>NC_133329.1:117356877-117676114 GCF_042186555.1 Aquarana catesbeiana
GGTCAGAGTTGATGGGAAGATGGATGGAGCCAAACACAGGGCAATCTTAGAAGAAAACCTGTTAGAGTCTGCAAAAGACTTGAGACTGGGGAGGAGGTTCACCTTCCAGCAGGACAACGATTCTAAACATACAGTCAGAGCTATGATGTAATGGTTTAGATCAAAGCATATTCATGTGTCCCAGTCAAAGTCCAGACCTAAATCCAATTGAGAATCTGTGGCAAGACTTAAAAATTGCTGTTCACAGACACTCTCCATCCAATCTGACAGAGCTTGAGCTATTTTGCAAAGAAGAATGGGCAAAAATTTCACTCTCTAGATATGCAAAGCTGGTAGAGACATCCCCAAAAAGACTTGCAGCTGTAATTGCAGTGGAAGGTGGTTCTACAAAGTATTGATTCAGGGGATTGAATACAAAGGCACACCACACTTTTCACATATTTATTTGTAAAAAATGTTGAAAACCATTTATCATTTTCCTTCCACTTCACAATTATGTGCCACTTTGTGTTGGTGTTTTGGTTTTAACATGACAAAATGTGGAAAATTTCAAAGGGTATGAATACTTTTTATATGTGTGATTAACTTAATGTGTGATCGCTGTTTTACTAACCTGACAGCTTATTATTTTAAATAGGAAACCTTCATTTTGTTTGCCCATATTAAAGATTCTAACTACCAGCAAGAATGAGTCCTTACATTTAAAGAACACCTGTCATTTCAGATGCATCATGGCAGCGCCTGTTAGCGGACATCCACTCACCCGCCACGTCCCTCACCTTGTTGTGCAACTGCTGTATCACCAGCCGTTCCATTAAAGTGAATGGGACTGTTGCATAGTTAGTCAGGTTGAAAAAACACACAAGTCCATCTAGTTCAACCAAAAAAAAAAAAAAATACAATCCCATATACACAATCCTTCACCCACAGTTGATCCAGAGGAAGAAGAAATACCCCAGCAAAGCATTATCCAATTTACTACAGCAGGGGAAAAAAATTCCTTCCTGATTCCCTGAGAGGTGATCGGATTTTCCCTGGATCAACTTTACCTATAAATGTTAGTACCCAATTATATTATGTACATTTAGGGCCAATCCAGGCCTTTTTTAAAGCAATCTACTAAGCTGGCCAGAACCACCTCACTGTCGGTGAGTCAACAGGGGGTCAGAGGAGGAGCAGCTGCGGGACAGAGACGACAGTTGCTCTTTAAAAATGATGATTTAAATCGAATTGATTCATATCAAGCCTTTTTACTAGTGATTTAAATCATGATTTAAATCTTGATTCAAATCGACTTGATTTAATTCAAATCCACCCTGGCTAAGGGCCTGAAGGAAGTCTGCTAAAAGGATCATCTTGGGGTCCGGTCTGGAGAAGGATCTTTGTCTCCCTCGTTGAAGAGTGTCTCATGGAAGCAGGGTGGCACTCAGCTGTCCTAAGACACTGTGAGTAGACCTGGTTTTGGACTCTCAGGTGCTAGAGGGAATTGAATGTCAGAGATTACTGAAGGGATTGGGTCTGCTCTTTCAGACACCTAGAAGTTCTGGCCTTTCCCGATCAACTCCAGTCAATGCTGTTTCAAGACGATTTTGTAAGAAGTTTGTCCAGTTGATTTTTTATTTCGTTTTGGAGTATCCTGCACCTGTGACCTTCTCCTATTCAAGTTTTCTGTGTTAAATCCATAAAAAGACATCTACTAGACTGAGCCTATATATATATTAGTGTGCTAGGAACTGTTTCTGGGTCTGCCAGCCTCTGAACTAGCAAGGAACACCTGGGTCATTCTCGGTGTCCCCTCTGGGGGTGAGCACTACAAATATATAGTCTCTTTTTAGCACCAGAATTTTATTTATATTCCACTTTGATTTTTACTTAAAACTTTATTAAACCGAAAACCAAAAATGTAATATATAGCAGCTTAATAATCATAAGGCCACGTTCACGTGAGGCGATTCGGTCTGTGCCCGGTGCAGGACCCTGTTTTACCAGCACGTTGATGCACAGGTGTTGCATGCATTCCCATGCCAGCAGTCCCATAGCTGCTTAATAGGATTCATCTAAACAGCTGCTGCTCCCCATGTGACATCAGTGCTGGTGCAGAAGCACAGCCCTGAAAGCACCCAGGGTGAGCTGAGGGACACGCACCTGCATGCACCCGCACCCAAACAGATGTCATATTGGGAGAAACGGATGAGTCCAGACAGCTGCTGCATCCCAATAGACATGAATGGAACTGCCATCACGGGGATGCATGGAACACCTATGCATCTACGCGCTGGTAAAACAAGACAATGCACGGGGCACAGATCAAATTGCCCCATGAAAACGAGGAAAAGTAAGAAACAAAAAAGGCACTTCTAAATGCAGCACACCAGTAGTTTAATTGGACACAAGGTTAACCACTTCAGCCCCGGAAGGATTTACCCCCTTCCTGACCAGAGCGTTTTTTGCGATTCGGCACTGCGTCGCTTTAATTGACAATTGCGCGGTCGTGCGATATGGCTCCGAAACAAAATTGACGTCCTTTTTTTCCCACAAATAGAGCTTTCTTTTGGTGATCATCTCTGCGATTTTTATTTTTTGCGCCATAAACAAAATAAGTGCGCATTATTTTTTACATTTTGCTATAATAAATATCCCAAAAAATATATAAAAAAACATTTTTTCTCCTCAGTTTAGGCCGATACAAATTCTTCTACATATTTTTGGTAAAAAAAATCGCAATAAGCATTTATTGATTTGTTTGCGCAAAAGTTATAGCGTTTACAAAATAGGGGATAGTTTTATGGCATTTTTATTAAAAATTTTTTTTTTTACTAGTAATGGCGGCGATCAGCGATTTTTATTGTGACTGTGACGTTATGGCGGACATGTCGGACATTTTTTACACATTTTTGGGATCATTTTCATTTATACAGCAATCAGTGCTATAAAAATGCATTGATTCCTGTATAAATGACACTGGCAGTGAAGGGGTTAACCACTAGGGGGCGGGGAGGGGTTAAGTATGTCCTAGGGGAGTGATTTCTAACTGTCAGGGGGATGGGCGTGTGACGTCACTGATCTCTGCTCCGATGACAGGGAGCAGAGATCGAGTGACACTTGCCACTAGGCAGAACGGGGAGATGCTGTTTACAACGGCATCTCCCCTTTCGTCCTCTCCGTGAGGCGATCGCGGGTATGCCCGCCACGACCGAGTCCGCGGGACCCGCGACCCGACTCACGGAGATCGCGGCCGGCGCGCGCGCGCGCACACGGTGGCAAATTAAAAGTAACTTACGGGTACGTTATTTTGCGCAGCCGTGCCATTCTTCCGACGTAAAAGTGGTCGGGAAGCGGTTAAAAAGACTTACAAGCAGTCAATGTAAATCAGGCTCATAATAATCATAAATCCTGTCACTGTCAGTCCATGCCGCTCAGCCGACCAGCAGCTGTGGGAAAGGTGGAACAGGAACAGAATGACTGCTGCCCTTCCGGGAGTGGTGTGGAAAGCTTGCCCCGGAAGTGATGTCAGGAAGGGGGTGGTAACGCGTTTCAGAGCATGCTCAGAAGCTCCTTCATCAGACCTGAGCCCAGGGGACTAGAGAGCCGGCTTATGGGGAATTGGGGCTGAGATATGGGTGGCACATTATTCAGGGACAGTTTAAATGGACAACATATATAAAATGTAGCAATTACGCAAAAATAAATCCAGCAATTACAATTCTTAGAACAAGAAGCATATAAAATAAGTGGCAATATATTTGAACCGCATGTGTTGTAGTACTTCCATCCACAATGATGGACTTCCAGTATCAGCATAATACATAATTAAAGTAAAATAAAATAAATTAGCCAAATATAAATAAAGGAATAACGTAAATATTAAAAAATGTCACATCAGTAACAATATATCTGGCAAACATGGTTAGGAAGGCAGAAAAGTATGACACAAATAAATGGGAGACAAATACAAGTAAATTCCCGTGGTATAAAAAAAGGATATACACTATATTACAAAAAGCATTGGAACGCCTGCCTTTACACGCTCATGAACTTTAATGGCATCCCAGTCTTAGTCCGTAGGGTTCAATATTGAGTTGGCCAACCCTTTGCAGCTGAAAGAGCAACAGAGACATGCCCTGTGAGAGGGGCAAAATCCATGAAAGAAGGCAGTCTTTAGATGGGACTGTCATGTTTACAGTGTTTATGTTGAGTTTATAATAAAGCTTTTAAAAGATGACATCATTGGAGTTCTTACATACACATACTTTAGCGGCCAGGACACAGTGGAGTCTTTTGCAACCTGCACCTAAGTTCCCAAGATGCCATTATTACAGACCTGTGGAGCGGTGGCAACCCATCGAACATATACAGTAAAATACATTTTGATAATGTTGTTTTTGGCACCAAGTTTATAGTGCTGAAACTGATCATACTTCATACTTGGTCGCTCTGCATACTGTACAAAACCATCCTTATTCCAGTTAGACATCTCACATGCAGCACCATTTCATAAAAGCTTATGATATATTAAAACACAAAGAGAGCGTGTCTATAGCCTGGCATGAACTCATAAAGAATATATCTGTCTCACATTCCTGCCACATGACTGCGATCTGACATTCCTGGATGGGTTCTCCATAAACCATCAAGTAAAAACAAACATGCTATGAAGCCAAAGAGATACTGCTGGATGGAAAATGAGTGTAATCACTGCTGCAAAACACTTCAATCTGTTATCAGCCTTCCAAGAGGTGACAACTCATCATCATTCACCTTCACACATTTCCCATCTGACAATGGCAGGGCTGGTGTGTCAGCGCTTATCGCTTGTCATAAGAGCCGTCAGGAAATATGACTTATAGTTTATGTTTAGATAGGAACTGACAATAAAACTGACACTTTCCTTTTACAGCTTTCATGCTGAGATACTACATTTACTGTCTTCAAATCTAACTCAATCTAAAAAGCATTGAATAAAAAAACATTTGGGCACTACTTGGACCAACATGGGCACCACAACACCTACATACCTCCCAACTTTTTGGGTTCTCCTCAATACCCTCCCCAGAGTTTGGCACATCCATATGACAGCAGTAGGACCATTTTGGTTGACTAAGGCTAAGTATGTAAAGCGCTGCATAAATTGACGGCGCTATATAAGTACCTGAAATAAATAAAAAAATAAAATAAAAGATCCCAAAAGCTGAACTAATGATGAAGGGTACCAGTATGTGAACAGAGAATGTAATAGACGTTTAGGTTACCCATTAAGGATAACTGACAATACTGTAAACCGCTTGCCCCAGATGGACGTACCCATGTCTTCAGCTGCAGTCATGATCCTGGTATCTTTATTTTCAGCTGGAATCTCTTTAACGTAAAAGTGATCCAAGCCGCTATACAGCCGCTGAATGACTTCTACATGCGGTGGAATGTGGCCGCCTATGGAGATTTTTAAGTGCCATAGTTTGTCGCCATTCCACGGGCATGTGTGTGACATGTTAGGTATCTATATACTTGGTGTGACCTTGGTGTCATCTTTTATATTTTACTGAACAATACAGTATGGGGTGCCCTACAATTCAATAAAGTATATTTTTTCTCAAACAATTTGCGTTTGAAAAACGACTACACAAATATCGTGTGACATATAAAATTGCAACAACCTACATTTTTCTTCCCAGGGCCTTTGCTTTCAGAAAATATATATTGTTTGGGGGTTCTAAGTGATCATCTAGTTTAAAAAAATGCTGATTTTTACATGTATTTGAGAAGTGTCAGAACAGGCTTGGGAGTCAAGTGGTTAAAAAGAATCAACACAATTTAATTAATATTACTTTAAAATCCATGTAAATTAATCATGTAGCTCTTAGGCCCCTTTCACACTACCGTGACTTGAAAGTCACACGATTTTGCCGCAATTTCGCAGCCGCAATTTTGACGCGATTTTATCGCGTTTTCAGGGAATGCCTGTGTAAATGTGAGGTCTATGGATCTCAGTCGCATCAAAGTCGGACCAAAGTAGTACAGGACTGCTTTAAAATCGGTGCGACTTGAAGTCGCACAGATATGAATGGTACTCATTGGAAATCATGGAGTACGACTTGTCATGCGACTTTGCAGTCCCAAATGGCAGGACAAGTCACACAAGTTTGAAAGGGGCCTTAATTAAATTTACTACAAACATCGCCATCCAACACCCCTTAGCTATGATTATGTTCCTACAGTATATTGAACTTCCAGTCAAGTGACTACACATAACATTTTTAAACTGGCTAATGAAGTGATGGAATGGAGAGCTTCTCAACATGTTTCTTGGATACCAACTCCTTCAGGAATACAGGTGAGGCTATCGTTTGATGGCTGTGAATTCTACCAGAGTGTACTCACTGAAAATGATCCCTTGGGCAAGCACAGGGGCCCCAACAGGGGGAGGGGTAGAGAAGGAAGCGCCACCTGAGTGTAGTATTAACAAATGATGTTTAATGACAGCAGGTAAAAACACACTTACAGGATAAAAACATATAAAAGGCTCATCTGTATAGGTATGTGGTCCTCGGTGTTCCCTCTGATCCTGTGGTGGTGACGCTGCAGGGATGCTGGGCTGCAGATGGTGGATTACCAGCCGGGAGCTATTGTTTTTCATAGGAGTTTTAGTTGCAATGTTTCCTTGCTAGCACTGACTGTACTCTTTGTCTAGAGAAGCATTTTTCATCCTTTCCTTAGTCATGGCATCCCTTAAAAATATGTAAACTCTTGAGTTACCCCAGTCTAAAATGTAAAAAATATTAATATTACTTATTAATTGGAAATATACACAACCAGTTTTATGAAATGAATCCCCCATCACATCAGAGGGCCCCCATCATGTCAATGATCCCCCCATAAAATCAAAGTCCCCCTTTATGTCAGAGTCACTTCATTACATCAGATGGCCCCCATTATGTCAGATATTCCCTCATCAAATCAAAGTCCCCCTTTATGTCACTTCATCACATTAGAGTCCCCCCATCACATCCGAGGTACCCCATCACATCAGTCACCCCAGGGCTTTTTTCATCTAGAACTTGGAGGAACCCGGTTCCACCACCTCTGACTCAGGCACTTTGCTCCCTGCTCACCACTATCTTTTGTAAACACAGAAGTCCGGCTTCTGTGTGTACAAGTGACAGCTTGTCTCCCAATGGCTTCCACAGACCTGATCTCCTAAATGGCTCCCACTGAGTGCAGGATGGGGACAAAGGAGATGCAGGTGCCCGGGGTGCAGTGCCGATTCCTACACCCCCACTGGATGATCTCCCTGCAAGTGAAAGAGGCAGAGCCACCTACAGTGTGTGGGGAGGTGCTAGAGCCAGCTGGGTGCTTCAGCTTAACACAGCAACACAAGTAATGCCTCATACACACGATCAGACTTTAAACAAACTTTTCCATGGATTTCTGTCCAAAGGGCGTTGGCCGTGAGCTTGTATTGCATACACATGGCAGGACTTTTTAGGCAACAAACACGAACGTAGTGACGTTTCAAGGTACTGACGACACTTCAAAAGAGGAAGTTCAATTCTCTGGCGCCACCCTTTGGTCAACTTCTGTATTGTTGTCTGATCTTTTGCATTGGTTCTGAGCATGCTAGTTTGTACTTTGGACTAAAGTCCGATGGTTTTGTGTACACACGATCAGCCTTGCCGACGTAGGACTTTTGTTGCCACCAAGTTTGTCTGTTCGCACAGCATTGTCTGAAAACTGAAAAAGTTTGTCCGATGGAGCGTACACACGGTCAGATGTTGCCTTAAAACAGCTAATTTGCATGTTTGTTGTTAAAAAGTCTGATCGTGTGTATGGGCCTTAAGACAGGTGGGAGATGGTGAAACTTTTAAAGAGGGGGGAGAAGATGGGGCAGGGCAGGGCAGTGGGGGTTGCTTTGCATACAGAGGTCAGAGCTGAAGAGCGGTGAAAGTAAGATATGGATGCAGAGGTAAGCAGCTGTGGAAAAAGGCTGAACTTTGCACCCTGTGTGTAGGGCACCCCTGAACTTTGCACCCTGTGTGTAGGGCACCCCTGAACTTTGCACCCTGTGTGTAGGGCACCCCTGAACTTTGCACTCTGTGTGTAGGGCAGATGGCAGATTTACATCTTCTCCTGAATGCTGGGTGAGGCTCTGCATGCTGCCTGCCCTCAATCAGAGTCATGCATTGTCATAGTGCGGGCGAGCTACCCACCATCACCAATGCAATGAACAACAACATGCATCCTGGTCCTACAGCTTTATTGGTTGTTATAGTGCTGGCGGCTGCCCCCCACCCCCACCCACCTGATGGCAACCCATATCACTGATCCAGGGCAAACTGGGTCCAATGCTTACTACATCCTGAGAGAGCCCAGACAGCACCCAGCTCCCTGCTTGAGTAACATTGGTCTATAGATGCTCTTTGAGTTTGATCTGGAATAATTACTGATCAGCTGTTATTTATTTATAACAGATAATTATATAGGTGCTTACAATCTAAGGTCCCTAACTCACATTCATACACACACATACTAGGGCCAATTTAGACAGGAGCCAATTAACCTACCAGCATATTGTTATGTTTTACTATATACTACAGCATACCTCCCAATTTTCTAAGATGAGAAAGGGTTATAACCCTCCTTTACTCAAATGCTGTATGGGATGAATGAAAGGTTTAGTGTAGTATAACACGGTAGAACTGTGCATTTTGTACAGCAGACTATACACCAAGCAAAACAGAGGACCTTTAAATTAGATGTTATACACATGAAACATATCATTTACATAGTTGTGTGTCTCCAAGCACATTATGAGGAATAAATGTAAAAGCATGACCAGGAAATAACATTTTTCTATGGTAGTACTGCGCCATCTAGTGTTCATTACACACTTTTCATTCTTTGGACAAGGAACTGTATATTTTAAGCAGTATTAAACCCCACAGCAAACATTTATTATATTGCAGCTCAAGGGCGTTGCTAGGTCTACAAAAGATTTGGGGCTAGAGCCCATAGCAGCGTAGTAAAGAAAGTCATACGTTTGGGCGGGCATACACATGTATATAAAGTAATATACGTGTGTATATATATATCCCCAGAGAACCCCCCACCTACATCAGCGTCCCCAGAGAGCCCCCCTTACATCAGGGTCCCCAGAGAGCCCCCCCTTACATCAGGGTCCCCAAAAAGCCTCTTCTTTACATCAGAGTCCCCAGAGAGCCCCCCCTTACATCAGGGATCCAAAGAGCCTCTTCTTTACATCAGAGTCCCCAGAGAGCCCCCCACTTACATCAGGGTTCCCAGAGAGCCCCCCTTACATTAGGGTCCCCAGAGAGCCTCCCCCTTTAATCAGGGTCCCCAGAGAGCCCCCCACTTACATCAGGGTCCCCAGAGAGCCTCCCCTTCCCTTGGGGACACCTGCAGAGACTAGGGGCTATGGGCCCCAGATTCGGGGCTATAGCCCCAAAAGCAACCCCCTAGCAACGCCACTGGGGGTTGTCGATTTCTCTTTTAGGCATTCTTTCCTTTATTTTCACCTGGTTGCCTGGCCAGTAAGTGTTGTTTTTCAAAAGAAAAAGCTTTCTTGCAGATTTATCAGGGATGAGACAAACCATTCGACACTGCAGGGGTGCTTACAATGATCAGCTATTATGTATGCAAAACCTTTAACCCAAAAAGCCAAAAAAAGTGTTTACTATAACTGCTTAAATGTGACCTGGTGTTTGGCTTCAATTTGTTAGTGTATTTAAATCTGCTAGGGCATCTAACACTCACCTCCCTCCTGGCTAACAATGCTGTTGTCCAAAAGTGTCTCTGTTGCTCTTTTATCCAGAGTAGAGAGACTCTAATACAGGAGGCGTGTTACTGGTCTGATCAACAAGTGAAAACAGAAGGAAAAAAGCCACAAAAAAACCAAACAAATGCAGCCATCACATCTAATGATTAGTAAGATACAATATATTACATTTTGGGGTTTGGTTTAATATGGCTTTATATATTGGATTTCCAAAGTTTGCACTGGTGTCATCATATTAATACACACCCAGTAACGTTATCTGCCATAAAAGAAATATGTGGCCTCATATTGTTGCCCTCATATAGAACTTTATAAAGTATATAGTTATGCACTGTGTGGCGTATCATCTATGTCTGCAGGGTGTTCACTGCACACGGTTCTCCGAGGGGAGGGGGACCCACTGTGACCCACCCTGCACACATGGATGATTGTCTCTTGGTTCACAGCCGGGGATGATCGGTGTGGCAGGAGTGACAGCTGTAACCACCGATTTCCCTGCATGACAGCCGCTTCTCCTCCTCTCCATCCCATGGCTATCAGTGCTTACAGCTGTCCCTCCCGCCGCACCGATCCTCCTGGGCTGTTCTCCTCCACTCCCTGTGTTCTCTCCCAGCCCGCTGTGTCCTCCCCATTCTTCTCAGGCCCACTGTGTTCTCCTCCACCCCCCCCTCGTCCCCCCACAGCTGAATCCTTCCTCTCCTCTCCCACCAGCTGTTGTGTGATCTGTCAGGATGAAGAGCGGAGGAAGGGGCCGGTAAATATGTCATTTACCAGCCCCTTCCTTGTCTGAATTGGACATTGAGAGCATTCGTTACCGATCGCTAGGGATGAGCTTGATGTTCAGGTCGAATATACTGTAAGTTTGACTCAAACATCGGGTGTTCGCCTGTTTGCTGAAGAGCGAACATTATGGGGTGTTCGTGGCAAATTTGAGTGCCGCGGAACGCCCCATAATGCACTGCGAGATCACTGCGAGATCACAGTGCATTGCTGTATGATGATTGGCCAAAGCATTCACCTGACCTGCATGCTTTGGTCAATCTCAGCGCCCTCTGCTAAGAGAGGCATAATTGGCTAAAGGCAGGGTGACTCATTGTTTTACTTTAAGCATTATTAAAGTCACTGCTCCCAAAAAAAAGTTTTTGAATTGGGGGGGGGGGGGGGGGGCGGGGGATTTGGACAGTGTCAGTAGGGCAGTGGACGGTGTCAGTAGTTTTTTGTTTTTATTATCTTATTATCTATTATTTTTTACAGTTTTGTTGTTTTTTTTTTTTTTTTTTTAGATATTCATTTTAATATTTTTTTTCCACAGTGCTTCTGGGGAAGGGGGGGGGGGGGAGGGGGAGGCAGTGGACAGTGTCAGTAGGGCAAATGTTGGTGTCAGCAGAGCAGTGGATGGTGTCAGTTTTTAATATTTTTATTTTTTTTTTTACAATTTAATTTGTTTTTAATTTTATTCTTTCCTTGTAATTGTTTTACAATTTTTTTTTATCTTTAATCAGCCCTGTTGGTGGGCTTTGGTGAGATATCAGGTGTCCCCCTGACATCTCACCTTTGATACAGAGAAAGGGACTGAGGACACAGATATTCCGCAGTCCCTTTCTCTGCTGTCTCAGCATTGAAGATGAATGGATAGGAGACAGTGGCTCCTGTTCATTCATAAACTGAAGCAGAGTATTACACAGGTTACTCTGCTCAATAATTACAGGACACAGGGGCGATCGGTAAGGATGAGCCGAACAATTCCCCCCCCCCTCCGGTTCGGTTCGCAAACAGAACATGCGAACAGACAAAAAATTTGTTCGAACACGCGAACACCGTTAAAGTCTATGGGACACGAACGTGAAAAATCAAAAGTGCTAATTTTAAAGGCTTATATGCAATTTATTGCCATAAAGAGTGTCTGGGGACCTGGGTCCTGCCCCAGGGGACATGTATTAATGCAAAAAAAAGTTTTTATGTGTTATGGTTTTCTAAAAATACCTTAATGAGGAAATATACCTCATTTTGGCCACTTGATGGCGCTAATGATACAAGAATAATCTATGAGAGAAAATAAGGGAAATTCTTGTTCGGCTTGCACAAATGCTTTTGAAATTCAGTCAATGAATGTTTTATAAATACAGTGGAACCTTGGATTACGAGCATAATCCGTTCCAGGAGAATGCTTGTAATCCAAAGTACTCGCATATCAAAGCAAGTTTCCCCATAGAAGTCAATCAAAAACGAAGATAATTTGTTCCGCATTGACTTCTATTGCATGCAATACCGCATGTGACCAGAGGTGGGGGGCACCGGAGAGCCTCGGAAATACTCAGGGATGGCTGAACTCGGAAACCCTCAGAAGGGCTCGCAAACACTCGGGAACGGAGTATTTCCGAGTGTTTCTGAGTATTTCCGAATGGCTCCAAACCGTTCCGAGTGTCACTGGTGCCCCAGCACCTCTGGCCAAATGCGGTACTGCACACCCCATTAGCTTGAATTCTGCTCGTGTTGCGAGACAACCCTCACAAACTGAGTCAGGATTTCAAAAAAAAAAAAAAGTTGCTCGTCTTTCAAAATGCTCGTTAATCGCGTTACTCGTAAACCAAGGTTCCACTGTAGACCGCATAGTATAGATAGGATACATTTTCATTTGCAAAGTGCATTTATCTTTAGCTTAGCAAATGAGGCGAAGCTGTGCTGACTCCAGTTCTCTGATTATATGCAAACAAAAGTTTTTTTTTCTTTTTCATTTTCTTGGGTATTCTTTGGAACGTGAAGATTCACTATTCCTTTAGTAAATCAACTAATTTTATAACTTTATCATAGAAAATAGTAAAGCCTTAGATGGAAGGTTACAGGTTTATATAATTATATTTACTTTTTTCCCCAAGGAGACTAGTACTCCCCCCTGTCTATAGGCACCTCTAGTTACAACCCTTGTTCAGTACTGTGGTGTACTCTGTATACTATATGCTGATTATATACAAAGAGCTTTCAATCCTATTCCAAAAAAAAAAAGCGCGCTCACAAGGTAATCCGTCATTGTTACAGGGGGATTCGGTTAGGTCCGCATATCCGAAATAGCACTGGATGCTTCCATGCGGAAAAGCCACAATGACATTTGGCTTCATCTTGCCCAAGTCTGTACACAGCAAATACCGATGTCAGATCAGGTCTGCCTCCGATCGCAAGATGTCTCTCTGGGGCAAAAGGTCACCGGGCCGGTTTTTAATTGGCTAGGATTAATGTGCAAATCCCCAAAGTGGCTCGTTTCTAACAATTTGTTGCACCCTTTTGATTTTTCTTCCATCTCTTGAAGTTTCCTGTAAGTCTATTATTAGATTTGTTTTGCTGAATGAACTTGTCTGACTCTAATTTCCTGTTGTGATAGGTATAATGTGCCGTCCTGTCACGTCTTTTCCGATCTTCCTGACACTTCATATCCCTCGGCTATTAAAAGCACCGGCAGTCCAAGAATTGTATGTCAACAAATGCGACATTGTCATTGCATCCTAAAACTACTAAGATGCTGATTAATAGAAGAAGAGGATTCAGCTAACAGAGTTTAAAGTCTAATGCCAGGTTCAGGAAAATAAAAAAAATTAAAATCACCCGAATATTAGACATATGCAATTCTGTGCAGTTCCAAATTAGTTTCTTAACGAATTTAGACAAATTCGTTAATTTGGAAATATCCTAATTTTCGAATTTCCAAATTTTTCCAAATATCCGAATTTCCAAATATTCAGAAGTTCGAAAACATGAAATTTAGGAAATTTTAAATTCAGAAATTCAAAATTCAAAAATCTGAAAATTCGAAAATCCGAAATTTCGAAAATTCGGTAATTCAGAATTCGAAGATTTGGAAATTCAAAATTCGAAAATCCGGAAATTCAAAAATTCGGAAATCCAAAAATAAGAATGAAAATCCGAAAATTCAAAAGAACAAAAATCAGAAAATAAGAACAAAAATCTTAAAATTCATAAACCCTAAAACTCGATAATCTGAAATAATAACTAACTAATAATTACTTAACTATTACGAACTATTAAATTATAGGTATTGGAATTTCCTTTCAAATTTGGCTGTTAGTGAATGTAACGAATACGAATTTATCCAAAGTTATGAATTATCCGTAATAACGAATGGCATATCTAAACGAAGGGAACGTAACAAATTAATAATAATAAATAATAATAATAAAAACAATTATTATTTATTATTATTTTGTTTCGTTCCATTTGTTTAGATGTGGCATTCTTTATTTCTGATAATTCGTAACTTCGGATAAATTTGAAATTGTTAAGTTCACTAACAGCCAAATTTGAAAGGAAATTCCAATACCTATAATTTAATAGTTAGTTATTATTAGTTAGCTAGTTATTATTTAGAATTTTTGGATTTTCGTTCTTTCTAATTTTCTAATTTTTCTTTCTTATTTTCAGATTTTCGAATTTTCAGATTTTTGAATTTCTGAATTTTTGAATTTTTGAATTCAAAATTCCAAATTTATGAATTCCGAATTTACGAATTTCCACATTTCCGAATTTTCAAATTTATGAATTTTCGAATTGAAGAAATTACAAATTTACAAAAATGAATGAAACGAAAACGAACAAATTTTTAGGCAGTGCACATGTCTACCGAATATTAATAAGCAGCTCTGGCTGGAATACTGTACTTACCTCCGCTCTGTTGTCGTTGTCTCCCACAGACTCACCACGCCAAACTATGGTCTCTTTTCAGGCTTGAATTATGTAAGAGCGGGACACCATGTCTTTTTTTACATCTACAGTGCCTTGAAAAAAGTATTCATACCCCTTGAAAATTTCCACATTATGTGATAGAAGAACACAAAGTGGCACATAATTGTGAAGTGGAAGAAAAATGAGAAATGGTTTTCAAAATGTTTTACAAATAAATATCTGAAAAGTGTGGTGTGCATTTGTATTCAGCCCCCTTTACTCTGATACCCCTAACTAAGATCTAGTGGAACCAATTGCCTTCAGTAGTCACCTAATTAGTAAATAGTCCACGTGTGTGATTTAATCTCAGTATAAATACAGCTATTCTGTGAACCTCTCAGAGGTTTTTTTAGAGAGCAAGCAGCATCATGGAGGCCAAGGAACACATCAGACAAGTCAGGGATAAAGTTGTGGAGAAGTTTAAAGCAGGGTTAGCCACTTGCCGACCGCCGCACGCCGATGTATGTCCCTACTTTGGGGACGGATATCGTTGTTATGGCAGCAGCTAGCTGCCATAACCCCAGTATCCCTGTGTTTGGCCGGCGGTTGGCTACAAAATAAAAGTGGTCTCTGCGGCGGATTCGCCGCAAGATCACTTTGATCGGTGGCGGGAAAGGGCCCCCCCTCCCGCCGCGATCCAGTGCCGTCGGTAGCGGTGGAGGCGATCGTGTCTGTCCCCTTGCTGGGTATGGAGACGAGTGAGGGGAAGATGGCCCCCACCCGTCTCCATACCATAGCAGGGCGGAAGCGACGTCAAAACGTCACTTCCGCCCATATGTCTTAAAGGCACATTTTTCTGTTGTCATTTTTTCAAATGACAATTTTTATTTTATTTTTTTTATTGCATTTAAGTCCAAATATGAGATCTGAGGACTTTTTGACCCCAGATCTCATATTTAAGAGGACCTGTTATACTTTTTTCTATTTGTTTACATGGATGTTTACATTCCTTGTAATAGGAATAAAAGTCACCCAATTTTTTTTTAAAAAACAGTGTAAAAATAAATAAAATCAAGTAAAATAAATAAGAAAAAATTTTTTTTTTAAAACGCCGCCCCGACGAGCTCGCGCGCAGAAGCGATCGCATACGTGAGTAGTGCCCGCATATGAAAACGGTGGTCAAACCATACATGTGAGGTATCGCCACAATCGTTAGAGTGAGAGCAATAATTATAGCCCTAGACTTCATCTGTAGCTCAAAACATGCAACCTGTAGAATTTTTTAAACGTCGCCTATGGAGATTTTTGAGGATAAAAGTTTGACGCCATTCCACGAGCGGGCGCAATTTTGAAGCGTGACATGTTGAGTATCAATTTACTCGGCGTAACATTATCTTTCACAATCTAAAAAAATTGGGCTAACTTTACTGTTGTCTAATTTTTTTATTCAAAAAAGTGAATTTTTTCCAAAAAAGTACGCTTGTAAGACCGCTGCGTAAATATGGTGTGAAAAAAAGTATTGCAATGACCGCCATTTTATTCTCTAGGGTGTTAGAAAAAAAAACAATATACAATGTTTGGGGGTTCTAAGTAATTTTCTAGCAAAAAAAACTGTTTAAACATGTAAACACCAAAACGAGGCTGGTCCTTAAGTGGTTGGGTTATAAAAAAAATATCCCAAGCTTTGAATATCTCACGGAGCACTGTTCAATCCATCACCCGAAAGTGGAAAGAGTATGCCACAACTGCAAACCTAACAAGACATTGTCATTGTCCTAGGGTGACTACCTATGCAGAGGCGGCTCTCTAATTAGGCAAAAAAGGCGGTCGCCTAAGGCCTCGCACTTCCAGGGGCCTCGCGGCCGCCTAATTTGCCTGATTTGTGCGTGGGAGAATGGGAGGGAATGTCCCCGGTCAGTGTCTTCAAGCTAGCAGGGTGAGCGGGCCGGACTGGTAAAGGATCGCCGAGGAGGTGGAGGCGGAGCTGCCGGCCGCTGCTGAACACGCCAGGAGGTAGGGGCGGACTTGGCTGGGGGGCAGGGGAGGCCTCGTAAAAATGCGTGTACTCCGTGACACCCGCCGGCTGCCGCTACACTGTCTGGGTTATATTTTCAGCACACAGTGGTGCGACCGTGCGAGTAAGCAGCTTAGTGATATGACATGAGTCCAAACGAACCGATGCATTCACTGTCTTCCCTGTCAGGCGGAGTGATCTCCGCCCGATAGGAGTTTCCTAGTTCCGCCCAGCGTGATGTCATTCACAGACCGGGAGGTGGGAGAGTGCTGCTGCAAAGACCTGTGAGGAGCCAGTGAAACGCCTGCAAAAGCAAGTAAGTTTTCAGAGGCTAAAAACCTAACCTAAGGCAGTGTTGTCACAGTGGCTTTGCTGTGTAAACTGCCTGAAGTGAGTAACTCTTTGGGGGGGGGGGGTTAATTTACAATGGTATTTTTAATATGCAGCATGGAGGGGGTTAATGTACTGCCACTGGTCACTGATGCATTAGTGATCAGTGGCAGTTAATTAACCCCTTTGTGCTGCATTAGTGACACCAGCATAATTGACCCCTATTTGGTACAGCATGAAAGGGTTCGTAAACACTGATACAGGTGTCACTAATGCAGCACAAAGGGGTTAATTAACTGCCACTGGTCAGTTGCCACTGGTTTGCGCTTACAGTTACCAATACTCTACTGGTCACTAATGCATCAGTGACCAGTGGTGTATTTGATACAGCTCACCTCCATACACTCCGCACCCCTCTCATGTACATATCACCCACCTCCATACACTCCGCACCCCTCTCATGTACATACCGCCCACCTCCATACACTCCGCACCCCTCTCATGTACATACCGCCCACCTCCATACACTCCGCACCCCTCTCATGTATATACCTCCCACCTCCATACACTCCGCACCCCTCTCATGTATATACCTCCCACCTCCATACACTCCGCACCCCTCTCATGTACATACCACCCACCTCCATACACTCCGCACCCCTCTCATGTACATACCACCCACCTCCGTACACTCCGCACCCCTCTCATGTACATACCACCCACCTCCATACACTCCGCACCCCTCTCATGTACATACCACCCACCTCCATACACTCCGCACCCCTCTCATGTACATACCACCCACCTCCTTACACTCCGCACCCCTTTCATGTACATACCACCCACCTCCATACACTCCGCACCCCTCTCATGTACATACCACCCACCTCCATACACTCCGCACCCCTCTCATGTACATACCACCCACCTCCATACACTCCGCACCCCTCTCATGTACATACCACCCACCTCCTTACACTTCGCACCCCTTTCATGTACATACCACCCACCTCCATACACTCTGCACCCCTCTCATGTACATAGCACCCACCTCCATACACTCCGCACCCCTCTCATGTACATACCACCCACCTCCATACACTCCGCACCCCTCTCATGTACATACCACCCACCTCCTTACACTCCGCACCCCTTTCATGTACATACCACCCACCTCCATACACTCCGCACCCCTTTCATGTACATACCACCCACCTCCATACACTCCGCACCCCTCTCATGTACATACCACCCACCTCATACACTCCGCACCGCTTTTGGTTTCTTTAGTGAGATATCAGGGGTCTAAATGGACCTCTGAAGTCTCACTATTAAGACAGAGAAAGGGACTGAGGAAACACATTCCCCAGTTCCTTTCTCTGTAACCTCAGCTGCACTGCAGATGAATGAACAGGAGACAGAGGCTCCTGTTAATCGATAAACTAAAGCATAGTAAACACAGTTTACTGTGCTTCAGTTATGAATGAACACAGTAAGTGATCAGTATCGATCACTCACTGTTCTTTTAGTAAAGATAGGGGCTGGTAAATGACACTTACCAGCCCCTTTTTTCCGCCTCCATCCTGAATATCCCCCACAGCAGTCAGCGGGAGAGCAGAGGAGGGAAGTCAGCAGCGCTGTGGGGGGGCACACCGTTATTTTTTATCGCTTGAATTATTTTTCCCATTATGGGCGTGAGTGGGGCCTCATGTCCAAGTTTTGCCTAAGGCCTCACAAAGCCTAGAGCCGCCTCTGTACCTATGTCTTTGACTCCCAGCTCTGCTCCACCATTGGGCCTCAGATGGAATCTACACGTGGCTTTTTCCATGCACATTAGGTTTGGACCACATTCTCACTCCAGAAAACCCAGTCCTAAAATGATCATATACCCTATCCTGGAGTGCAGAGAAGTATCTGAAAATAGCTACGGAAATAACCAGCACTTACAAGTTAGTAAGTTAACGAAAGATGAAAACATTTATTTATTTCCAAAAATACATTTTTTTTGTGGTGCACAAAGCAAATTTATTTTAATTTTAGGTTCAATTCAAAGCTGATATTTTATTTTTGGTAGATTCTGGAGAGTAAAGTAACATTAACCCTTATTTTTAATTACAATATTAACAACTTCCCAACCGCCCGCCGTCTCTATACGGCGACAGTATGGCTCTCCTGTGGGAATCACCGTAGTTGTACTGTGGCTCGCGCAAACACTGTTGCGGGCGGGCGTCGATGCACGCTCGCTCCCGCTGCAGGAGCGTGCCTGTGGGTCGGGCACACTAGATCTCCGCTGGTGACCTGCGATGGCCTTGTGCACAGGCAGAACAGGGGACTGCTTATGTAAACAAGGCATTTCCCTGTTCTGTTCCCTGTTCTGCCTAGTGACATGACAGATCTATTGTTCTCAGTGATCGGGAACAGTGATCTCTGTCATTTCACTGGTAGCCCATCCCCCCTACAGTTAGAACACGCTGAGGGAACACAGTTGACCCCTTGATCGCCCCCTAGTGTTAACCCCTTACCTTCCAGTGACATTTACAGTATTCAGTGGCTATTTATAGCACTGATCGCTGTATAAATGTCACTGGTCCCAAAAAAGTGTCAAAGGTGTCCAGTCTGCCTCAATGTTGCAGTCCTGCAAAAAATCCCAGATCGCCGCCATTAGTAGTAAAAACAATTAAAAAAAAAATAAAAGTCCCTAAATCTATCCCCTATTTTCTAGACGAGATAACTATTGTGCAAACCAAACTATATGTGCCTATTGAGATTTTTTTTTAACAAAAATATGTAGAAGAATATATATCGGCCTAAACTGATGAATAAATTTGTTTTTTTATATTTTTTTTGGATATATATTATAGCAAAAGTAAAAAAAAATTGTTTTTTTTTCAAAATTTTGTCACTCTTTGTTTATAGTGCAAGACATAAAACCCGTTGAGGTGATCAAATACCACCAAAACAAAACTCTATTTGTGGGGAAAAAAAGACATACATTTTCTTTGGGTACAGCGTCGCATGACCGCACAATTGTCAGTTAAAATGACACAGTGCTGTATCACAAAAAATGGCCTGGTCATTAAGGGGGCAAATCCTTCCGGGGCTTAAGTGGTTAAACATGTTATACTTACCTGCTCTGTGCAATGGTTTTGAAAAAGAGCAGCCCGTTTCATCTAAGGAAGCTGACATCTTGGCCTCTGTTTGATCTTCAACTGCCATGATGCAGCACATGTGATCAGTTATGACACCAGCCATTGGATGGTTTGACAGTTTGGTTGAGAGCACAACCAATGTGACAGAAAGCATTCCTGGCATGCCGGGAATGTAATTGGTTTTTGGAACGAATAAATCGATTGGTTTACTTCCACTTTAAGGTAAAAAAACCTGAAGGCTTTAGAACCACTTAAAATCACCTGCTTTTTTCTTGTATCTCTCAGTTGTTCTGCCATTTGTGGAATTATTTTAAAGCCTTAGCTACTGCAATGCTCTGCTTATTTATAATGCTGTGGACTTATTTTTCTAAAGGATAAGTTCACCACAATTAAAAAAAAAAAACGTGGCAGCACAGGGCTCCGCCTGCCTGGCCACGTCATTCAGTCACAGAATTCTGTGAATTGGAAAACGACAAGTACCGACAGCCGACTTGTAGTTCTCAATGTACTACCAGGGAGCTGTTGAGCACTTTAGGTAGTTCTTCGAGTCTTCCTGTCAGTGCGTAACTGCCTGCCCGTACAAAGTATGAGCAGACAGCTCACACAGACATTCTGCAAGAGCCCTGCATTGCACCCACGATCTGATGATCGTGGCGGGTGCTTTACAAGCTCCTAATAAAAATAAAATAAAAAAGTGAACATTTTTTACCAATGTAGCACCCTCTACCATTAGGTAGGTGCTAGTAATAGGGGTTTACTAGGAAACTGTCAGCAGAGGCAAATTTAGGCAGGCCTATGCTGTAGGCTAGGCCTGTCTGTTTTGATCTGGGTACTGGGAGTGGTCAGAGTAGCAGTGGGTGTGGCCACCTGTGCTCTAGTTCTGAGGTGCCTCCCCTGCTTCCAGGGAGAATGTTTTGGAAGAGGGGCAGGGCCTGGCACTGGAGTGGCAGGCAGCTTGTGTGGGAGCCCTGACCAATCCCCAACTGGAATTGACAGGGGGCGGGCCTCCTATATAAGCTGAGGTAACATGCCATTGGGGGAAGTTGTCGGCTTAGTGAAGTGGAGGATGGAATACTAGACAGCAGCAGGAGGACACCCCCATCGGGGGGGGGGCACCAATCGCAGGAGGAGGCCCAGGGAGAGCTGTGAAGGAACTTTGCCATTACAAGGTCATTGGCAATGTCTTTATCATCACACAGTCGTTGATAAAAAACAACTGGAGCAGAGGGGCAGGTGAAGCTGTTGGAACGTATGGTCCGATCAAGTTCTCCATCAAGGACTCAGGGCAGAGAAAGGTGGGTGAGTGTACCACAGTGGAGGGCTGGAGGTGCCAGGAAATCTGTGAGGGAACTTTGCTTTTACACAGTCATCGGCAAAGTCCTCATCATTACACGGTTAATGATGGGGAGTCCTGGATCAGAGGACAGATATGTGTCAAATTGATGTGGCCTGAGGGCACAGGATTTGCAAGCTGGGCTGGCTGGGAACAGTAGTCCACCATTCAACAATGTGCTTTTAAACTACTAGGCCTCCGGGGAGAGGTGCTGCAGGCCTCTGGCCTAGTAGCTGCGAGCAACCAGAGCCAGCTTAAAAGATTTATTCAGAGTGTGTTCTTCTAGCTTCAGAAGAGGATGTGAAATTACTTTACTTCAATATAAGAATTGTGCAGGAGGAAAGGAGAGCTGATAAGATTTGTGCAGGAGGAGAGAAGTTCTGGGAACATCACCTTTACACGGTCAAGAGTGATGTCCTTACACGGTAATGGATGGGGAACGCCTGGAAGCAATAGTCTGCGGGAGTTAAGCAGAGGAGGAGCAACAGTCTGCATGGTGATGCAGGAGGAAAAATCATAGCCATAAATACATGCACATCATATCTTCTGGCTCTAACTATGTGCTAACTTTTTAAAATCTTTAAAGTATGATGGAAAATCAACTATCCTATGGGCATCCCATATACCCTTTTCCCCAACCAAGTTGTACCCCCCAATAAACAAAAACAAAAGCAGCAAAAGACTATTCATTGTCTCTGCAAGTGATGTATGGGAGTCTGGCAGCGGGGTGATTTGGTGGATGTCTGTTACTAGTGGCAACTACACTGCTACACCTGCAAAAAGAAGTGCATTTATTTATTTATTTATTAACATGAACATATCCTTTAAATATTTTGACCAATCCGGCCTTGGAATAGGATGAGTGGAAACACCAACTTTGTAGTAGGAGAACATCTCCAACTAAGCAAGAACATAGTGGTTAGCACTCCTGCTATGTAGCACTGGAAACCTTGGTTTGAATCACTGCTAAAAATGCTGCCTGCATGGAGTTTGCATGTTCTTCCTGTGCTTACATGGGTTTCCTACCACATTCCAAAGACATGCAGGATGCAGGTAGGTTGTTGCCTCCTTGTCTAATTTGGCCCTAATGTGTAATGCATGTCAGATAGAGACTTTTGGTTGTAAGCTCCTCAAGGGCAGGGACTGATATGATTGCAAAAGGCTGTGTAATTTGTCTGTACTTAAAAAAATACCTGTAATAAATAACTACAAAACAGTTGGAGGCTAGTCTCATCTCCAAGAGATGTAAAAGGCCTGTTGTGGAATAATACATTTTTTTGGAGGATAGACCCTTAAAACTTTTTTTGAACACAGCATAGACACAGCACTGGGCGCAGTAACCAATTGTGTCCAATAGGAAAAAAAACTTTTGACAGTGTACTTTTGAGGCTGATTTGAGAATGTAAGATGGTACAGATATAAACATCCCTTTATAATATATATTAAACCAACACGTGTACAAAGACAACAGCATGGTTCTGTGTTGGAATGTCAGGCCAGTTTTACTAGATTGGGTGCTAAATAAACACACTGGCTTCCAGCTCCGAGGCATTGACTGCTGATCTCTGCAGTTTAGAAATCACGACGAGACATCGCTTAATCCCTGTACTATTTGAAAAGTTGCACCCATGGAAAGTTACCGGCTGTGGTAATGCCTGGGTATCAACAAATACAAATGAGATTACCCATTATTTGCCCTATCGCCAAGCACATCAACTCAGCACAGCCTACCCCCTATTGTGTGCAAGTTAATCTTCTGCATGTGGCTGTATGACTGACCCGACGGTATATGAGAGCCTGTAGTGTGGGCACCTTCTGCAGTGGTAGAAAAGATGGCTTTGAGGGTAAGTGGTACACTTAATAATAATTAATATTATTAGAATAATAATTGTCAGTCTGTACTTGTCTAAAGAATGTAAGCCATGGTATATTTGTAATTGGTTCCAAGATATATTAAAGTGTACAGTCTATAAATCCAAGAACACAAATGTAATATATGGCAAGCTTACTAGTCCTTAGATATGGTGGCTGCATTCATTTTCTTTTTTTTTTTTTTTTTACTATGTCTCCCCCACTCCTCCTCTTCATAGCATGGGGGGGGGGGGATTGTAGTGCACATAAATAATTGGGAGCAATGTAAATGATAATAGTGCAGAGTGCATAGAATGTTATCAGCACACAAGATTTCTGGCAAGAACAGGTTTCATTCTGCACTTATTTAACAGATAAAAGAAAAAGCTTTCTGTGGTATATTTAATCAAACCAAAGGGAGTAACGAAGTTCATTGTTAGGGTTTACATACACTTTAATTTTCTCCTGTATTAGAGTACTTTATTTCTTTTTAAATTAAAAAGAAGCCAGTGACATTTTAAAGAATGATAGTCTGTGTGATACTCCTTTTGAATTGACATCTTATTCCAAACGCTCATTTCCCTATACTATACTGATCATTGTTTGCCATAAAGATCATTATTCTCATCAAGGAGGGCCATTGAGAGCTGAAAAAAATGATTACTTCGCTCTAGCAAATAACAACTGTGGTATGACTTACTGTAACAGAGAATCTTAAAGGAGGACATATAGTAAGCCCATTGTTTTTAATGTTTCTTATATCATTAGACCTTTAACAATAAAATAAAAAACTTGAAACACACAGATAAAATTAATATAAGAGAAGAGTTTAATCTGCCATAGAGTTTGTATTTCTATCCATCCAGGCATGAGATTTATACAGCACCTCTGTGAATCATTTTAGTTGACAGTTCCTGTATTAAAAAAAAAATGTAATGATGAAATAATCATAAAAAGCTGAATTAATTTGTGCCTGTCGTTCATCTCTAATGGGCAGGCACCCTCTTTGAAACAAATAAACAAATAGAAATGCTATATAAGGACATGTAGGGGGCATACAATTCATTTTGGGGAGACATTGCCTCCTTCTGCATGTGAAACCTGCTTCAATATGTAATAAGCAACTACGGCTGTCCCATTTTATATATACATATTATATATATATTTATGGTTCCATCAATTATGGTAAGTCGTCCAGGTCCTGAAGTTGCAAAGCAGCCCCAGACCATCACGCTACCACCACCATGTCTGACTGTTGGTATGATGTTCTTGTTATGAAATGCTGTATTCGTTTTATGCCAGATGTAACGGAACGCACACCTTCCAAAAAGTTACATTTTTTCTCATCAGTCCACAGAATATTTGCCTAATAGTCTTGGGGATAATCAAGATTTTTTTTTGGTAAATGTGAGATGAGCCTTTGTGTTATTTTTGGTCAGCAGTGGCTTTGGCCTTGGAGTTCTCCCATGGATGCCATTTTTTCTCAGTCTCTTTCTTATTGTTGAATCATGAACACTGATCTTAACTGAGGCAAGTGAGGCCTGCAGTTCTTTAGATGTTGTTCTGGGTTCTTTTATGACCTACAACAGTACATGATGACCTCCTGGATGAGTCATCATCATGCTCTTGGAGTAATTTTAGCAGGCCGGCCACTCCTGGGAAGGTTCACCACTGTTCCAAGTTATCTCCATTTGTGGATAATGGCACTCCTCCTGGTTCACTGGCGTTCCAAAGCCTTAGAAATGGCTTTGAAACCCTTCCTAGACTGATACATGTACATTACTTTGTTTCTAATCGGTTCTTGAATTTTTTTAGATTGTGGCATGATGTGTGGCTTCTTGTGATCTGTTAGTCTGCTTCACTTTGTCAGACAGCTTCTATTTATGTGATTTCTTGATTCAACAGGTCTGACAGTAATCAGGCCTGGGTGTAGCAAGTGAAATTTAACTCAGCTTTCCAAAAAATTGTGGTTAAAGCGGAGTTCCACACAAAAATGGAACTTCCGCTTTTCGGAACCCTCCCCCCCTCCGGTGTCACATTTGGCACCTTTCAGGGGGTTCAGATACCTGTCTAAGACAGGTATTTGCATCCACTTCCGGCATAGACTCCCACGGGAGTCTATGCCTCTTCCTGTCCCTCCACGCTGTCTCCTGGGAAACACACAGGTCCCAGGAGATAGCGGGGACCAGTTACGATGCGCAGCGCGACTCGCGCATGCGCAGTAGGGAACCGGGAAGTGAAGCCGCAATGCTTCACTTCCTGATTCCCTGACCTAGGATGGCGGCGGCAGCTGCCGAAAATCGAGCGGGTTATCGGCGTCGGCTGCCGGCATCGCTGGACCCTGGGACAGGTAAGTGGCCATGTATTAAAAGTCAGCAGCTGCAGTATTTGTAGCTGCTGGCTTTTAATATTTTTTTTTTTAGTTGATGTAGGTGGACTCCCCCTTTAACCACAGTTCATTCATGATTCAGCATGGGAGGGGACAATTACTTTTTCACATAGGGCCAGGTAGGTTTGAACAGCTTTTTTCCCTTAATAAATGAAAAAATAATTTATAAACTGCATCTTGGATTTACTCAGGTTATCTTTGTGTAATATTAAAATGTATTTGATGATCTGAATCGTTTAAGTGTAATAAATACGGAAAAAAAAAAAAAAATGAGGAAGGGGTCAAATACTTTTTCACAGCATATAATATATATATATATATATATATATATATATATATATATATATATATATATATATATATATATATATATATATATATATATATATTATAATAGTGCTTTCCCTTTCGAGTTTAAAGAGTGTGTACATTTTTGGGGGTCTTTTTCAGCTTCTATGTTTCCTTAGTTTGCAGTTCAAACAAGATCTCCTAGAGGTGTTCAATACAAAACTGGCATCACAGTTTCAGGTAGAGCTTCCCCTTTAAATTCCTTTATGGGCAAATATTAGATACATTTTTTTTTTTTAAAGTATTCATTGTTTTTTTTAATTGCTTTCTCTAAAGATTTTGCACTTGTCCTTGACTGGAAATACTCTTCAATAATTCTCATTTGACGTCCAAAAAAATCGACTAATTCATCGCTCTCTTTACATGCAATTGAAATTCAGCCTTATAGGTAGCACTTTATCTCTTCCGCTGCTCATTTTCGATTAAACTCCTTGTGACAGTTTTAATAAAACACAAATTAATTATTCAGTGCATTCAATTTTTTTGGTCAGAAACACAATCTATTTTTTCATGCATACACTTCATATCTAAGCTATGTCAAGCAGTTGCTAAAGTTATTTGACTATTTATTTTATTAAACATTTTTTCTTTGAATTGCCTTCATTTGTATGACGTTTTACAGAGAACATGATACTGTTTACAATGAGTTTTGTTTCTGAAGGCAAACCAAGAGTTGGCAAGAATTGTGAATTTTCACTCTTAAAGTGAACCTGTACCCAGACTTTGCATAGTATTGATTCTGCTGCTGGGGATTTGTCTAAATTGCTAATGGCAGGATTGCTAAGAGGCCTCCTGTTGTCCCTATGGAATTTCTACCTCCATAGCCAAGGCAGTTGGAGATCACTCCCATTCAACAGCATTTGGACCAGCAACAGAGAGACATCTCACTGCATCTGCCTACAGAGAGAGCTACTCTATAGGGGCAGCAGGCAAACTCTTTAGTGATTCTGCCACTGGTGATTAGTCTGTAGCATCAGAGTTTTTTTCTAATGCTTTCTATTGCAAGAGAATCTTGACAACTTGCCAGCTTTCTAAAGTGTTTCTAAGCTGTTAGCAATGGCGTACCAACTGGGGGGCGGTGGTCCGCCCCGGGTGCCACACACTGCGGGGGGTAACAGGCCCCCACCCCCCTGCGAGTGAAGCAGTGACAGCGGGGTGGGCTCAGACAGTGCAGAGGCGCTGTGACAGGGCAGCCAGGAGAGCCAAGCTGTGACAGGGTGTGGAACATACCACTACCCGGGTGACACCCAGAGACGGCCAAGTGGTACAGGATAAAGAAGACACTCTCTCTCCTCCTATACCGCAGGGTGAGAGAGAGAAACAGTGAGCAGCGCTTAATAGAGGAACTGCTGGAGTTAACTTTTTAAGTTAACCAGCAGGTGATTGGTTGCTAGGTGATCCTAGCAACCAATCATTAGCTTGTTAATATGAAAAACTAACTAAAGCAGTTCCCGCCCTCTGTTCAGCGCTGCTGTGTCTCTCCCCTGGCTGCATGATTAAGGTAGGAAAAGAGCTGGGGGGGTCTGTATAACATGCAGGGGTCCATCCAGAGCTGTGGGGGGTGTCTATGTAACATGCAGGGGGTCCATCCAGAGCTGTGGGGGGTGT
Source organism: Aquarana catesbeiana (assembly GCF_042186555.1). Lineage (NCBI taxonomy): Eukaryota > Metazoa > Chordata > Amphibia > Anura > Ranidae > Aquarana > Aquarana catesbeiana. Next base: position 117,384,358 of record NC_133329.1, read on the forward strand.
CTATGCAACATGCAGGGGGTCCAGAGCTGTGGGGGGGGGTCCTCTGTGTAATGTAAAGGGGCCCAGAGGTACAGGGTGCTGTGTAACTGGGTCCAGAGTTGCAGGATGCTGTGTAATGTAAAGGGGTCCAGAGATGCAGGGTGCTGTGTAATGTAAAGGGGTCCAGAGGTGCAGGGTGCTGTTTAATGTAAAAGGGTCCAGAGGTGCAGGGTGCTGTGTAATGTAAAGGGGTCCAGAGGTGCAGATTGCTGTGTAATGTAAAGGGGTCCAGAGGTGCAGAGTGCTGTGTAATGTAAAGGGGTCCAGAGGTGCAGGGTGCTGTGTAATGTAAAGGGGTCCAAAGGTGCAGGGTGCTGTGTAATGTAAAGGGGTCCAGAGGTGCAGGGTGCCGTGTAAATGGGTCCAGAGGTGCAGGGTGCTGTGTAATGTAAAGGGGTCCAAAGGTGCAGGGTGCTGTGTAATGTAAAGGGGTCCAGAGGTGCAGGGTGCTGTGTAATGTAAAGGGGTCCAGAGGTGCAGGGTGCTGTGTAAAGGAGCCCAGAGGTGCAGGGTGCTGTGTAATGTAAAAGGGTCCAGCGGTGCAGGGTTCTGTGTAATGTAAAAGTGTCCAGAGCTGCGGGGGGCTGTGTAATGTAAAGGGGTCCAGAGGTGCAGGGTGCTGTGTAATGTAAAGGGGTCCAGAGGTGCAGGGTGCTGTGTAATGTAAAGGGGTCCAGAGGTGCAGGGTGCTGTGTAATGTAAAGGGGTCCAGAGATGCAGTTGTGGGGAGGGGGTACACAGTAGTGGCAAAGAGATATTGGGGGATGCAGAGGTATGCAGGGGGCACAGTGGGGTGTTTTCACATTTTAATGCGCGGTGGGGTGCTAGATATAGGATCTGCCCCGGGTGCCAAATGCTCTAGGTACACCCCTGGCTGTTAGGCCCAATTCATTCACTCATTAATTCATTCATTTTTGTGTCGATGGGCTTTTGCGTCTGTATACAAGCCTACATGAATGCAAAACTCGTTTGAACCAGATCAAATGCAAGTAAAGAGAGATGTCAACTACACCTGACAAGGAACTATAAGTGATGTCAGTTGTGTCTCAAGCTGTCATTGACACAAGCCCAAAGCCTGCTGACACAGGTCCATACATTGCTGGTCAGTGGGAGGAAAAATGCCCCAGTGGCAGTTGTAGGGTAAAAAAGGTCTATGGTTAGTTGGGGGATGTCCTGGAGTTAGTGGTTGCTGGGAGGAAAAGAATGCCCTGGGATCAGTTTAAGGAAGAATGCCCACTGTTGGAGGTAAGGAAAAAGAAAAAAAAAACCTGGTTCAATGGGAGGAAAAAATGCCAACGTCAATGGTCATTTGGAGGCAAAATGTTTGTGGTCAGTGGGAGGAGAAACACCTTTAGTCTGTGGTCAGTGAAAAACATGCCTGGAGTCAGTAGTCAGTGGGAAGAAAATAGAAAAGATGTTTGGTGGTAGTGTTCATGGGAGGAAGAATGTCCTGATGTCTGTGGTCAGTACAGATGGGGAGGGGAGGACTTGCATTGAATCCTGTGCTGCTTCTGTCTCTTCTAGACATGTTCATTGAGATCAGAATTAATATTCAGACAAATTTTTTCATTATTCTGAGATTTGGATATATCCAACTACCCGAATTACGAAGTTTACCAAATGCTCCGAATAACAAAACAAAATTCGTTTGAATTTCCGAAATTCAAATTGAAATTGGAATCAAATTTTACATCGCATTCCATTTGAATTCGAACTGTAAACATATTTCTGAAATCAAAGACTGTGTGTTATTAGAGTACCATTTCGAAATAATGCTGTTTTTGTTAAGCCAAAGGTGATTTAAAGAGTCATTGTAATCATTTGATGAAGATTTTCCTTTTGTTTATTCACTTTGCAGCATTAAAATCGAAAATAATATAACATTTTCGTTTCGACTGATTCAAAATTTATCGATTTGAATGTTTCAAATCGAAAAAAAATGTGTGAATTTGAAGAAAATTTAAAAAAAGACAAAACTAATTACGAATACGAATCCCGAATATGAATTGAACGAATCAACCAAATTTAACTAAACGAAATCCCTAGTGTAGCACGGCCAACTAGAGGACTGCTTAAAATTACCCGCTCATCTGCACGGCCATGACCTGGTGAACTTTCCAACTCACCTGATACTCTGGGTTCAGACATCCTTGTTTCACTGTAGAGTAATAATCAGACAACTCAGTGTATTTAGGTTCTATGAATATTTTACTTGAACCAATAATGGGGAACGTTGTCACAAAGAGGAGGTAATAGATCTGCTGAGTTCTAGGCAACAGCGCCAACTCAGCAGAAGAACCCCTCCGAACGACAAGACAATGACAATAGTATATATATATATATATATATATATATATATATATATATATATATATATATATATATATATATATATATATATACACTTCCTTGAGAGATAATGTTACTCCCTAGACAGATATTTCAGCCAACTGCTTATACTACCACAATGTAAAAGATGGATCCTAGCCAGCCTATAATGCTTTCCTAAAAGTGATAATGTAGGTGCCCTTTTTTTCCAGTAATGGCAATAAAGTCCACGTTGCAGATCTGATGTTTTTCACCGGTTTGTTGGCGCTCGTTAACTGTAATCCGATTAGGTGTAGTGGGAACAGTAGTGGGAACAGTAAATATCTTGTAATGAAGAAGGCTAAAGATGTCTAAGCACAGTGTTCAAATAAATCCAGTAAAGTATTCCTGGAGTAAAGATGTCTGTGCAAAGTGTCTTAATGTAACTGTGACAAAGAATGGGTAAAGGTCGAGCGATTTGCCCTCTCACCAATGACCAGATCGATCCGATGTCTTCTGGACAGAAACTCGTGTAGCGACACCCGTGCAGCAGATCCGCTGTCTTAATCTGCCAACGTGAAGCTTGACACACACTGACTGGCAGGAGACCGGAGTGGTGCTGGAAAGATGTCCGACAGCAAACGGCAGAGCAAGGCCTCTCAGGTTATGGGTTGGAAGGTGGTACTCTTTGTGGTAGGCCGCAACCTCTCTCTCTCTCTCTGTTGCACAGAGAGGTCTGTCTTGCGTCAGGCCCAGGAGGAAGAGTGCTCCGCACTGGCTTTTGCTTCTTTTATAGCTACTCCCAGCAATCTCCCGATGACAACAAAGATCCCTGGGATATGTAGTCCTGACACATAATCGTGCAAAGTAATTTTCTGACGGGAGGACTATTCATCCCACAATCCTTTTGTTTGCCACACAAATATGATGTCACCTGATACACTGATCACTAGAGGGACAGGCGATACTTTGAGACACTGGAAGGTGTGGAGCTTTATGCTTGTAGTCCATATTGCTACATCAGATTAACGAATCTAAACGTATCCTGAACAAGTAGTAAAAGCTTTTCAAAACAATAACACCATTCACCTCTGTAGCTGTAGGCATGGTGGAGAAATTCAAATTTAAATTCATAACAGAGGCACAGAATTGTCCTTTTTTGAGAACATAATCTTGGCAGCTAGCCCTCAAGCACACGGCAGGTGTTATAAGCTGTTAGAAACTGAATAAAACTGCACATAGTTTTTGTTGTGATTTTTTTTAGGTTCTTACTGCACAATACAAGTAGCTATAAAATCAAGTGATTTTTCTGTTTGTTGAGAATATGTAATAGTTTAATGTCTATAGTCTTGACACAGACACACTAAGGCTGCTTTAATAGACCTAGAGTTGAGATTTAGACTATTACAAGCACCCATTTGCGATTGGCTCTCTTGAAGGAATGTAAAGTTAAAAGAGATGAGTGAATAGTGATAGGTACTTTCCAGCCAATCTGGCAGGTTTTAATGTTCTGTCAATCCACCAGAATGTAAAATGTAATGCCCCGTACACACGAGCGGAATTTCCGTTGGAAAAATCTTGGATGGTTTTTCCGACGGAATTCCGCTCAAGCTTGGCTTGCCTACACATGTTCACACAAAAGCTCTCTGAACTTTCAACAGAACGCGGTGACATACAACACTATGATGAGCCGAGAAAATTAAGTTTAATGCTTCCGAGCATGCGTTGAATTGTTTCCAAGCATGCGTCGTTTTTTTCGCGTCCGAATTGCATACAGACGTACGCATTTTCGGATAGGAACTTTTACCGACCCAAATAGAGAACCTGCTCTCAATCTTTTGCTGGCGGGAATTCCGCCAGCAAAAGTCCGATGGAGCATACACACGGTCGGAATTTCTGACCAAAAGCTCACATCGGACTTTTGCTGGCGGAATTTCCAATCGTGTGTACGGGGCATATGACACAAGAATAGCTCTATTCACCAAAAATGTAATATTCTCTCACAAATAGCAAAGGGATGGATCTAAAACTGGGGCCATCGGGGGGGCGTGGCCTGACACAGCATGGAGTAGGACGCTTACCTCTAGAGCTCCGTCTATTACTCCTTAAAAGTAATTAATCCTGGACTCTTTGTGCTGCCCAGCTGGCTGGATCACCTCCCTGAGGCTCTGACAACACCCTGGGCTTCTTCCTGGTTCGTCTGGTGGCGTGGGAACCCGAACAGAGCGGCGCTCTCCCTCGCGGCGGCCAAATTCAAGCAAGACCGCGGCTTCGGCCTATGTCTGGAGGCCGCGGCCATCTTGGTCCTCCGCTCCTCCGGCCCTGCATTGGGACTTCTACCTAACAAAGGTACCTGGATGCCGGCTCTGACACTACCCTGTGCTCCTTCCTAGCCTGTCTGGCGGCGGGGGAACCTGAACGAAGCGGCGATCTCCCGCACGGCGGCCAACTTTAAGCAAGACCGCGGCTTCGGCCTATGTCTGGAGGCCGCGGCCATCTTGGTCCTCCATTCCTCCGCCCCTGCATTGAGACATCTGCCTAACAAAGGCACCTGGATGCTGGACAATCCCTCTGGGGAGCGGGACACACTAACCCCTACATACACAGCCCATTGGGCCAACGGAGACCCCTAGTAAACCGACGAATATACCCGGTCCGGATTGCGGCCTAGATATACATGAGGTGAGTGGCGGCCATCTTGGCACACCTCCCCTCCCTGCATGTGTTCTATGCATGAGACATAGCCCTGATGTCCCCTCTTTAATAACCTCCACTGAGATTCCCTATACCTTGTCACAACCCCAGATTGCCATCAGCTTAAGAGGAGAGGAGGGATTGCACGCACATACTCTGCAAAAATAACTTTTATCCTTGGAAACTCTGAGGGCTACGGGGCCCAGGGCAGCAAGCGTCTTTAACCAAACAGCAAGTCAGTTTGCCACACTAAGTTTGGAGGCTCTTTGGGTGTCACCTGAGACCGTCCCAAATGTCACCAACTAAGGCACAAAAGGCAGCGGCAGCAAAACTAGATCAGTACCGTCGCCTAGAAAAAGAAGACATGAGGGAGGAGGGAACAATTGAGAAAGCTGGGGCGGGGGAGCGAACAGCGTCCGATACCGACAAGCTCCTTGAAGCAATCACCTTCTGTAGAACCTCTCTTACAGCACAAATTGAGGAGGTCAAGATGGATATTTCCCTTATCAGACAAGACTTTCAAAAGCTCAGGGAAAGAGTGAAAGAAACTGAGACCAGATTGAGCGAGGTGGAGGATGCTATTCCACCCTTACAAACATCCTCGGACCGCGTGCAAAGGCAAATACAGCAACTCCTTATAAAGCAAGATGATATGGAGAATAGGCTGAGAAGATGTAATATACGCTTGATAGGTTTGCCGGAGGGGTCTGAGGGCAAGGACACCTCCACTTTTTTGGAACAACTACTGATCAATACTTATGAAAGAGAGGTTTTTTCCCCTATGTTTGCGGTGGAGCGGGCACATCGCATGCCAGCAAGACCACCTCCACAAGGAGCTCCTCCCTGCACGTTCATAGCCAAACTCCTTAACTATAAGGATCGAGACACTGCTTTGAGAATGGCAAGAGAGAAGGGCAACATCCCAGTTGGGAATGTTAAGGTGGCCATTTTCCCAGACTTCTCGGCAGAGGTACAACGCCGCCAGCAGAGCTTTGCAGAGGCCAAACGTAAGCTTAGAGGTCTGCAATATAAATACTTCATGCTTTTCCCAGCCCGTCTTAGGGTGGAACATGAGGGGCGTGCGGTCTTCTTCGAGGACCCAGAGGAAGTGATTTCTTGGTTGGAAAGACGAGTTAACCCTCAACAAGCTGATTGATTAAGTCCCATCGATTAAGTATCTGCGACCAGGAAATGCCTCCAACCAGTGCAAGTTTAAAGCACAAATCCTGATTATTGACAGCACAAGAGTCAAATTACCCTCCGGGGCTCCGGAGTGAAGAAAAGTCCTACAGTTAACATGCATCGTGCAGCGAGACTTTACCCCACACAGTTCTGGGAAGCAGCACCATGTGCATTGGAATCCTATACGGAACTTAATAGTTGCAGTTAAATGGGAGCGAGAGGATCGAGAGGCCGTACCACACTCTTTGCAAGTGATATGGATGACTCTACTTACTTTATTTAGTGTCCGGTGTCTGATCCAATTGTTCTGCATTACATTGCTCACAAAGAAGCTTGAATGTTTCCCAGATAACAACCAGTTTAGGGATTATGCCTGCACAAGTTTGGGTCAGAGTAGGGCAGGGAGGGGGGAGGGGGTTCAAATGTTTTTGGTTTGGTTAAACTTGAATGTGCATACTTATAATAGAAAACAGGTAACGTTACATGTGCCAGTTCTATGGGAAAGTACATATGTGTTGTATCACAGGAGTTTGAGACAGATATTGCTGAAAGTAAAAAATCTATGTGCCTTATACAGAAAGAGCAAATTGTTTTATATAAATGCTATATTAATGGTTAAAAAATCTGGCCTATGGCATCTTTGAAATTTCTGACATGGAATGTGAGGGGAAATTTAAGCGCGCGGCAGTCTTCACATTCCTGAAGAAGCAACATGCGGATATAGTAGCACTAGTGGAAACACATATCGAGGGAAGTGTTCAGATGGCACTCCGCAGGCCATGGGTTGGTTGGGCGTACCACTCTACCCACACATCACACTCCAGGGGAGTTTCTGTATTAATAGCTAAATCAGTACATTTTGAACTATGCGAGCTAATTACCGACCAGAATGGCCGATATGTATTTATTCATGCCAAAGTATATGGAGAGCCCTTGCTTATAATGGCTTTTTATATACCACCTCCATTTAATGTATCCATGGTCAAGGAAGGTATATCATATATGACTCGTCATCCAAACATAGCAGCGGTCTGGCTAGGGGATTTTAATGCTACTATGAACCTGGCTCTAGATAGGCTACAGTTGACAGCAACAACCCCCGATGCTCCCACTGAGACTAAATTCTATAAGTTTATCTCCGCCTTCCATCTGATAGATACATGGAGACATAAATTCCCACTGGTTAAGTCATATTCATGTTTCTCGTCATCTCGGGGCTCTATGTCCCGTATAGACTTTATACTTATTTCCCGCAGATTGACCCCAAGATTATCAGAGGTAATGTTTTGTCCTAGAGTACTGTCGGACCATAGTCCTTATTGGATTACATTAAGTATTCCAGTGGCAAAACCACCACGAACATGGCGTCTGAATCCATTCTGACTATCTCTTCTACCAGAAGATGATGAGCTCATAGACAAATGGAAATTGTATTTTATTGAAAATGATGAGTCAGCATCACCACCTGCAGTCTGGGACTCATTTAAACTATTCGCTAGGCATACATTGATAACGGCGATTAATAAAATCAAGATGGACTCTTCTGGTGCCCTCGGTAAGGCGCTGGAGGACTTGTCCTTTGCAGAAAGAGAGTATGCCAACACCCCGACAGCAGTAACAGTAGACCAACTTAAACTACAGACTAGAATGGTTAATCAGCTACAGTACCAGAAAGCCAAACAAAAAATGTTTTTTTCTAAGCAGAAAATGTTTGAACATGGGGAAAAGGCAGGTAAATTACTTGCATACCTGGTCCACCATGAGGATAGGCCCCCAGTGGTCATCACACTGCATGGCCCTGGAGGACAAAAAGTCACAGACCCACCTACAGTAACCTCAATGTTTAGAGACTTCTTCGCAGATCTATACACAACGACAGCCCCCACTGAGACCCATCATATGTCTCTTTTTCTTACAAAAGTGTCCTTCCCACAGCTAACAGAAGAACAAGTGGAACTGTTGGAAGCACCACTTACGTTAGATGAAATATCAACTGCCATGGCTAGCTTCGCTAGGTCCAAATCCCCTGGTTCAGATGGACTTCCAATAGAGTTCTACTCCCAATTCAGCGAAATACTAACCCCTAAACTATTAAAATTGTATAATTACCTATTTGAAACTGGGACCTTACCTCCATCTATGACAGAGGCTACAATAGTCCTCATCCCTAAACCCGGCAAGGATCTGGGGTTCCCGGAATCTTATCGGCCGATATCACTCCTACAGGTGGATATCAAAATACTTGCCAAAGTTCTATCGATTAGGCTCAATCAGGTAATATTAACATTAATACACGCAGACCAGGCTGGTTTTATGCCTGGACGTAATACCTCGTTTAATCTCAGGAAACTTTATATGAACCTACAAGCTACACACGAGGAAGTTGGTACACGGGTTGTTGTGACCTTAGACACAGCGAAAGCCTTCGACTCGGTAGAGTGGAGGTATCTCTGGAGATGCTTGGAGGGATATGGATTTGGCCCAAAATTTATTAAATGGGTCCAACTTCTATACCAGGCACCCAGGGCCAGAGTGGTGGCCAATGGATGGTCGTCTCAGCTATTTGATCTCAGTAGAGGCACGAGACAGGGCTGCCCCCTATCCCCACTACTATATGCCCTGGCGGCAGAACCACTGGCCATGTCCATCCGAGCAAATCCAGAGATCAGGGGACTTAGGATGGGCTCTCTGACTGAAAAGATTAGCATGTATGCAGATGACACACTATTGTACCTGGCAGACTCGGGCCCATCACTATGCAATGCACTTCACACGATAGAACAATTTGGAATATTTTCAGGTCTAAAAATTAATTGGGATAAATCCCAAATTCTGCCAATTGATAGTTTCCCACCCTCAGAATCCCAAACCAGGCTCCCACTGCAGAGAGTAGATGTCATTAAATACTTGGGGATTTATATAACCAGATCCCCTACAGACTACATATCTCTGAATATAACCCCTCTTACTTCCCTAGTTAAAAATAAAATACGGGTTTGGTCCAAATTACCATTAGGAGTCTGGGGATGTATAAATTTAATTAAAATGATTCTACTACCCAAAATACTTTATGTCTTATGGCAAACCCCAGTTTATTTACCCTTAAAACATTTTAAATCTCTAGAGTCCCTTTTAAAGACATTAGTGTGGGGTAATAATAGGCATAAATTGGCATGGCAAGCCCTCAAAAATCCGACCGATCTGGGCGGCACTGCTCTACCCGATTTTATTCTATACTACATTGCAGCACAGCTATCACAGCTTTTTCACCTAGACAAAACCGACAGCGAGAGATTTCTTACGCTCATATGTCCTAAATGGGCGCAGTACACCAAAGACCCAATATATGCAATAGCGGCAGACAAGGGAGGGATGGAACTAGGAGACAGAAGACACACCATACTATACCACTACAGGAAAATATGGAATTTAGCGGCCTCTAGACTTGACATCTCACAGTTTAACGATTATACGCCGTTATGGCATAACAAAAACCTTCAAGAGTTTAATAAAATACAGGACACATCTATATGGTCCACACAGGGAATATTCTACCTGCATCATATATTAAAAGATGGGCAACTTAAAACCTTCGACTTACTTAAAGAAGAATTTACAATTCAGGACCAGATGTTCTATAGATTCTTACAAATCCGTCACGCAATACAAGCACAATTCCCTGACTCCTGCCCTAATCCTGCACCTAATGTACTCATTGCCATAATTAAGGGCACAGATTCTCAAAAATTGATCTAGGCATTTTATAACTTGCTCTTAACCCCTGTAGCTGCTAAAATAGCATATGGCCTTAAACCACGATGGGAGAGGGAGGTGGGATCGGTGGAGGATGAGGAGTGGGGGGAAGCATTGGAAGCATGTAAAACTGTATCCCCTAAACTTTCAGATCGTTTGACGCAGCTTTATATTCTTCATAGAGCATACCTCACACCCCTCAGAGTGGCGAGATACAAACGCACACAAACCACCACATGTCAGATGTGTGGGAGAGAGACAGGTACCTTTTTCCATCTTATATGGGCATGCCCTAAGATAAAAGGCTTCTGGGAACAAATTAGTTTTTTTACACGACACAATGGGTTCACCTCTAGCCCTAGACCCCAAACAGTGCCTCTGGGGTATAGTTCCAGACACAACTGATAAATACACTAAAAACTTTTTACACGAAACACTCTTTGCAGCAAGAAAGGTTATAGCTAAAAAGTGGATGAGACAAGAGACCCCCAAAATTGTGGAATGGAAGGTGGAGATAAATAATAACCTACCATACAAGAAATGTATATATATCAATAGAGGTTGCCCAGCAAAGTACAACAAGATCTGGGATAGATGGCTTCAGGAATCTTCTACCTGTGTCTAGTATGTTTGTATGACCGTAAAGAGATAAAATAGATATAAGTATGGATGGACAGTATTAACAACCAAATATGTACACCTTGAATGACAAGATAAGCCAGATATGATTGAATCTAATGATATTTGTTTTTATTTCAAAGATAATAATTGTAATACTGCTATAGTGTAAACATGACAACGTAACCTTTTCCTTTTTTTTTTCTTTCTGTATGCACTAAATATTCAATAAAACCTTGTTTGATATAAAAAAAAAAAAACTGGGGCCATCAACATCTGGCTAATAAATTATAATGGGTAAGAAGAACAAGGCAATCCAACTCCCATAAGCAGTAGAGAAAATTACCACTAACTGAAGCCATCAAAGTCAGAGATTTCCCACAACACATCTGTCTGTTACATTTAGTGCCTTTACAGCCATCAATGGATTTTAATAGAGTGTTTATTTAGTGGTATTGGAGGTTTGACGCCACAATTCTCCTACCTGGAACCATCAATGAAGCAGTAGGTCACTGTGATGACAAAAATGAAAGCAGTTGATATAAACGTCCAATCTCATTCATTAGCAGGATCCTTGGGGATTGACTGCTAAAGAGTATTGTGAAGTAGCTCCTGGCATATGGTCTGATCAAGGTGTATTTCCCTAGTGAACTGATGACGAGCATATTTTCCTACTTTTTACTCTACTGTGAGACATAAAGAGCTAATTTCTGAAAGCATTAGGCCATAGATGGTTCGAATGTCACCTGGCTCAGTAGTGACCAGTTGAAAATAGAACCATCTGTGGGCAGGCTGATTGTACCCAAGCCAATCTGATTGTCTCACACCATCTATGACCTCCCTAAATGTCCCCATAGACAATAGATGACAGTCTCCTGGTCTGTTTTTTTTTTTTTAAAGACTGAATTGGGTGTTGATCTAATGTATGTAAGGCAGCTCACAAAAAAACGAAATCCTGACATTTTGTACTCTATACATGCCTTTATGAACCGTATACTTATAAGATGTACCAATGTCCCATATGTCTTTATTTCTTCTTCCCAAAGTTATCTGTACTGTTATGTTTTCTAATTTTATACCCAATAAAAAAAGAACCTAAATCCTTATGGAGAACTATATGATTGAGCAGGTTTGAAAACCTTTTGACTAGGAAACAAACTGGCCCAGAAGATATTCTGAGGTGGTTGGATGGTGCCTGGCTATTCTTTAAAACGTATGTTTAATCAGATTTTCTTCCCTGCCTTCCAGCCCCAATCAAGCAGCTAATGAAATTGTTTTTATCATTCAAACCTCATTTTAGAGCCAGAGACATCATCAATGTCTCTTTTTGCTTCTCTATGCAATGCAGCTAGATCATAGCTGGTGGGAGAGACCTGCAGGGTGCAGTACATAGCTTCCTGTAAGCACCACAGCAATCTTTGTCTGTTCTCCATTTATGAGCCAGTTGATGCAAGCAGTTAGTTGACAACTGGGAAGAAGTATGTACAGTTGTGCTCATAAGTTTACATACCCTGGCAAAATGTATGATTTCTTGGCCATTTTTTATAGAATATGAATGATAACACAAAAACATTTCTTTCACTCATGGTTAGTGTTTGGCTGCAGCCATTTATTATCAAGCAACTGTGTTTACTCTTTTTAAATCATAATGGCGACAGAAACTACCCAAATGACCCTGATCAAAAGTTTACATACCCTGGTGATTTTGGCCTGATAACATGCACACAAGTTGACACAGAGGGGTTTGAATGGCTATTAAAGGTAACCATCCTCACCTGTGATCTGTTTGCTTGTAATTAGTGTGTATGTATAATGAGTCAATGAGTTTCTGGACTCCTGACAGACCCTTGCATCTTTCATCCAGTGCTGCACTGACGTTTCTGAATTCTGAGTCATGGGGAAAGCAAAAGAATTGTAAAAATTGTGTGGCTGTTTCAAGATAAGGAGGCACTTGAAGAAAGATGGACTGCATGGTCGAGTTGCCAGAAAAAAGCCATTACTACGCAAATGCCACAAAGTATCCTGCTTACAATATGCCAAACAGCACAGAGACAAGTCTCAAACCTTCTGGCACAAAGTCATTTGAAGTGATGAGACCAGAATTTAGCTTTTTGGCCACAACCATAAACATTACATTTGGAGAGGAGTAAACAAGGCCTATGATGAAAGGTACACCATTCCTACTGTGAAACACGGAGGTGGATCGCTGATGTTTTGGGGATATGTGAGCTACAAAGGCACAGGAAATTTGGTCAAAATTGATGGCAAGATGAATGCAGTATGTTATCAAAAAAATACTGGAGGAACATATGCATTCATCAGTCAGGAAGCTGTGTATGGAACGTACTTGGACATTCCAACATGACAATGATTAGGGATGAGCCGAACACCCCCCGGTTCGGTTCGCACCAGAACCTGTGAACGGACCAAAAATTTGCACGAACGTTAGAACCCCATTGACGTCTATGGGACTCGAACATTCAAAATCAAAAGTGCTCATTTTAAAGGCTAATTTGCATGGTATTGTCCTAAAAAGGGTTTGGGGACCCGGGTCCTGCCCCAGGGGACATGTATCAATGCAAAAAAAAATTTTTAAAACGGCCATTTTTTCGGGAGCAGTGATTTTAATGATGCTTAAAGTTAAAAAAAAAAAAAAAGTGAAATATTCCTTTAAATATCGTACCTGGGGGTGTCTATAGAATGCCTGTAAAGTGACACGTGTTTCCCGTGCTTAGAACAGTCTCTACACAAAATGTCATTTTTAAAGGAAAAAAAGTCATTTAAAACTGCTTGCGGGTTTAATGTAATGTTGGGTCCTGGCAATATGGATGAAAAATCAGTGAGACAAATGGCATGGGTACCCCCCAGTCCATTACCAGGTCCTTTGGGTCTTGTATGGATATTAAGGGGAACCCCGCACCCAAATTAAAAAAGGAAACAGCAGTATACAGGCTCTGTACTCTGAACAGCAGGTTTGTTGTTAAGTAGAATCTGTTTGTAATTTTGAACTGGTACATTTTTAACGTGTTTAGCTCCAGTCAAAAAATCTATTTTAAGCTTTCTGGAAAACCTAGGGAAGGGTTATCACCCCTGTGACATTTGTTTTGCTGTCTGTGTTCCTCTTCAGAAGATTTCACCTCACTTTTTGTCCCAATGACAAATGTTTTTTGAAAATTTGTTTTTTTTTGTGAAACAAGGATTGGTGATAAAGCATCAGTGGAAAGGAGAAAAGTTTTTCCCATATTAACTCTTACAGGAGAGAATTTCCCTTCCTAGGGGTAGATTTCATCTCACTTCCTGTTGTCTCCTTCTGTTTGCAAGTTGGAGTCATTTGTAAGTTGGATGTTTGAAAGTAGGGGCCTGCCCTATATACTCTGCAGAAATTTGGGCCTTAGGTGTTGTTGTGGCCACAACACTGTAAGCCCTCACAGGGCCCTGCTGTGAAATATTAGATCAAGAATTGTAATTACATGCCCAACAGGGGCAGAAAAATTGGGCCTTTGGTGGTGGTGGTGGTGCTGGTGCCACAACACTGTAAGTCCTCACTCGCTCTTGGTGGGCGCAGAAACGGGCCCTGCTGAGAAATATTAGATCAAGAATTGTAATTACATGCCCCTGTTGAACAGGGGCTGAAAAATTGGGCCTTAGGCACTGGTGCTGGTGCCTCAACACTGCAACCCCTCACAGATACTCTAGTTGGAACGCAGGAACGAGCCCTGCTGCAAAGTATTGCATCAAAAATTGTAATTACACGCCCCTGTTAGACAGGGGCTGAAAAATTGGGCCTTAAGCACTGGTGCTGGTGCCACAACACTGCAACCCCTCACAGATACTCTAGTTGGAATGCAGGAACGAGCCCTGCTGCAAAGTATTGCATGAAAAATTGTAATTACACGCCCTTGTTAAACAGGGGCTGAAAAATTGGGCCTTAGGCACTGGTGGCGGTGCCCAGAACCAAAAATGTTCTTACAAGCTATCAGCATGATCATTGAGGAGGAAGAGGATAATTACTCAGGATAGTCACTCAGCATCAGCATAGACAGTCTTTGAAGGGATCTGAGACTTCAAAAAAAATTATTCGGTTACATCAGCATCAGGTGCTTGGTAGCTGGTGGTGATCCAAGACCGATTCATTTTTATGAAGGTCAGTCGATCGACCGAGTCGGTGGACAGACGCACCCTGTGATCGGTTACAAAGCCTCCAGCAGCACTGAATGTGTGTTCCAAAAGAACGCTAGAGGCAGGACAGGCCAGTAGCTCAATTGCATACTGTCCAAGCTCTGGCCAGTGATCCATCCTCAAGACCCAGTAACCCAGAGGATTTTCGGTGGGAAAGGTGTCCAAGTCAGATCTTGCCCCTAGGTATTCCTGCACCATGTAAAACAGACGCTGGCGATGGTTGCTGGAACCAATCATACCTTGGGGCTGCGGACTAAAAAATTGTCTGAACGCATTGGTCAGACGGCCACCTTCTCCACCGCTCCTTCTTTGACTGACCGAAGCCTCAGCAACACGTTGTCCAGAAACAGGAGTTTGTAACCTCCCAGTCTCTGGGAACACGTTGCACAGACCTTTCTGCAAGGCCTCCCAAAGATGTTTCATCCTCTGCTCCCTCTGCGATGGCAAGATAAGGTCCGCAACCTTACATTTGTAACGTGGATCAAGGAGGGTTGCCAGCCAGTATTGGTCCTTCTCCTTGATACCTCGAATAAGAGGATCCTTACGCAGGCTTTGCAGGATCAGGGAGGCCATGCAGCGTAGGTTTGCTGAGGCATTCGGTCCAGACATCTGCTGAGGAAGTCCCCGCCCACTGGGACGCAACGCGTCTAGAACGTGACGTCGTGACGTCATCCGCGGCTACTGCGCATGCTCTACTGCTCACACACTGCACTGTGTGTCCATGTTCGTTCCCTGGCACTTGAGAAGTGCTTGCTATGTAAGTCTGATTTTATTCGTTTTATAATAAATTGTTGCATACGGAGAGCACTATGTCTGTCCCTTTTGTGATTTCATGCTAATGATACCCACCTGCCACCTGATCACCCGGAGGAGTCCCTTGTTATAAAGATCTCCTGCTACCTGCTGTTTGTATGATTGCCTGATTACCTTTAGGACCAGGTGAGAGGCCACTCGATTCATGGTGAAGGGTTCCAGTATCAGTCACAATTGTTTGCTGTTATCATCACACTCCTGGTGGATTTATGCCAGCTTATTTGGACATTTATTATTGGACATTTCTTTTTGCTCCCTGTGTTAATATATTTTTCTTTATGGTCATTTATTGATTTAGCGCTGCACCTTTTTTATTTATTTTTCTGGAGGGATTTGATCGTTTACCCTGGTGTTCAGCTGCTTCAGTTATTTTCATTTTTGTGTCATATGTGCGCTGATATATTTTTTTATATTTTAAATTCGGTCCAGAGTCCTCTGGGTCACTAAGGACGACATGGTCCGCAGCCACCTCCTCCCAGCCACATACAAGTCCATGTGTTTCTTGGGACTGATCCCTTAAAGACTGCTGCTGATGCTGAGTGCCAGGCTCCACCTCCATACTGACACAATCTTCCTCCTCGTCCTCTTCCTTTGTGATCGGCGGGCACGCAAGAACACTGTCTGCATAAAGGGGGCCTTGAGAGCTAAGGAAGTCCTCCTCTTCCTGCCACTGTTCTGCCTCAAGTGCCCTGTCCATTATTCCACGCAGCGTGTGCTCCAACAGGTGGACAAGGGGGACAGTGTCACTGATGCATGCACTGTCACTGCTCACCATCCTCGTGGCCTCCTCAAATGGTGACAGGACAGTGCATGCATACCTAATCATGGCCCACTGGCGTGGGGAAAAAAAAAACAAGCTCCCCTGACCCTGTCCTGGTGCCATAGTCGCACAGGTACTCATTGATGGCCCTCTGCTGCATGTGCAGCCGCTGCAGCATGGCCAATATTGAGTTCCACCTGGTGGGCATGTCACAGATTAAGCGGTTCTTGGACAGGTTAAACTACTTTTGGAGGTCTGCCAGCCGAGCACTGGCATTATATGACCGGCGGAAATGCACACAGACTTTCCTGGCCTGCCTCAGGACATCCTGTAAGCCCGGGTACCTGCCCAAGAACCGCTGCACCAACAAGTTAAGGACGTGAGCCAAACAGGGCACATGGGTCATTTGTCCCTGTCGGAGGGTAGAGAGGAGGTTGGTGCCATTGTCGCAAACCACCATTCCTGCCTTAATTTGGCATGGCGTCAACCACCTCTGAACCTGCCCCTGCAGAGCTGACAGAACCTCTGCCCCAGTGTGGCTCCTGTCCCCCAAGCACACCAGCTCAAGCACCGCATGGCATCTTTTGGCCTGCATACTTGCGTAGCCCCTTGAACGGCTACGGAGCAACGCTGGTTCCGAGGACAAAGCACAGGAAGAGGCCATGGAGGAAGAAGAAGAGGAGGGGGTGGAGGAGAGAGGTGTGTCACAATCATTAGTAGTGACATTTTGGAGGCGTGGACATTGCCTTCCGCATGCCGGGAGAGACCCGTAATCGCCTTCCGTGAGAAAAAGTGGCGTTTGGGTACCTGCCACTGAGGAACCGCACATTCCACAAACTCACGAAAGGGGGCAGAGTCTACCAACTAAAAAAGGCAGCAGTTGAAGTGCTAGCAATTTTGTCAAACTAGCATTCAACCGCTGGGCATGTGGATGGCTGGGAGCAAACTTCTTTCGGCGGTGCAGCAGCTGGGGCAGGGAAATTTGCCTGGCACAATCTGACGTCGGTGTACCGAAAGCAGATTGCCCACAAGTACTTGGCTGTGACACACCTAATTCTACACCTTCATTCCTCTCAGTGCAGGTCTCAGAGAGGACTGAAGGTATAGTGGGGTTGGAGATCTCAGCTGATGAGGAGCAAGGAGAGGTCCTCTTTGTTCTTTGGTGTGGGTCTTTTAGATACGCTTGCCAACGAACTGCATGGCAGGTCAACATATGTCTGGTCAAGCATGTGGTGCCCAAGCGGGAGATGTTTTGGCCACGGGAGATACGCTCGAGACATATGTTGTAAATAGCAGCGGTGCGATCTGATGCACTCGTCTCAAAAAAGGCCCACACCAAAGAACTTTTGGAATAACGCACAGAGACAGCAGCTCCCTGCACATGCGGAGCTTTGGGGTATGATGCAGTCAGTGTGCTGCCCTTAGGGTGGCCCCTGGAGGACATCCTGCCTCGTTGGTGATGTGCCTCCTCCTCCTCCTCCTCCTCTCTCCTATCAGGCACCCATGTTGAGTCAGTGACCTCATCATCCCCTCCCTCCTCATCACTGGAGCAAACCTGGCAGTATGCTGCAGCAGGAGGAGTATGACTGCCAGATTGCTGTCCTTCTTGGGCACCCCCTCTGTCCATGCTCACGTTACTGCCTTCATCTAGCTCAGTATCATCATCAGAGCCTTCTAAACGCTTGGCATACTCCTAGAGCATATACCCAACACTGTGGTCAAACAGTTCGAGGGACTCCTCAGGAGGACATGGTGGGGCTAGGGAAGGAGTCACTGATGCCATTGAGCCGAGGGAAGAGGCCGCGTTGGCAGCTGCTTTGCCAGACAAAGTACCCTGAGCATGGGTGAGAGAGGATGAGGAGGATGAGGACGGCTTGGTCATCCACTCGACCAAGTCTTCCGCATGTTGCGGCTCAACACGGCCAGCTGCCGAAAAAAAGGCCAAGCATGTCCCACGGCCACGTGATGATGAGGATGCACCGTCTCCACGACCAGCAATGTTGCCTCTACACACAGAGCCTGCTTCCCCTCTTTTATTGGCTTGTGACTGTCTGCCTCTTCTTGTTGGCCTTCCAGACATACTAATGGCCTGTAGCTGCACTAAGCTGGGATATATATATATATATATATATATATATGGATGGATATATATGGATATATATATATACTGATACTGCAGCTAGCAAAATCAACTGCCTGCCTGTAGTATGAGAACACCACCAACCTTCTACAGGTAGCTTTAGCTGAACACTGTGCAGAGCTCGCAAAAAAACTAACTTGTAGCTTATTTAGCTGCCTGCGGTAATAATAGGATCAGGAAAACACCACCAACCTTCTACAGGTAGCTTTAGCTGAACACTGTGCACAGCTCGCAAAAAAATAACTTGTAGCTTATTTAGCTGCCTGCGGTAGTGATAGGATCAGGAAAACACCACCAACCTTCTACAGGTAGCTTTAGCTGAACACTGTGCAGAGCTCGCACTACACTAACTTGTAGTTTTAGCTGAACACTGTGCAGAGCTTGCAAAAAAATAACTTGTAGCTTATTTAGCTGCCTGTGGTAGTGATAGGATCAGGAAAACACCACCAACCTTCTACAGGTAGCTTTAGCTGAACACTGTGCAGAGCTCGCAAAAAACTAACTTGTAGTTTTAACTGAACACTGTGAGGAGGACGCACTACACTAACTTGTAGCTTTAGCTGAACACGGTGCAGAGGTCGCACTACACTAACTTGTAATTTTAGCTGAACACTGTGAGGAGGACACACTACACTAACTTGTAGCTTTAGTTGAACACTATGAGGAGGACGCACTACCCTAACTTGTAGCTTTAGCTGAACACGGTGCAGAGGTCACACTAAACTACTGTGTAGCTTTAGCTGAACACTGTTCAGAGGACGCACTACACTAACTTGTAGCTTTAGCTGAACACTGTGCAGAGGTCGCACTACACTAACTTGTAGTTTTAGCTGAACACTGTGAGGAGTACGCACCACACTAACTTGTAGCTTTAGCTGAACACTGTGCAGAGGTCACACTACACTAACTTGTAGCTTTAGCTGAACACTGTGAGGAGGACGCACTACCCTAACTTGTAGCTTTAGCTGAACACTGTGCAGAGGTCACACTAAACTAACTTGTAGCTTTAGCTGAACACTGTGAGGAGGACGCACTACACTAACTGTAAATAGTCTAGCTGCCTGACTGTGGTACTAATAGGATCAAAAGAACACCAGCAATTTTCTTCAGGTAGCTGTAAATACTGTAACAAGACAAGCCTGCCTGTCAGTAGGAAGATAACAGGAACGGATCTAGCTAAACTGAATACAGTGTATATATATATATATATATATATATATATATATATATATATATATATATATATACACACAACATCTGGGATGCATATATATACACAATACACTGTAAGTGCAGCTAACTCTATGACTGTCCTGCCTAATCTAGCTAACTCAAATGAAATGACACTGTCTCTCTCTCTCTCTAAGCACGCCGGAACACACTGCACAGGGCCGCTGTGCAGGCTGTTTAATCGATCGAACAGACGATGTTCGAGTTGAACATGGGTTCGACTCGAACGCGAAGCTCATCCCTAACAATGATCCAAAACACAAGTCCAAGTCGACCTTTCATAGGCTACAGCAGAATAAAGTGAAGGTTCTGGAGTGGCCACCTCGAGTGAAAGAAAAGTTTTTGTGTTATCATTCATATTCTCTGAAAAATGGCCAAGAAATTATGAATTCTGCCAGGGTATGTAAACTTTTGAGCACAACTGTAAATATGCCATGATAGGTGGAGTTCAATCGCAGAAGTGGGTGTGCCTAGGCACACTGCATTTGCATTCATGGTGCCCTAGGTAAAACCCACATGGGATACTGAGACTCCCTGATTGAAAGAACGTTAGGACGGAAAATGTACGCTTAAATCAGATGGTGGGGAGCTGAAATATTGCCTCCTTATCACTAGTCAAACACCTTTAAAAAAGATTAGAGGGTGGATCGCTTTTTAGAGGAGCAGCAGTGCCTGCTGCACTTGTGAAAGAGCCCTTAATGTATGGTAGAACGCAATGTCATGCGTTGTCATTGATTTTTCGCGGCACACCGACATGCATGCGCAGACAAAATAATCAAATTTTCCTATTAAGGAACACATGCTTTGCAGAGTGCTGAAAAAAAATGAGGCCGTGTGAATTGTTGGAATGAAAGATAAGAAACACAACTAAAGCATAGGGAAGGATAGCAGAAATGCCTTTTTCCATAGCACTGAGACGCTCCTCTGATCTGCAGGGTTCACTCTCATTAGCAAATGGAGGGACTTAGACTGCAAAGAAGCCGACTGTGAGCTGACAGCGGATTTTCTACACATGACTGCTTTAGAGTCAGGAAAGTGGAGGAAGCGTTCAGCAGTTCACAGGTGTTCTATTTCCGTGACAGATTAGAAAAATGTTCCTCCCTTACTGTCAGGAACTTCATTTCCAGCCCATTACAATGTATGAGCTTCATTCTTGCTGAGGTCATCGTTTACAGCATATACTGTATTAGTAGGGGAATGCAATAAAAGCTCACAGAGCCTAATAATAGTATTCAGAAAGTACTTTTCCTTCTTATAGAACACACCTTTTTGCAGAATCTGTATATGACAACGAAAAGCAAATCTGTATATATTTTTAAAAAGCAAACCCACTCTTTAATTGCCCTTGGAACCGTCCTAAAAAATAAAAAAAAAAAAAAAAACTAGAAACGGAGGAGGAGGAATAGAGAGAGATACACACGCGAGACAGATCAAAAAGTAGCACTTGGGAGTCGGGACCTGTTGAAAAAGAGCTAGCACACATTCTTGATCCAAATGTAGCATTTATATAATCATAACTCCCCAACTGTCCCTGATTTGGAGGGACTGTCCCTGATTTGGAACAATGTCCCTCCGTCCCTCATTCCTCCTCATTCGTCCCTCATTCTGGTCTGATCTATATAGTTGTATATAAAATGCACTTTTTATCTATCAAAAAGTGTTTTCCAGCATTAAACCTTTCATCTGATTTCTAAATTGCTGCATTTGTAAATTCCAAAAGCCAATATAAAGGAATAGTAGTGGTAAAAAAAGTACTTGTGGGTTTAACCAATCTTGCTTTTTTTGTACAACTCTCCTTTAAGTGGGTGTGCCAGGGGGTGTGTCCTATGCCTGCATACTTTTGCTGATAGGTGTCCCTCATTCCCATCTCAAAAAGTTGGGAGGTATGTTTAATGCATGTCAGGATAAAAAAAAGTGACATCAATGCTAGGAAAGTTTTATCCACTTCTGGCCTTAGTCAACCAAAATGGTCCTACTGCATGTCATATGGATGTGCCGAACTCAGGGGAGGGTGAGGAGAACCTAATACAAAATTATCTAGCACTGAAAGGTCTTTTTGAAACATTTATAGGTTAAAGTGGTTGTAAACTCTGTTACATCACTTGTACCTACAAGTAAGCCTATAATAAGGCCTGTAGGTACTGTAAATATTTCCTAAACTTGCAGGTTATACTTTAAAGATGAAGTTTATTCTGCTCATGATTTTTCCATCCCTGGTCCCTCCTTTCCGCTCTCATCTTTGTGCTATTGAAATTGTTAAATAAAACCCTTTTGTTTTCATTACTGTATTTAGACCCAGTGACATCATCACTGGATCTTTGTGCTTCTCTATGCAATATAGGCAGATCATGGCTGGTGGGAGGGGCTAGCAGGGTGATGTAATAGCTCCCTGAAAACATCAAAGCACCCCGCTCAGTACTCCTTCCAAGACCACAGGCCTGATGCAAGCAGTTGGCTGGCTCAGGAGGATCTCTGCCAATATAACAAATTCTGAGATGGGTAGATTTTAGTCTGTAGGAGTGAGTTTGCCTAAGAAGACTTAAAGAACATGTTACCCCAACATTTCATATTCCTGATATGTGCCTGCCATGAAAGTATCCTGTTCTCTTTGCAATGCTTCCTTTATGTAAACTCCTTGGTGTTCATGCCAGTCCCTCTGCTTACCTTTAGAAAACTGACCACACTAAGCAAGAGAGCACACTGTGGTCAGTTCTATTTATGCTGGGAACACAGCCTGCACTCCTCCAATGATCAGACTTGCTGACACGCCCCCCCCCCCCCCCCCACAGCCATTCACTGGGACGTTCAGTGTGCTGCTGTGTCTCCTCCCTGAGCTCCTTATGTTGCTGTGAGTGGAAATTATGTGATCACTTATAAAAAAGGGAAAAAGTTATCTTTTTTATATCTATGCACAAATGTTTTCCCTTCTATCTCTATTATAATCTGAATGGGTTGTTGTACAAGGTGAGGGTATACATTTACATTCAGACTGCTCTAGAACAGGGGTCTCCAAACTACGGCCCTCCAGTTGTTCAGGGACTACAATTCCTAGTCATGTCTGTGAATGTCAGGATTTTACAATGCCTCACAGGATGTGTAGTTCTGCAACAGCTGGAGGGCCGTAGTTTGGAGATCCCTGCTCTAGATAATGCCCACATGTGACGCAAAGCCCCTATGGGTTTTTTCAGACAGATAGAAAGCCTACCGCCCTCTGAAAAGTGATCCGCAGTGGATTGCTCTTCAGGAGACGGTATAGCAATGACTGACAGGCATTCAGGGGGTACTACTGCTGCCTCCTGAAGCCTGTTTTCTTTGTTCTTCACTTTTTAATTGGTGGCTGGCAGGACTGAGCCACAACTGCAGCCCAAACCTTTGGTTCGTGGTTGCAGTGCGGACCCTGTAATTTCAATGGGTAAGTTTCACATGCAGTGCCACCTCTCAAACTCCTGCAGCTCAAGTAAAAATTGTAGGGAGTGATTGCAGCAGTCACATACATACATGTAATGTTATGGCTAGAGGTGGTAGAACCAAGGCTCAACTGCCTTTTTTTTACTGCCCCCCCCCCCCCCCCCCCGGTTGGAATAAGTCAATTTACTGAAATCCAATTAATGAAAGGGGTGGACCAGAGACAGTAAGGCTAGGGAGAAGGACCGAGATAATGCTTGATGTCCTCACCAGCCAGAAAATTAGGCAAGCTCTAGCTCATGCGTTGCACTTTGTAATGCACACTGTGAGAAGCTTGCAGTGTGTAGTAAAATCAGAGTAATGAGAGAAGCCAGTACAACTATACAGAACCAAAGGTAAGGATGGAGTTAAAAAACATTATAAGCTAAAAAAAGCATTTGTGGGAACTGTCCATGGCTTGGACATCTCTGATTATACTTTGTTTATTGTTGTCATTATAGTTTGAAGCATCGTGTCCACAGGGGATCTGTCCTGGATGGAGCGTAATTATAAAGGGCGAGAGAGACTTCGGTGGAAAGAAGTAAGATAATGAACTGATTAGCATTTGGAACATAATGATGTTTACAGTAGAGAAGCTACTGAGGGGATTTCCAGTTTGAAGAGAAACCCCACATTTGTCTGTAATTGACGTACATCAGTTCCCTCACACCTCCAGAGCAATAAAGGGCAACTACCAGAAATCAAACCTATTCTCCTTTGCCCTTTATCTAAGTAGAAATGTGTACTCAGCATTTGCTAACTATGAACTAATTATGTTTCCACTTCCTATTATATTTTAATCCTATAAGTAAAGGGAAACTGTAATGAAAAACAAAAACCTAAATGGCGTATCAAGTCCAAATATTTCCACATTTCCCCACCTTGGAGAGCCAAAGCTGCTGCATGTAGCCTCCTACAGAAATCCATTACAACTACACTATATTACCAAAAGTATTGGGGCCTCTGCCTTTACATGCACATGAACTTTAATGGCACCCAAGTCTTATGCCGCGTACAAGCGGTCAGACTTTTCGCCTACAAAAGTCCGACGGACGCCGACGGACTAAAGCCGGCTGACAATCCGATCGTGTGTGGGCTTCCCCGGACTTTCAGCGGACTTTTCCAGCCGCAAATCTGACGGACTTTAGATTTGAAACATGCTTCAAATCTTTACGTCGCAACTACACCGGACCCAGAAATCCGCTCGTCTGTGTGCTAGTCCGACGGACAAAAACCCACGCTAGGGCAGCTATTGGCTACTGGCTATCAACTTCCTTATTTTAGTCCGGTGTACGTCATCACGTACGAATTAGTCGGACTTTTGTGTGATCGTATGTAGGCAAGTCCGTTCGTTAGAAAGTCTGCCGCAAGTCCGCCGCAAGTCCGCCAAAAGTCCGTCGAAAGTCTGTCGGACTTTTGTAGCCGAAAAGTCCGACCGTGTGTACGCGGCATTAGACTGGATTCACACCTATACAGTTTTAGTGCTTTTTGCATTTTGCAGATTTGCACTGCAGTCCATTTAACATGGTTTCCCATGGAACACGTTCTGTAGTGCAAATCAGCAAAATGCAAAAAGCACTAAAAATGCATAGGTGTTAATCCAGCCTTAGTCCATCAGGTTCAATATTGAGTTGGCCCACCTTTATAGCTATAACAACTTCAACTCTTCTGGGAAGGCTGTTCACAATGTTTAGGAGTGTGTCTATGGGAATGTTCGACTATTCTTCCAGAAGAACGTTTGTGAGGTCAGGCACGAAAAGGCCTGGCTCACAGTTCTAATTCATACCAAAGGTATTCTGTCAGGTTGAGGTCAGGACTCTGTGCAGGCCAGTCAATTGTCCACCCCAAACTCGCTTATCCATTTCTTTATGGACCTTGCTTTGTGCTTTGTGCACTGGTCATATTGGAACAGGAAGGGGCCATCCCCAAGCTGTTCTCACAAAGTTGGAAGCATGAAATTGTCCAAAATGTCTTGGTATGCTGACGCCTTAAGAGTTCCCACTGGAACTTCGAGGCCAAGGCAAACCACTGAAAAACAACCCCACACCATAACGCTCCCCTCCACCAAATAATTTGGGCCAGTGCACAAAGCAAGGTCCATAAAGACATGAATGAGTGAGTTTGGGGTGGAGGAACTTGACTGGGCTGCAAAGAGTCCTGACCTCAACCCGATAGAACATCTTTGGGATGAATTAGAGTGGAAACTGTGAGCCAGGCCTTCTCATCCACATAAGTGCCTGACCTCACAAATGCTCTTCTGGAAGAATGGTCACACATTCCCATGGACACACTCCTAAACCTTGTGGACAGCCTTCCCAGAAGAGTTAAAACTGTTATAGTTGCAAAGGGTGGGCCAACTCAATATTGAACCCTACGGGATGACTGGGATGCAATGTGTACTGTGGTGTAATTTCCCCCTTCACGTGTCACTTTCTTTCTGAAGGGATACATGCAGTAGGAGGTTGGACCTTGTGATCTTCTAGCTGATGGAAGCTGGGAGTGGGTTTATAACAATTTATTTTAGCTTATATTTACACCAGATGTGGTGGAACTGCGTTGGACGGCTATTCCAGCGCAGTCCCACTGCATGGACAAGGCAAAATGCCTTGTCTCCTATGTGCCGGTTCACACCACTGTGTTGCAATGGTGTGTGGGCACAGTGCTCAGTGCAGCACAGTGTGTGGCAATCCACTGCCTCACACCTCACAGCCATCAATTGAACTTTATAAGATGTCTGTGTGACATCTCAATAAAGTTTGTTTAAAAAAAAAAGGAAACAGTGCGATCCACCGATCTCAGCGCTTCATCACTGCACTGAGCTCAGTCGGATCGCACTGCACACCAGCTGTTGGGCTCTAATGTGAACCAGTCCTTAAGGCATGGACAGTACAGCACAGCCACAGCCCTGTATTGTGCTTATAGCTGTGCATAGTGTTGGGCAAACATTTCGGCCCGAGCATGATTTCGGGCCTTACATTGGCTGTTCGTCCCGTTTGGGGAACACCCAAATTTGCAGGGTCTTCAGCAGGTGTTTGCCCAACCAAACGCCCTGCAATGCACTGTGTGCTGCACGGTGCATTCTGCCAAGAGAAAACAAATGCTCCTGCGCTCAAGAGGTTGCTGCGGGCAAACTCAAGAAGTAGGAGGAAGATTCTTCACAAACCACACCACTGCATCGATTGTGCTCCCACTCTCAACAGGTCAGGGAGAACCCAGGAGAAATTCTAAAAAAACAAGGACAGAGGGCGCACCAGCCTTGCGCATTACCTTTGCAACAAAAGATTATTTTTATTGAATAAAATACAGTTGTGCAATTCATGATTTCTTGGCCATTTTTCAGAGAATATGAACAATAATACAATCATTTCTTTCACTCATGGTTAGTGTTTGGCTGAAGCCATTTTTTATCAATCAACTGTGTATACTTCATGCACACAAGTTGACACAAAGGGGTTTGAATGGCTATTAAAGGTAACCATCCTCACCTGTGATCTGTTTGCTTGTAATTAGTGTGTATAAAAGGGTCAAGGAGTTTCTGGACTCCTGACAGACCCTTGCATCTTTCATCCAGTGCTGTACTGACGTTTCTGGATTCTGAGTCATGGGGAAAGCAAAAGAATTGTCAAAGGATCTGCAGGAAAAGGTAGTTGAACTGTATAAAACAGGAAAGGGATATAAAAAGATATCCAAGGAATTGAGAATGCCAATCAGCAGTGTTCAAACTATAATCAAGAAGTGGAAAATTAGGTGTTCTGTTGAAACCAATCCACAGTCAGGTAGACCAACCAAAATTTCAGTCACAACTACCAGGAAAATTGTTCGGGATGCAAAGAAAAACCCACAAATAACTTCAGGTGAAATACAGGACTCTCTGAAAACATGGTGTGGCTGTTTCAAGATGCACAATAAGGAGGCACTTGAAGAAAGATGGGCTACATGGTCGAGTCGCCAGAAGAAAGCCATTACTATGCAAATGCCAACAAGTATCCTGCTTACAATATGCCAAACAGCACAGATACAAGACTCAAACCTTCTGGCACAAAGTCATTTGGAGTGATGAGACCAAAATTGAGCTTTTTAGCCACAACCATAAACACTACATTTGGAGAGTCAACAAGGCCTATGGTGAAAGGTACACCATTCCTACTGTGAAACACAGAGGTGGATCACTGGTGTTTTGGGGATTTGTGAGCTACAAAGGCACAGGAAATTTGGTCAAAATTGATAGCAACATGAATGCAGTATGTTATCAAAAAATACTGGAGGAACATTTGCATTCATCAGCCAGGAACTTGCGCATGGGAAGTACTTGGACATTCCAACATGACAATGATCCAAAACACAAGACCAAGTGTCGACCTGTCATTGGCTACAGCAGAATAAAGTGAAGGTTCTGGAGTGGCCATCTCAGTTTGCTGACCTCAATATCATTGAGCCACTCTGGGGAGATCTCAAACGTGCAGTTCATGCAAGACAGCCCAAGAATTTACAGGAACTGGAGGCTTTTTGCCCAGAGGAATGGGCCGCTTTACCATCTGAGAAGATAAAGAGCCTCATCCACAAATACCACAAAAGACTTCAAGTTGTCATTGATGTTAAAGGGGGCAATACACGGTATTAAGAACTGGGGTCTGTAAACTTTTGATCAGGGTCATTTGGGTACTTTCTGTTGTGATTATGATTTTAAAAGAGTAAACACAGTTGATAATAAATGGCTTCAGCCAAACACTAACCATGAGTGAAAGAAAAGTTTTTGTGTTATCATTCATATTTTCTGAAAAATGGCCAAGAAATCATAAATTCTGCCAGGGTATTCTGGCTGGCTCTGAGGAAGAGGGGTCACCCTCGAAATTGTGTCAGCTTACCTTGAACTATTCTCATCCCACTCAAGTTTACTGGCCAGCAGACCCTGATGGACTTTGCAAATTTCTTGCTTGATTTTATCACTCGTTTGTGAGTATAATATTTTATTAATATTTTATTCAATAAAAATAATCTTTTGTTGCAAAGGTAATGCGCAAGGCTGATGCGTCATCTGTTTTTTTTTAGAGCAGTGCATTCTGCCCCTTGATTGGGCAAAACTTTGCCCAATCAGGGCGCAGTAAAACCTGGTTGTTAAGGAGCGAGGCTGGGAAGCTGGCTGCGATGGGGATGAGTGATGGGGACAAGGTGCTTTGGGGGTTCCTCTTAAAATTCATATCAGACCCAAAGGATAGAGGGGGGGGGGGGGGGCGTTGTATTTTTCTTTCTTTTTTTCTTTCAATAGCCGGGTGCTGGCAATTGCATCTGCGAGTCAATTTAAATGTGATTTGACTTGCTTTTTTTTTTCTTTAGAAATGTAATTTTTGCTGTAGCATGTTCTACATACAGTATGCTGCAGATGCGCCACTTTACAGGCAGACTAAGGGTACACCCATCACTGCTCCTAAAAAAAGATGTTTTAAAAAAAATTTTTGCATTGATACATGTCCCCCAGGGCGGTACCCGGACCCTCATACCCTTTTTATGGCCAATTACTTGCATATAAGCCTTTAAAATGGGCACTTTTGATTTTTTTTCTGTACGGCTCCCATAGACTTCAGTGGGGTTCACCGTCCGGGTTAGAACTTTTCCCCTGTTTGGCAGTTCTGCTGCAAAACAAACAGAGGGGTGTTTGGCCCATCTCTAGCTGTGCAGCACAATGTCTGGTCTGATTTACTTGAAGACAAAGTGTGCTTCCACAGTCTATTGGGGAACATGGTCTGGGTAATGAAGAGTTCAATTATAAGTTAGTTGCGCAGTATGGAGTATCAAAAAGGAGGAGCAGCCAATTTGGGAGAGGTAGCGCTGTTGATGGTGGTATTATAGATTGGGTGGCCTGGCACATGGCACAACCTACTAAGCAGGTGGGTCCCTATCTTAGGGTCCACTGCAGAACGGAACCCTTCTAGAGACTGGATCTGAAACCACAGTATGCAAGGCCCTGCAAAGTATTTGTGATGGCTCCTTTCTTTATTTCAGGCTGAGCACATTGTGTAATGTGTATATTGTGAGAGAAGCTGGTGGAAGAATGTCAGCACTCAACTCTATTTCCCTCAAAATGACTCCATAGTCAGTACCAGAACAGGTGTCACTGGCTAGGTAAAGAATGTTTTAATTGCGTGTGTGGGGCCTGGTGAAGTAGTTTGGCCTCCAGCCATGAGGAGTGCTGAACCCACACTAGAAGCAGTATAAATATATCAGCATGCAGTTCTGTCATACTAGCATGTGGGCATACATTAGTACTTGCAAGATTGCGTACTGACATACGTCCTGGATCCAGATAGTCTGCATCCAAGGGCATATGTTGTTATGTAGGCTAATTCAATATTGGAGCAAACACACCTACTGTAAACAATTTATTTGTATGCAGCAGCTGTGCATCCCTAGTAGGGAAATATGCAGATATGGTCTCATGTGCATGATGCCTAAAAGAAGACTGTAAATACTTACCACAGTCTTCCCTCTGAGCTTTGCCCATTACAGGAGACAACAGTGATGTCAAGGTCAGCAGGGGGAATCAGTACCCCGGAGATCGACATTCCTGGAAGCGATGTTTTCACTTCAAGATTTCCTGTGAATGGAGCTCATGGTGTTCTGACAGCATGGGCAGAGGGAAACATAAGTATCAGTCTTTTTTTTACAGGTATGACCTATTAGACCTTTTAGGTTTTTGCTTCCATGACAGGGTCTCTTTAAGGTGGATATAAACCATAAATGGTAGACTTATTTTCCTAAGTCACTGTACATATTAAAAATAAATTATCCCAAATATTGTGTTATATCAAGTATATACCAAACTTGGTGGCTCAATACTGTTCCAATTAAATATAATACAGGGTTGAGCCACTAAATTTGGTATATATATATGATATAATATCATAAACAATTGCCGTGTTTTTTTTCTAGTGATGGGTTTTAAAATGACTCAGTTCCTTCGGCCTGAATGGGCAAAACAACAAAGTCTCTTTAACCACAACTTAGGCCTAATGTAAAGACTCGACCGAGGATCCAAGGAGTCCCACAGCAGTACAAGTTGTACCAAGAATTAACTTGAAGACTAATGTAGCTACTTCAGTGTGTTTCTGGCCAGGTCAGGATTAATTTAATGTACGATGAAAGCATTTTTGCTAAAGCCTAAGTGACTATTAAAAACAAAACATAAAACAAAATGGAAGGTAAGCACAAGGGTCAATACTTACCTTTAGTATGAAGCGTCCTTTGCGCCTTGGACATCTGGTTCAGTAGAAATTACGACTACCCTTTCCACCCAGTTCCTTCATTCATAGAAGCCATTACCACAGTTTCTATGAATGAAACACAATCTATGAATGGAAGGGGTGGACCTTTCAACAATCCATCTGTTTCATTTCATAAATATACTAAAAAAAACCCTACTAAATAAAGAAAAAATTAAAAGTAGCTAGTTTTATTTTAGAAAAATTTGGAAAAGAAAGAGTCAAATTGATAGTTTTTGGTTTGACAAAATGTTTCCACTTATCCCTACTGACCATATTACATGCTCCAGTGAATATCAGCTCTTCTCTCTTATTCTGTAGATCTGGCTAAACCAGGGAACACTGAGTCATTCACTTCAGTGAATACAAAGTCAACCATACTAGAGCTCTGTCCTAAGAACTAAGGTGGTTCATTACAGATTTCTAACTAGGTAACATGAAACACCACAAATCTAGATTTACATGTCTTGTCCCCTTTATGATCTAACAGCTTTGAAATCAACTTCCTCACCGATTCAGAAGACCAGACCGCTTTCCATTTAAAACCCTGTTTTGCCGAAGACACCATTATCTGCAACTCCTTTTTGTCAGGTGGCTGGGGACATGAGGAACAAATTGACCCTTCCCCTTTGGAAGCTAATGAGCCTTTCCAGGTATGAACTGGTCATGAGTCACAATGACAGTCAATGTCCCATTACAAGGATTCTTCATATATTAGCAGTGGAGCTTGTTATAAACCTTATAGCCTGTGTCTATACAGAATACTGATCCAGTTTTCATGCTTCTGATAATGGCAAAATGCTAATAGCTTAGTGTCTTTCATTTTTAAATACCTTATAATGCCCTCAGTTTATACTGATATGATTGGCATATTTTAATTTTAATGGGTTGAAAAATAACAGTTTTTGCAATTTACTTATATAAGCTGTCAATTAGTGTTGGTAGAACATGAAAATGATTTTGACATTACACCGATATGAGTTGCTTACAAAGTAGCATACACAGTGAAAGTGGACTTCAAAGTCACGTAGACCTCTATCCTTCCTTACTTTTATTTCTTTCTATTTCTCTTTCCTCCCTGTCATATTTCTTCCTCCCTTCCTATTTTCCTTGCCCTTTTTTTCCTATTTTCCTTGCCCTTTTTTTCATCAGTTTCCTTCCTTCCTATCTTCCTTTTCCTTCCTTCCTTCCTTCCTTCCTTCCTTCCTTCCTTCCTTCCTTCCTTCCTTCCTTCCTTCCTTCCTTCCTTCCTTCCTTCCTTCCTTCCTTCCTTCCTTCCTTCCTTCCATCCTTCCTTCCTTCCTTCCTTCCTCGTGCTCACTCTCGAAGGAGCAGCTGGTAATTGGGTTCCTCACTCCTGCACAGCCAGGCAACAAGTATTCTCCACACTTTCTCCAGACACAATGAACAGTCTTTGAGCTTTTGTTTGTATGTTTTATTAGGGGTAACAACTTGAATCAGGAATAAGAATTATGGGATGTCCGACTTTATAGCAACAAAACCAGGGACAACTTCCTCCCCATGTACATGCTTCCAGAACTGTCTTTCTTCCCGAACACTGACAGTCTTTGATAGAAAAGCAAAAGGAATAAGAACTCTCAGTCTCTCCATTGTAGACACTGATCCCAGTTCCACTGACTGCAGGAACTATCAGCCCACCTGGTTGCTTCTACACTACACGTTTTGGTGATCAGAACTCCTTGTCCCAAACCCCTTTTGTTATTCTGAAGAAATCACTCTTTGTTCCTCTGTGCCCCTGTCAAGGTGGTATATTCTTCCTGTCTTAAAACGTCTCCCTGCAAGATTTTAGGAACCATCCAGCATATCCCTAGATCATTTGATTAATGCTTTTTTGATCCCAGACTGCGAAGCTGAGGATCCAATAATTTTGGTGAGTGGGGACACCAAAGGGGGAGCCGCTTCACTGATTCAAAAGTTTTGGAGCATCGTTGCACTTTTCACTGAAGCACCTGAACACTTTTAGATTTTATTTTTTTGTTTTCTCTTAACATTGATACATTAGGCGCTGTGAGGCACCAGACACCTGCCTGTATGGGTCATCCAGCACTGAACTGCAATAAACTTTTGACCCAGATTCAAAGACTCATTTTACCATGAGCCAAAACATAAATTTGCCTGCACTACCACACTAGAGGGTGCTACACCTATTTTCCTTCCTCCCTTCCTCTACCTATCCTTACCCTATTTTTCTTCCATATTTCCTTCTCCCTTCTTCCATTTTCTCATTCCTTATTTCTATCTTTTTTTCATCCCTATCCTTCTTACCCTTCTTTTCTTCTTTCCTCCCTTCTCATCTTTTGCTTTCTTTCCTACTTTCCTTTTTTCCTATGCTTCTGTAGCACTACCCCCTGCAGGGGCTGCTGGTAACGGTCTTCTCAATCCCTGCACAGCTAGGCACGTTGCATTTTTTCACTTGCAACCGGACATAAGAAGTCAGTCTCTGGGATCAGTCTCTGGGCTTTTTTTGTTGTTTTAATTAGGGATAATATCTTGGATAGGGCAGAGGGGTTATGGGATGCCCAACTTGACAAAAAAATTATTGGGGACCTCTTCCTTCCTCTGTACAAAACAAGGATCCTAGACTGTTCTCCTTCCTAGACACCCTCAGTCCCTAAGAATCAGCAGCAAAAGTCCCTTGAGGAATAGGAGCTCTTGGTTCCTTTTAGCAAATAGCACAACATGTTGTAAACTGCATGCAGGAGTATCTCCTCTCCTTTGTGAACTGCTCCCAGTTCCACTGCCTGCAGGAGCTACCAGCCCACCTGGCTGCTTCAAAGATTTCCCAGGGCAAGGGATAGAGAGAGTTAAGCACAGCGCTGTCCTCCTGAAAGCTTGCTACATGTGGCAGTCTTTTCCTTTGTGAATCCCCGTGAATCCCTGTTTGTGCTGACACTCTTATGCCCTGTACACACGGTCGGATTTTCCAACGGAAAATGTGTGATAGGACCTTGTTGTCGGAAATTCCGACCATGTGTAGGCTCCATCACACATTTTCCATCGGATTTTCCGACACAAAGTTTGAGAGCAAGCTATAAAATTTTCCGACAACAAAATCCATTGTCGGAAATTCCGATCGTGTGTACACAAATTCGACGGACAAAGTGCCACGCATGCTCAGAATAAATAAAGAGATGAAAGCTATTGGCCACTGCCCCATTTATAGTCCCGACGTACGTGTTTTACGTCACTGCGTTCAGAATGATCGGATTTTCCGACAACTTTGTGTGACCGTGTGTATGCAAGACAAGTTTGAGCCAACATCGGTCGGAAAAAATCCTAGGATTTTGTTGTCGGAATGTCCGAACAAAGTCCGACCGTGTGTACGGGGCATTAGTGTTGAGCGAACGGCTCGGCCCGAGCATGAGTTTGGGCCAAACATTGGCTGTTCGCCCTGTTTGAGGAACACCCAAATTTGCAGGGTGTTCGGTGGGTGTTCGCCCCACTGAACGCCCTGCAATGCACTGCGCACAGCACAGTGCATTCTGCGCCCAATCAGAGCGCAGTAAAAGCTGGTTGTTAAGGAGCGAGCCAGGAAGCTAGCCGTTGTGTCCTTAACAACCGATGAGTCATCAGCTGCCAATGGGCTTCCCCCACTGACAGCTGAATAAAAAAAAAACATTTGCTGGTAAAAAGAAACTGTAAAAAATGGACTGGAGGGGGCCCCACGTTGTTTTTTTTTATTGTTGCATTTTAAACATCATTAAAATCACTGCTCCTGAAAAAACAATTGTTTTAATTTTTCTTTTTGCCATTGTTACATGTCCCCCAGGGCAGTACCCGAACCCCCATACCCCTTTTATGGCCAATTACTTGCACATAAGCCTTCAAAATGGGGCCTTTTGATTTTTCCTGTTCGGCTCCCATAGATTTCAGTGAGGCTCACCGTTAGGGTTAGAATTTTTCCCCTGTTCGGGAGTTCTGCTGCAAACCGAACAGGGGGGTGTTTGGCCCATCTCTACTCACTCATTTACCTTGCCAGGACATTTTGCCTGGGGATTGGTCAGATTACTCTAAATATGCAGATCAGGACCTCCTGGCCTCCGCCCACTGGCTTCCAGAAGCATCTACAAGCTTCTAGATTCAGGGGGAGGTACCAGAGATCTCCATCCAGCCTGACCTGCAGTAACCTGACCCAATTTGAGACTCAAATAGCTTACCATGAGTCATAAGCATACATTTACCTACACTAGCACTAGTAGTAACACACTTAAGGGTGCTACACTTCTTACCCTTTTTTTCTTCTCTCTATCTTTCCTCCCTTCCTATCTTCGCTTCTTCTATTTCTTTTCTTCCCTCCTTCTTTCTTTTCTTCCTCCCTATCCTCTTTACCCTTCTCTTCTTCCTCCATTCCTTCTTCTTTTCCTATCTGATTTTTTTCTCTTTCCTTCCTATTATCCTTACCTATCTTTGCTACCACCTTTCCTTCCTCACTTTCTTCTTTCCTTCCTTCCTGGTTGTACCAATTTTTCTCGAATGGGACTTTAAGGGCAACCAAAAGACTTGTAACAAGATTATTTAAAAAAAAAAAGTTTTATTGCAATCTTTAAAAGATATATGTCCAGCAATAAAATCCATACAGTAGTTACAAAAATTAATATCACCATATTGGTATTGAAAACAATATGCTTGAAATTTTAAGTAGTACACCCAGGCTGGTTCCTACTGTACAACCAAACTTTTTCTGATTTAGCAGCTAGTCCATGTACTGGGAACTCCAACGCATTTCAAATTTGTTATATTCAACATTCTTCTTCAGAGATAATGTACCACTAGCATATGTACAACACCATCTTTCATACCAAACATCCTTCTATATCATCACACAAAGGCAGATTGCTCAAAGGGAACCCAAGCACACACTAAGACTGCACGGGCCAGGCCAGCTGTTGATAGAATCCAAAGTCTATCAGAGGTTTCCAAAATACGTATTCAAGATCTGTAGGACACCTCCAATGTTCCTGTAAGGGAAACAACAACTTCTGCTACATATATCTTTTAAGGATTGTAATAATACTTTTTTTAAAAAAAATTTATAATCTTTTTACAAGTCTTTCGGTTCCCCTTAAAGCAGTGGTCATCAACCCTGTCCTCAGGGCCCACTAACAGGCCAGGTTTTATGTATTACCTTGGGGAAATGTAGACTAGAATACTGCAATCACTGAACAGCAAATGATATCACCTGTGATGTGTTTCAGTTATCTTGCAAACCTGGCCTGTTAGTGGGCCCTGAGGACAGGGTTGATGACCACTGCCTTAAAGTCCTATTAGAGGAACATTGGTACAACCTGTATTTATAAGGGATGGTGGCAACCTATACCCATAATTGAGTTACTTTTATGTTTTTCTTCCTTCCTTCCTTCCTTCCTTCCTTCCTTCCTTCCTTCCTTCCTTCCTTCCTTCCTTCCTTCCTTCCTTCCTTCCTTCCTTTCTCTTCTTCCACTTTTCTTTCCTAACTTCATATCTTCTTTTTATCCTTTTTCTCTTTTTCCTTCCTTACGTTTTTCCTCCCAATCATTCTTGTCCATTCTTTTCTTCTACCTTTCCTTCCTCCCTTACTATCTTCCATTCTTCTCTTTCATTAATAATTAATTCCTCCTTTCTCCCTTTTCTCTGTGTAATACTTAGTAATATATAATATTGATACTATTAGTTGCCGTCAAGCTCAATAATCTGTAATTCATTCATTTCAGATTGAAATCCACTCAGACAGGGAACATTTCCAGGTGTTCATAAATGACAGCATGAGCATCCAATATCGCCACCGAATGAAGCACTTCTCTGGCATAACCAAACTGCGTATTCTGAATGACATTAACATTTCCTCTGTGGAGATCACTAAGCGTGAAATGAATGAGTAGTATGGCCAAGCTTGAAAGACCTGTTCAGTACAAGATGCAATGTACCCCAATGTGACCAATCAGAATCTGGCCTCAAATCTTATTGGCTGTGATGGTTATGGCATCTTGTATTATTGCTCTGTGTTCTGCTTTATTGATTTAGGCAGCAAATCTATACACCTCCTTCTAAATTATATCATTTCAAAATGGCCTCAGATTGCATGCACACCCTTGCCATTAGCAATATGTTATTTGTAATAATAATAAAAAAAATAAAGTTTCTTTTAGATTGGTTGTAGATTTGGCTTTTTTTTTTCCAATCTGATGAATAATGTCTAAACTTTTTTTTTCAAATTGCCAAAGATCAGATTTAATTAGACAGGATTTTTTTTTCAGTGCACACATTATGTTACCAATCACATGCACTACAGCCAACTATGTTCAGGAAAATTATTGTTGGAATTTTAGAACATCATCTTATTTATTCAGGATTGTGATTGGTCAGCACCATCACATTTCTTCTGTAAAGGTGAACTAACCCTTTAAACAAAGAAGAGAAATCAGCTGTGAAAATCATTAACATTTCAAACATAAATGTATCTTTTTATACATGAAAATATTTTGGGAGATCTCCTTACGTTGCTTTCCCCGTCTCACTCACACCATTCTGCAAGAATTTGTTAAGTTTTTACCTTTCCAGCATATCTTCATCAAGCTGCGGTAGTCTTTTGGATCCTATAGGAGAATCCCACCATTGGACAGCCAATTAAATGGGTCCATGTCAATTGAGCTGAGACGTGGACGCCTTTAGAGGGACTCTGCTACTCTGCATGCCACACGACCACTGATTATGGGCATTTAGAGTCGTTTTTCTTTTATTTTGACAGGTGATTAGCTAAAGGGGCCGTGTGGAGAGTAAACTTCGGCCAGACGTAAGCTTTACAAAAACAGATCAGTAATAGATCAATAACAGCACTATATTCAGCAATCTTTTATGTGTGTGGCTAGCCTGAATATAGGCAGATAAATGTTCTAAGAGACAAAATGTCAAAGTATTATTATTTAAAGGATGTGATTTTATGTATTTAGGGTACATTAGGTTGTACTTAGGTTGTGTTCCTTGTATTTGCATTTTCCTTGTATTTGCATGACTGAGGGACCTGCAAAGTGTAGAGGCTCCGATTATCTATAAAACATTAAACACTTGACCAATCCCCCTTCCAAAATGACCAGACGACACATTTAAATTTGGAGTCGAATGGCCATAGCAGCCTTTTATTACAAAACATTCACAAGAAAACAAGTTTAATGCATATAATACAGTCAATGCATAACAAATAAACCAACCTCAGCCTATGCCCGGTCTAAGGTCTTTGAAGGCCTATATACTCACGATTAACCGGTTGTATCTGCCACCAAATCAAAGGCCCCCAGCCACAACTACACCGGCTCAGGGACAATTAACCACTTATGTACTACCAGATACAACCTAATTAATACCCCAATGTTACTACTGTATTGTTAGGAAGGGACACCCCTACCTCAGATGGGCCCAACCCACAATTTTCCACAATTATTTAACCAGCGCCGCCTTCAAAGACCCAATAGACCCCCTTCCTGCTGCTATGACAAGAAAATAAAAGGACCAAGAAACTGAATGGCAAGCTAACCACTTAAAACCCGAAAACCCACTACAAATTAGAGCTGCACGAATAATCGTATAAAGATTGCGATCATGATTCACACCCCCCCGCGCGATCTCCAGGCTGGATTAGCTCGATTTTCCGGATCTCCCCGTCGGAACCACGGAACAAGCGTGGAACGCAAATGGCACCGATATCGGAACTGACGTTAGCAACCGGAACTGACATCAGTCAGCAGAGAGCATAGTGCCCGGCCTGGACTGCATAAGCGCAATCAACACGCCGCTCGCTTCCGATGCTCGGGGCTGGTTAGTCATTTAATACAGCAAGGGGCGGATGCTTTTCTCAAAGGGGCGGATGTATGGTTATAAAGACAGCAAGGGGCGGATGCTTTTCTCAAAGGGGTGGATGTATGGTTATAAATTGAACACAATCAACACGATGCTCGGGGCTGGTTATTATAACGGGCGGATGCTTTTCTCAAAGGGGCGGATGGTAACTATATTGGACCATACAACTCAGCCCGACCCAACAGACAGCACAATACGTTACAATAAATGAGAGCGTACATATTACCAAAATCTGACCAATCCCCACCGCACAAATTGCTGAATGACCTGGTCATTAAGTCTCGCTTCCATTGCCACCCAAATCCGAAAGTAATGAGAACAACAGATGTCTGCACTCCAACCAGTGGACAACATGCATTTCCTGAACATCGCCCTAAACTGGAATCGAGACATTGTTGTTCCTTCCACATGCATAAAGAAAACTCCCAGGAGATTTGCACAAAACTGTGAAAAAAAACCCACAACGCGGACAGGGCGGGCAACTGGAGAAAAGGGAACCCTACAACTCAATCCAAGAACCCCTCCCTGACTGATCAGTGTTAGATTTTGTTAACAGAATACCCAATGTAGTGTCCCGAAAGCACACATCCTGTACGCTCAAACCACCCTCACCACCTTTGTTATGGTTTACCAGTTTCCCCACCCTAAAAGCCCCCAAAAAAATGGCCAACACAAAGACGGCCCAGAACAAGGCAACCTCATAGGCAGAAAAACCACGTGTACATCATCATCCTTATGAGAACACTCCCCATCCTCATTCACCAGATCGCTCCATTCCTGACACACTCCGCAGTATGAGAACCAAGTTGACGCGCATACTGAATGACGAATTGAGAACTTGGAAGGGGCTATGCAATGCTCCACAGCTGCTTAAGGCATGGAATTCCACGCTGCTCCGCTTCCAGTGCCAACTGATGGAATCTGTCCCACTGGAAACGAGACAAAGCATCAGCCAGGAGTTATCAACTCCTGGAACGTGCACAATTCCATGGAGAGTACAATGGGAAAACAGTTCCCGAACAGCCAAATTACACACTAAACCAACCTCCCTCCATTCCACTGGCCAACAAACTCTCAGCACTTCAACGATCCTGACAGCAGGTTCCATAACCAGCAGTGCCTGCTGCGTCAGTGAGCAGTTCTAGATGTAAACGAGATGACTGCAAGCTATCAGCCATAGAAGGAACAACCAGCAACTGACAGGGTATCAGAAAAACCCTACGAGAAACCCAGCTGCAACACACGAGCTGCCTTCCTGTTAGAATAACGCTTTAGGAAAGGCGGCATCTTTTCTCCCTTTACTTCCCTATTTCCAGCGTCACCTCCTTTTCCATACTTGAAGCATCTGGACAGGGCATGAGACCCTCCTCACCCTGAACAGTCATGACGGAAACAGCACGCGGTGCCAAACTTGCAAGATCCAGCACTGAATTCCCGAAATAACCCTCTGCGATTTGCGGCCATTTGTGAAGAGGCTGCCGCACCCTTGGCCCCATACTGAAAGGGAGGAACCAAACTCTGTGTAGATGACATTAGTTTCATCCAGAGAATGACTTTTTTGTGGTCCCACTGTAAAGAGGGCCATGCGCTGACAAAATTGCTCGGCATAGTGAAACCAAGCAACCCCACCACAGACTCGCTGGGCTTCGCCAATAGAGTCCAGCATCAGCATACCAAGACATTTTGGGCGATTTCATGCTCCCAACTTTGTGAAAACAGTTTGGCAATCGCCCTTTCCTGTTCCAACATGACTGCGCACCAGTGCACAAAGCAAGGCTCATAAAGACATGATCAACGAGTTTGGGTGGAGGAACTTGATTGGCCTGCACAGAGTCCTGACCTAAACCCGATACAATACCTCTTTGGAATGAATTAGAGCAGAGACTGCAAGCCAGACCTTCTTGTCCACATCAGTGCCTGACCTTACAAATGTACTTTTGGAAGAATGGTTAAACATTCACATAGACACACTCCAAAACCTTGTGGACAACCTTCCCAGAAGAGTTGAAGCTGTTATAGCTGCAAAGGGTGGGCCAACTCAATATTGAATCCTACGGACTAAGACAGGGATGCCAATAAAGTTCATGTGCATGTAGAGGCAGGCGTCCCAATACTTTTGGTAATATAGTGTATATTTCTAAAGGTGCTATTGACATGAAATTTTCACCACTTGTCAGTAACAAACCATACAATCCATACATACAAAGAAAACAAAACAAATAGGTTCAGAAATTAAGTTATGTGTAATAAAATGGAATGACACATGGAAAAAGTATTGAGTATGCTTACTAAAATTTATTTAACCACTTCAATACAGGGCACTTTCACCCCCTTCCTCCCCAGACCAATTTTCAGCTTTCGGTGCTCACACACTTTGAATGACAATTACTCAGTCACGCTACATTGTACCCAAACAAATTTTTTAACATTTTTTTCACACAAGTACAACTTTCTTTTGGTGGTATTTAATCACCACTGGGTTTTTTATTTTTTGCGATATAAGTGAAAAAAAGAGCGAAAATCTTGATTAAAAAAAAACTTTTTTTTAAGTTTCTGTTATGAAGTTTTGCAAATAAGTAATTTTCTCTCCGTTGATCTCCGCTGAGCCGGCAGATGACAGGTCCCTCTCTGCTCACTGGCTTGTCGAGCGCCGCTGGTTTCTATGGAGAGATCGGATGAAAACAGACAGCATGTCCATTTTCATCAGATCTCACCCGATCCGATGGCGACGGATCTGAACGTAGAGGCATCCGTCTGCTTTTAGCGGATCGGACCAGGTCAGATGTCAGCGGACATGTCACCTCTGACATCTGTTGCTCCATAGAAAAGCATGGAGTGCCCGTTCAGGTCCGCCGTCAAAACTGACAGGAGGACCTGAACGGTCTGACCGAGTGAAAGGGGCCTAATGCCTCGTACAGACGAGCGGACTTTCCAGCAGACTTGGTCCGACGGTCTTTCCACCAGACTTTCCGGCGGACTACCTGAACGGACGGACTTGCCTACACACGACCGGACTTTCCAGCAGGCTAGGTCTGCCTGTCTTTCCGACGGACTTTCGCCGGAGTTACGGTGGACTTTCAGAATGAACGAACTTGCCCACACACGGCCAAGTCCGTTCATTTTGAACGTGACTCGGGTACGACGGGACTAGAAAAGGAAGTGAATCTCGCCACTTGCGAGATTGACACCTTGCGAGCCCCGTTGCGGGATATCAGGCCCTTAAATCTGGTATGGCTTATAAAGGGAACCCCCTACGCCGAAAAAACGGCGTGGGGTCCCCCCTAGAATCCATACCAGACCCCGATCCGAGCATGCAGCCCGTCCGGTCAGGAAAGGGGGTGGGGACGAGCGAGCGCCCCCCCCCCTGAACCGTGCCAGGCCACATGCCCTCAACATGGGGGGTGGGTGCCCCTGCGGGGCCCCCCCACCCCAAAGCACCTTGTCCCCATGTTGATGAGGACAAGGGCCTCTTCCCAACAACCCTGGCCGTTGGTTGTCGGGGTCTGCGGGCGGGGGGCTTATCGGAATCCGGGAGCCCCCTATAATAAGAGGGCCCCCAGATCCTGGCCCCCCACCCTATGTGAATGTGTATGGGGTACATGGTACCCCTACCCATTCACCTAGGGAAAAAGTGTCAATAATAAAACACACTACACAGGTTTTTAAAATAATTTATTAGACAGCTCCGGGGGGTCTTCCTCCGGCTTCGGGGGTCTTCTTCCAGCTTCGGGGGTCCCTCCGGTTCCTCTTCTCTCGGCGTCCAGTTGGTTCTTCTCCGCTCTCTCTGGCCTCTTCTCCCGGTGTTCCAGTTCTTCTGCCGGCTCCTCCGCTGTCTTCATGCCGCTCTTTCACCAGCGGAGGCCCGGACTTCTGGCTTCTTGTCTTCTTGGCTTCTTCCCTCTTCTCTTCTCCAGATGTTGACACGACGGTCTCTCTGGCTGGACTGCTCTCTGAGCGCTCCACTGTGACTTATATAGGCGGAGACCCCGCCCCCTTATGCCGTCACAGTCCCTGGGCATGCTGGGACTGTGATGTTTTAGGGGGCGTGGTCACCGGGTGATGTTGACCACGCCCCCTAAAACATCACAGTCCCAGCATGCCCAGGGACTGTGACGGCATAAGGGGGCGGGGTCTCCGCCTATATAAGTCACAGCGGAGCGCTCAGAGAGCAGTCCAGCTGGACAGACCGTCATGTCAACATCTGGAGAAGAGAAGAGGGAAGAAGACAAGAAGCCAAAAGTCCGGGCCTCCACTGGCAAAAGAGCGGCATGAAGACAGCGGAGGAGCCGGCAGAAGAACTGGAACACCGGGAGAAGAGGCCAGAGAGAACGGAGAAGAACCAACCGGATGCCGGGAGAAGAGGAACTGGAGGGACCCCTGAAGCCGGAAGAAGACCCCCAAAGCCGGAGGAAGACCCCCGAAGCCGGAGGAAGACCCCCCCGGAGCTGTCTAATAAATTATTTTAAAAAGCTGTGTAGTGTGTTTTATTATTGACACTTTCCCTAGGTAAATGGGTAGGGGTACCATGTACCCCATACTTATTCACATAGGGTGAGGGGCCGGGATCTGGGGGCCCTCTTATTA
Organism: Aquarana catesbeiana; assembly: GCF_042186555.1. NCBI lineage: Eukaryota > Metazoa > Chordata > Amphibia > Anura > Ranidae > Aquarana > Aquarana catesbeiana. The sequence goes on from NC_133329.1 coordinate 117,427,208, forward strand.
TAGGGGGCTCCCGGATTCCGATAAGCCCCCCGCCTGCAGACCCCGACAACCAACGGCCAGGGTTGTTGGGAAGAGGCCCTTGTCCTCATCAACATGGGGACAAGGTGCTTTGGGGTGGGGGGGGCCCTGCAGGGCGCCCCCCCCTCCCCCAAAGCACCCACCCCCCATGTTGAGGGCATGCGGCCTGGTACAGTTCACGGGGGGCGCTCGCTTGTCCCCACCCCCTTTCCTGACCGGCCGGGCTGCGTGCTCGGATCGGGGTCTGGTATGGATTCTAGGGGGGACCCCATGCCGTTTTTTCGGCGTAGGGGTTCCCCTTAAAATCCATACCAGACTTAAGGGCCTGGTATGCCCCGCTCTCGCTGCAATAGGAAAATTTGTTTTTCCTATTGCAGCGAGTGCGAGATGCAATACCATCCTTGCGTCGTATCTGGTCCGTCGGACCAGCATACAGACGAACGGGCTTTTCGTCGGACCAGCATACAGACGAACGGGCTTTCCGTCAGGAACTGAGTCTGACAGAAAGATTTAAAACATGTTTCAAATCTAGGTCCGGCAGATTTTTGGGAAAAAAAAGTCAGCCAAAGCCTACACACGATTGGATTGTCCGGCGGACCAAGTATGCCGGAAAGTCCGCTCGTGTGCACGCGGCATAAGTCTGTGTGAAAGTTGTAGAGTCTAGAAGCTATGGTGCAAATTATAAGAAACTGATCACACCTGATTCACTGACGACGGCCGATCTCATTTCTAGAGGCCCTGAAATGTCAGGACAGTACAAATACCCCCCAAATTACCCCTTTTGGAAAGTAGACAGTCAAAGGTATTTAGTAAGAGGCATGGTGAGTTTTTTGAAGTTTTACTTTTTTCCCACAATTCATGGGAAAATTAAGAAATTCATTTTGTTTTACACAAAATTGTCATAATAACAAGTTATTTCTCACACACATCATATCCATACTTGCAATTACACCCCAAAATACATTCAGCTACTCTTCCTGAGTATGACCATAACTCCCAACTTTTGAACTTCAGAATGAGGGACAATTTAGGTACATATTGACCTGCAGTGCGCGTATTGTGCCGCGACATAAAAGTGGATGTGGCCAAACATGATAGTGGGAGGGGCTTAAAGGCCATGGTTAAACAAAACCTGGGTTTCCTTGTACCTATAAAATATGCTTTGATGGCTGTGCCACAAGCTGGAGTCTCAGGGATACATATAACCCTCAACACAATCATTTAAAAACTCCTTCCAATACATCTGGTTTTGTATATACTGAAAAGACAGAGAGCTTAAAAGAGAGTATTATGAAAGACCTGAGGAACCTGGGATGGAGCAAGAGAATAAGTACTGCAGTATGTGTAGCACATAGTAGCAAATGAAGGTATAACAGTGGGAGTGGCTTAAAGAGGGATGATTAACCACTTCAGCCCCAGAAGATTTGGCTGCTCAATGACCAGGCCATTTTTTGCAATACGGCACTGCGTCGATTTAACTCACAATTGCGCAGTCGTACGCCTGTTATCCCGCTTAAAGGAGCCGACATACAACTACGAAGGATCGTGCCAACCTGCCGCAGTATAATGACGGCGGCTGGTCAGCAAGTGGTTAAACAGAGGCTGACCCTTGTTGCTGTATACAAGAGTTTTCAAGAGTTGTCAAGAGTTTTATCCCCTGATGCAGTGGTGGGCACTACTGCCCAACTGTGACCCATTCAAGTGAAGTGTGGGGACCCTATCCAAAGCACCACTTGTCATGCCAAACTGCATAGTATTGCGGTACCATGTTGTTTGGTGGCTGAAAACAGGCTGCTATTAACAATGAATGGCACCCACATGTGTCTCACAAGGGCAGCATGGTTGCATGTGGTGGGGGAAATGCTCACGGAATGCACCTTTACGGCACTGTGTTCCAGTCTGAACCAACCCTTAGGGAAAGAGAGAGGGAAGGATCACTATGGTATATGAAGGCAGAAAGAAAGGATCACTATGGTACATGGAAAGCAGGAAGGATCACTATGGTACATGGAGGTAAGGAAGGATCACTATCGTACATGGAGGAAAGGAAGGATCACTATGGTACCTGGAAGGCAGGAAGGATCACTATGGCATATGAAGGGCAGGAAGGATAACTATGGCATAAGGAAGGCAGGAAGGATCACTATGGTACATGGAAGGCAGGAAGGAAGGATCACTATGCCATATCAAAAGCAGGAAGGAAGGATCACTATGCTATATGAATGGCAGGAAGGGTCACTATGGCACATGGAAGGCAGGAAATAAAGATCACTATGGCACATGGAGGGCAGGAAGGATCACTATGGCATATGGAAGGCAGGAAGGATTGATCACTATGGCATATGGAAGGCAGGAACACTATGGGTTCAGGAAGGCAGAAACACTATGGCACATGGAAGGCAGGAACACTATAAGACATGGAAGGCAGGAACACTGTGGCACATGGAAGGCAGGAACACTATGGGACCAGGAAGGCAGGAACACTATGGGACCAGGAAGGCAGGAACACTATGGGACCAGGAAGGCAGGAACACTATGTGACATGGAAGGCAGGAACACTGTGGGACCAGGAAAGCAGGAACACTGTGGGACCAAGAAGGCAGGAATGCTATGGGACAGGAGGGCAGGAACGCTGTGGGACCAGGAAGGTAGGAACATTGTGGGACCAGGAAGGCAGGAACACTATGGGACAGGAAGGCAGGAACACTGTGGGACAGGAAGGCAGGAACAGTGTGGGACCAGGAAGGCAGGAACACTGTGGGACAGGAAGGCAGGAACAATGTGGGACCAGGAAGGCAGGAACAATGTGGGACAGGAGGGCAGAAACACTGTGGGACCAGGAAGGCAGGAACATTGTGGGACAGGAAGGCAGAAACACTGTGGGACCAGGAAGGCAGGAGCACTGTGGAACAGGAAGGCAGGAACAATGTGGGACCAGGAAGGCAGGAACACTGTGGGACCAGGAAGGCAGAAACACTATATGGATGTACATGTGGAGGTACAGGAAGACAGGAATGCTGTGGAACAGAAGGCAGCAGCACTTATATTGATGTAGAGAAGGCAGGAACACTATATGGATGTACAGAAGGCAGGAACACTATATGGCCGTACAGAAGGCAAGAACACTATATGGATGTACATGTGGATGTACAGGAAGACAGGAATGCTGTGGGACAGAAGGCAGCAACACTTATATGGATGTAGAGAAGGCAGGAATACTATATGGATGTACAGAAGGCAACAACACTGTGGAATAGAAAGGAGGAGAAAGGGGTGAGTTTACTCACCCGAAGCTCATTCAGACATTGTGTGAACTGCTTTAAAGATCCTGCCTACACAATCCTTTCCCAGGCACAGCATTGGCTGTACAGGGAGACATGGGGAGGAAGGGAAGGAGAACTAGCCTCCCTGCTCCTCCATTCGTTCCAGATGTACAGTGGAGCGGGTGGGTGGGGGAGCTGGTGGCGTTGTGCTGGCTAAGCACTGGGCAAGTCTCAGCCTTGCCAGCTGCAGCGTGGTGTGGCGCGCTGCATGCACCTGACTGGGAGTTAGTGGAGTCAAGTGCCGTAACTGGTTCCAGTACTTGGATCCGCTGCGGGACTAAGTTCGCGGGACACCGGGATTTATGTGAAATCCCAGGACGGTCCCGGCGAATCTGGGACAGTTGGGGGGGTACGGTATGGCGATACCACATGTGTGAGACTTTTTCACAGCCTAGCCACATAGAGAGGTCCAACATGCAAGGAGCACCGTCAGACATTCTAGAAGCATACATTACACATGGCCCTGGAGCACCAGAACAATAGAATTACCCACAAAATTACCCCATTTTGGGAAGCACCCAACGTATATTCTATGAGGAATAATGAGTCTTTTTGTCATTTTTTTCCACAAGTTTTTGAAAAATGTTTATGATTATTTATTTTTTTTTTACACAAAGTTGCACAATTTATAAGATTTTTCTAGAACATAGCATGTACATAGCAAAATTATACCTCAAAATACACTCTGCTACTCCTCCTAAGTATGGCGTCACCACATGTGTGAGACTTTTACACAGCCTGGCCACATACAGAAACCCAACAAGCAGGGAGCACCGTCAGGTGTTCTAGGAGCATAAATTACATATCTAATTTTCTGACAACCTTTCACATTTTTGAAGGCTCTGGAGCAGCAGGACAATGGAAACGCCCACAAAATGACCCCATTTCAGAAAGCAAACATCCCAACATATATTCTTTGAGGCATGGGCTGCAGATAGGTACTCCGATACTCTGATGGGCTGCAGAAAGGTACTCGGATACTTTGATGGGCTGCAGATAGGTACTTGGGTACTCTGATGGGCTGCAGAGAGGTACTTTGGTACTCTAATGGGCTGGAGACAGGTACTCAGGTATTCTGATGGGCTGGAGACAAGTACCCGGGTACTCCGATGGGCTACAGATAGGTACTTGGGTACTCTGATGGGCTGGTGATAGGTACTTGGGTACTCTGGGCCGGAGACGGGTACTTGGGTACTCTGAGCTGGAGACAGGTACTCGGGTACTCTGATGGGCTGGTGTCAGGTACTCGGGTACTCCGATGGGCTGCAGATAGGTACTCAGGTACTCTGGGCTGGTGACAGGTATTCTGATGGGCTTGTGACAGGTGTTCTTTATTACTGGGCAAGCTGTGTGTTTTACTTTACACTGTAAGCGGTAACTAGCTGTTACCGCAATCTCCTCCTCACACACCGATCCTGTGTTACCGCGGTCTGTTGACATTTGTGACTGGCTGTGCTTGGACACAGCCAGTAACATGGTAGAGAGCCAATTTCATTGGTTCTTTACTCTGATCAGGGATGGGCTGTGTCAGGGTGACACGCCTCATCCTCGATGTCAACGCTGCGCGCCCCTGGTGGCACGCACGAGTGTCGTGCCCAAAGACAGTGCATGTGACTGCCTGTGATTGGACACAGCCAGTCATGTGGTAAAGAGCCATTTTCATTGGCTCTTTACCTTGATCAGGGACGGGCTGTGTCCTGTGGGACACGCCTCATCCCCGATCACAGCTCTTCGCGCCCCCCGAGGGCATGTGAGAACAGGCTGACGTCATATGATGACCACCCGGAGGGATAAAAGGTTCCTGCTGGGGTCATTTTACAGTGCACTGGTAGGGAAGTAATGATACTTCGTACAAAATGCTTTGTTGGTAATGACAGATTCAAGACACCTCCTGTATGGAGAAACAAGTCGCAAGCATTGCTCGGGTGTTAATTTGGCCCATACTTCCACAAAAAGAGTCTTCAAGCCTTGAAGGTTCCGTGGGCCTCTTCTGTGAACTCTGATCTTTAGTTCTTTTCCTAGATTTTATATCGGATTCAAGTCAGGTGATTGGCTGGGCATTCTAGCAGCTTTATTTTCTTTCTTTGAAACCAATTGAGAGTTTCCTTGGCTTTTTGTTTGGGATCATTGTCTTGCTAAAATGTCCACCCTCGTTTCATCCTCATCATCCTGTAGGTGGCAGCAGATTTTTTATCAAGAATGTCTTGGTACATTTTTCCTTTAAACGAGCTTTAAAATTACTTTTTTTCAGCAACGGAGTCTTGTGTGGTGAGTGTGTCCACATGACCAGTACCTGCTAATTCCAGGTCTTTCTGAGGCTCTCCACAAGTGGTCCTTGGCTCTTGGACAACTCTTCTTATAATTATTTTCACTCCTCTGTCAGAAATCTTGCGAGGAGCACCTGGTTGTGGCCGGTTTATGGTGAAATGATGTTCTTTCCACTTCTGGATTATGGCCTCAACAGTGCTCACTGGAACATTCAGACATTTAGAAATCCTTCTGTAACCAATGCCATCAGTACCTTTTGCAACAATAAGGTTGTGAAGGTCTTGAGAGAGCTCTTTGCTTTTACCCATCATGAAGTGTTTTCTTGTGTGACACTTTAGTCACCTTTTTATAGTCCATCAGTTGAGACTGAAACAGCTGATATTAATTTGCACTGACAAAATGCTTGCCCTCTTATTACTGTTATGCCCCGTGCACATGATCGGACATTGATCGGACATTCCGACAACAAAATCCATGGATTTTTTCCGACAAATGTTGGCTCAAACTTGTTTTACATACACACGGTTGCACAAAGTTGTCGGAATTTCCAATCGCCAAGAACGCGGTCACGTACACCACGTGCGATGAGACTATAAAAGGGCAGTTCAGAACCAAGCGCGGCACCTTTTGGGCTCCTTTTGCTAATCTCGTGTTAGTAAAAGTTTGGTGAGAGACGATTCGTGCTTTTTTCAGACTCGTGGCTTTCAGATCGTTTTCTGCTGTTCAGTTTGTGCTTGTGGGTTTGTATCTGGTCTTCAGTGCGTGTAGCGAGTACAATTGACTTGACATTGTCTTCAACTCTTCACAGGCCTTGCTGTTCTTCAGTGCCTTCTGTTACTTCGTTCTGAGCAGCCAACCGTTTTCTAGCCATGTTGCGTATACGTACTCCTCGTAGAGTTCGTGCTGTGCGGGGGCTTGGTGTTGGGGTCCTTACCTTGACACAAGTCCAGTCCATGAACAGGGTGGGGAGGAGTTCATGGACCAAGAATTGGTTACTCCAGCATGACCAGTTCTATCATATGCCTGTGCTCCGTGAGATCCGTGAGAATAATCCTGATGATTTTGGGAACTTTCTCCGGATGACAGACCCCGTATTTCACCGTTTGTTGGCTTTGCTGACCCCCTATATCAGCAGGCAGGATACCTGCACGAGGCAAGCCATCACTCCGGAGCAGAGGCTAGTCGCCACCCTGCGGTACTTGGCGATGGGGAGAAGCCTGCAGGACCTCAAGTTCTCGACAGGCATCTCCCCCAGGCTCTGGGGATCATTATCCCAGAGACCTGTTCTGCCATCATCCAGGTGCTGCAGAAGGAGTATATTAAGGTAAGATTTTTCACCTTTTACATCACATTTTATTGTATAGAATGTTTGCTAATGTATTGTATTTCTTTCCTCATTCCCTAATTACCATGATTGTAATATGCTGTGAATGTCCCCTTTGTCCTCATGCATGCTGGATTTTTAGTTAATTTTTTTTTTTTTGTCCTTCATATATATTTGCCTTCATGTCCCCTAAAATGTTAAAAATTGTGATGTGTGTTTGAAATTCAGGCAGAGTGCCAGAGGCTTTTTTTTTTTAGGGTCCCAAAATCATTTGGAACCCTCCCTCCCCCCAACTGCTAACTCGGCTGATACCAATCCTCTATCTGCTGACTTTGCCAAACCCATACACACTATACCCACCTCTTTTGTGGTCAGATTTATGGATGAATTCCCCAAAGCATGTAGTGCAAGGGCCTGCCTGAATACTTTTAAATGGTACTGTTTGAAGTTTTTGTATCCTTTTTTTTTTCCACAAAATTTTATTGAAGTGAATAAAACATACAGGTGTACATTCTCACAGATCATGACAAAAGATTGATTAGAAAATAATTGGTAGAACATTGAATCATATGAGATATTTCAGAACTGAAATTGGTATAAGTACAACAAATAACAAAGTATGATAAAAATATGCAATAAACACGAATTACATAGAGCTGTGTTCACAACAGAGATATGTAAAAGGAGAATCTTTGCAAGACACATGAGATATGGGTATAGAAGGGGGTAAAATAAGAATAAAGTGTGGGGGGGGGGCTTCTCAGAGTATCCTTACATTCATCTGGGTGTGGTGTTAGTTATTATTCTATTTGGGGAGGTAATATTTCTTTGTGATGCGGGTTTGAGGGTCCCGTTAACCTATGTGGATTTCATTAGGGACCTGATTTGTGTTTATCGGGGAGGATAGTATTTGGATTTTTGGTTGTAGAAAAGTGAGTTTGTCATCCATTATCTATGGAGTAAGCTTCTGTGGATTTGAAACGTTGCCAACTGTACCATATCGCTGTGAATTTGGATAATGTTTCATGAGAGATGTTAATAAGTTCTTCAATATGTTCAATAATGTTCAGTCTACGGTAGCATTCCTTTCTTGTCGGAGCAGCTGGAGAACGCCAATGGCAAGGGATACATTGTCTCACTGCGTTTATCATAAACATGTTGAGTGATTTGAGGTATTGTCTTTTGGGGATCTTGGTGTGGTGAATTAGGTAGGTTGCAGGGGAGAAGTCGTTGATATGAGATGTGACTAAGGTAATGGTGTCATGAACTGCCCTCCAAAAAGTCTGGATGACAGGTCACGACCACCAAATATGGAGCAAGGTACCTTCTTCAAAATCACATCGCCAACACCTATTTGTGTTATAGCATGAGAATTTGTGGAACAGTGATGGGGTCCTATACCATTTTGAAAGGATCTTGTATCCGCATTCTTAGGTGGCTATATTGAGGGAGCCCTTGTGGATGTATGTACAGATAGTTTCCCATTCAGAGTCAGTAATTTTGATATCAAGATCATGTTCCCATGAAGAGAACACCTTGTTGGAGAAAGCTGATCTATCCTTGAAGAGAGATATATAGAGGGCTGATATGAGATGTCTTTGGGGAGTTTTTTTGAAACATAGTTCCTCTAGGGTGGTTAAGTCTCTCGTCCAATGATGAATGGTATTTCTTCTATTCAGGAAGTGTTTCAGTTGTGTGTATGTCCAGCTTGGAATGTGATTGGGAGATATTGTAGCATTCAGATCTTCCAGTGATAATAAAGTTCCTCCTCTATTGAAAAATTGGTGGGTTCGTATGTCTTTGTGTGGCCAAATGTGGATAAGGAAGTTGTCGTTTGTTCCGGGGGGGGAACTCAGGGTTTCAACGTAGTGGAGTAAAAGGCTTAACCAAGGGTTGGGGTTTGGGGTTTTGGTTACGTTTTGGAATGTTGTCAGAGTGGGGCCTATTAACGGGTGTTGTTTGTTTTGGGTATGTATGTGTCGTGGGTTTAGCCATGGTAGGGATCTCAAGGACTGTGAAGAAATGAAGTGCTCTAGTGTGACCCAATCTTTAACATCCTGATGGATGTTCCAGTCGACTATTCTGGTTAAATGTATCGCCCAGTAGTAACGGCGTAGATCGGGGAGGGCTATTCCACCCTTCCCTTTTGGGAGGGTAAGGTGGTCAAATTTAATTCTTGATGATTTGTGTCTCCAAATTAAGGAGGAGCAGGCTTGTCTAAAGGAGCTAAAAAAAGACCTGGGAATTTGTATTGGGATGGTTTGTAGTAAGTAAAGAAACCGTGGGTGAATCGTCATCTTGATGAGTGAGGCCCTGCCAAACCAGGACACATTGAGGGCGTCCCATCTTTTTAATTCTTCCCTGGTTTCTTTTAAGGCTGGAGCAAAATTATCATGGAAGAGATTTGAGAGGGACTTTGGTATTTGAATTCCTAAATATGTAATTGAATGTTTGGCCCAGTTAAAGGGGAAGTTGGCTTGGTATTGTGAGACTGGTGGTAAAGTAATATTCAAAGCATTGGATTTTGAGTAGTTTATTTTAAGATTTGAGATCGATAGGAAAAGCTTTAAGTCTTCTAGAAGATTTGGTATTGAGATGTGTGGGTCAGTTAAAAAGAGTAGGAGATCATCGGCAAAGGCTGCAAGTTTATAAGTGTGTTGTTTTATTGTAATGCCTTTGATGTTGGGGTTAAGTCGTATTTTGTTGAGTAGGGGTTCAAGTGTAAGTACAAAGAGTAGCAGCAAGAGGGGGCAGCCTTGTCTGGTGCCATTGTGGAGTTGAAAGGCATTTGACAGGTGGCCATTGACTCGGACTCTAGCAGTAGGTGAGGTGTATAATGCCCTTATATATGACAGCAATATGTTTGGTATACCGATAGCTGAGAGGACTGCCTCAATATAATCCCAGGCCACTCTGTCAAATGCCTTTTCTGCATCCAGAGATAGAAAGAAGCCTTTTTTATCATTTGAATTGAGCCAATGATGAATGTTTAGTGCTTTGGTGGTATTGCCCCTACCCTCTCTTCCAGGTATAAATCCTACCTGATCTAGGGAGATCAGGGAAGGAAGAAGGGGCAGCAAGCGGTTCGCAAGAATTTTGGCATAGATTTTCACATCGACATTAATGAGCGAAATGGGTCGATAGTTTGTTACTAGAGAGGCGTCTTTGCCATCTTTTGGAATGGCCGCTATATGTGCTTCTAGCATTTGTGGAGGGGCCTGCGAGTTGGAATCAAAGGATCGGAATGCTGCAAGGAAGTAAGGTTTAAGTATATCTTTGAATGTTTTAAAGTATTGTAAAGAGAAGCAGTCCGGGCCCGGGGCTTTCCCTACTTTCATCTCCTTTATAGCTTTTTCAAATTCCTCTCCGGACAATGGAGTGTTTAATTTTTGGGCAGTTTCTGTAAATATAGGCATTGGGCCATACTTGGAAAGGAAATCTTGTATAATGAGTTTCTTTGTGTCCGAGTTACGGGGGCAATTGGAGTTGGATGGTATGTTGTACAGTGTTTGATAATACTTTTCGAACTGTTGGGCTATAGCCTCGTTGGAGGTATGTGTGATTCCGTGTTTATCGTTTATATGGTGTATGGTAGTGTTATGTTTTTTGTTTTGAACCGCCCTAGCTAGTAATCTACCAGATTTGTTTCCCTACTCGTAGTAGATTTTGTGTGTCAATATAAATTGTCTTTTGGTCTTCATATTTAGTTCTTCTAGAAGAAGCTTTCTTACTCGGGTCAATTCTTGATATGTTGTCGATGCTATGTTCTGTTTGTGTGCAGCTTGGTCGTATAGATAGTCCATTCATAGGAATAGACATAGTTCTTAAACATATCTCACGTAGAGAAAGGCTATTGCTGCATGATTTTCAGACCAGTAGGGAACCCCCATGAGACCACTACATCTATGAGCAGGCACAAATGTTGCCTTACCAGATGTATATTGTGAGAGAACGAATGTAGTGTTCTGAAGGAGGGGTTGGGATCCGTCAAGCCTAATGAATACTGCATTTCTTCCATTTATAAATTGGTATCTGTGCCCCACTGGTCATAGTAGTTAGCCCCGTAGAGTGACAGGCCCATCTTCATTTATAACTAGAGCTTAGTCCTCCACGGGGCAGCCAAACTGCGCATGTGGCAGGAAACCAGCTTTTCCGCTTTATCGGTGAGGCTGTTAGTTAAGCATTTCTCATGTGTGTTACCCATATATTAGGTAGAGGATGACCTGCACGGACCGCTTCCCCAAACCCCTACTGGCAGGGGGCTGTGGGTTCAATAAATTCATGTCGGGAGATACCACTTACAGGTATTATTCTACTATGTTTTGGGTGTTTCATTTCGGCTTTTCATGTGCCATATTGGGATGAGTGTATTTATTATGGCATAAGCTGTCTTGGTATGGCTATGTACAGCCTCCTTATGGGGGTGCTGAGGTATGATTAGAGTGTCAGGTCCGTGCAGATCATCCTCAGGGCCAAGGGCCTCCAAGGGAGCTGATGGGCGGTCACATAGTTATCATTCCAGACAGTTATAATCTCCTGTATAGGAAAACATATCAAGCAAGAGGGGAGGACTTGTCAAAAAAAAAAACTAAATAGTGGATGGGCGAGTCGGTTGTAGTCGCCATGCTGCATAGCATCCATTGCAGTTGGAGTCCCGGATGGTCCATATAACTGGGGATAGGAGTCACAGTTTGTTCTGCTGCCGTCAGGGTATCTTTTATGTCCACAGCCACGGATCTTAGATCACTGGAGCTTGGCTGGTGTTGCAGTGTAAGGATTATCTCGCCGCTATTCTGAGAGAGCCGCGCAGGAGCTGCAGAGCTGGATGACGGGGGAGAGCCTCGTGTGGGTGCCATGTTGCCGGTCTGGGACCGGAACATTTCAGGGATGCTCTGGCTCACTCTGCCTGTCAGATCTCGGGGAGACCTCGATCGGGATGTGGAGGAGCCGCGGGATGATGTTCCCATGTTGTTGTGTGCAGTGTTCGGTTAAGTGTACCTCCGTGCAGTGCTTCTTTTCCTCCGTTTCAGCGGGAGCTCACAGTCTAAACTGCCATTCACCTCAGAGGTGTTTGTATCCTATTATTATCTTGATAGGTAATTGCAGAATGTAAAAATGTTCTAAAAATGTGTACAGTGTGTATTTATCTCTTTGTATTATGACACTTCTTACCTGTCCACTGGGCTGCCAATAGTGTAAGTAAGGAGGGGCTGGCCAAAGTAATCCACATTATTTAGGCATTCATCTCTCAATGAAGTGGAGAGGGTTACCTGTCCAAAACATCTCCCCCCCTCGTGAAATTCACAAAATGGCCCATGGGGGGGAATCTGATAGGTGGACCTTATACCTTTATCTTTAAATACTCCTTAAAATAAATGTAATACTGATGTTGGCCAAGAATGTTTGTGTCTAATCTGCTTTCCATGTTTATGTGCAAAATGATTAATTTTATTTTCTTGTTTGACTCCACAGTTTCCTTCCAACCCACAGGAATGGCAGATTGTGGCCTCCCACTTTGCCCAGCGGTGGGACTTTCCTAACTGTGGAGGGGCAATTTATGGGAAACACGTTCACATCATCCCACCTCCCAACTCGGGGTCATACTATTACAACTACAAGGGGTTCAATAGTATTGTGATGTTGGCAGTGGTGTCGGCTACTTATGAGTTCCTGTATGTGGACCTGGGGAAGAATGGCCGGATGCCAGATGGTGGAGTCATTGCCCAGACGGAGTTCTACAGGCATCTCTAGAATGGCAGCTTGGACTTGCCACCTCCAGAAGACAATGCGGAAGGACTCCCATTCGTCTTTGTTGCGGATGAAGCATTTGCGCTGGGGGACCATCTTATGCGGCCATTCCCTATGAGGACCCTCGCCCCAGACCAGAGGGTTTTTAATTACCGGCTGGCCAGAGCCAGAAGAGTGGTGGAGAACACGTTTGGAATAATGGCCAGCTGGTTCCGCTTATTTCTTACACCCATACATATGGTGGAGTATAAACTCATTCATATCATCCTGGCATGCTGTGTTCTCCACAACTTTTTAAGGAGAAATTCTGTGAACTATGCTGGCTCAGTTGGGCCTGAATCCGGAATTCATGTAAATGAACCAACCCTGACGGCGCTTGAAGCTGGCTGTCCTGGCTTGCCCCCCCTGAGTGCCCGCGAAGTCTGTCTAAGATACATGGAATACTTTGCGGGTAGAGGGGTCATCGATATGCCAGACAATGTCTGAGACATTTTTTAAATAAAAAACAAATTTTAACTACTAAAATATTTGCTGACATTTACTGCTTGTCTTTCTTTTAGCTGACCCTGACTGAAATTTGGGGAGTCCTGAAAATGGCGTGATTGGGTAACATTAGAAAGCATTGTTGTGTGTTATTTACTAAAGGCAAAGACACTTTGCACTACAAGTGTACTTGAGACTGCACTGAAACTGCACTTGTAGTGCAAAGTGGATTTGCCCTTAGGAACTAACCCCCATTGTCACAGAAACCACCAATTTTACCACAAAAAATGTTTTCAAGCATTGAAAGAAGAATCCACACATTCTTGATTAACAATCTTTTTAATATGTGCATTTATCAAAGGTTTTTAAAACAAACCAACATGTTTGTTGTATAACAATTTTTTGGGTCACATTAATAAAAATAGAAATGTCCATTTAAGGTAAAACAGGCATGTTTAAAACCAACAAGAAATACACAGATCTGGAACTTACAAAGTTCAACTTTGTTAGAAATTGAAGGCAATATCAGACATGAGTATTTATAAACTGTGTTTGATATTGCGTTCAGATGGGGTGAAGTCACCCCTGGAAAAGTCAAATTTTGAAGATGCACACAAATTGTCGAATGTCAACATGTGCTCGCTGCCATCATGGGGGATCAAGGGACGTGTTTTCTGGGTGCAACCCCTTCCTCTCAGCTATTTTATTATTGAGGAAGGGGTTGCACCCACAAAACGCAGACATTTATCTCCCGTGATGGCAGATAGCACATGTTGACACACTGTGTGCATCTTCAAAATTTGGCTTTTTGACACTATGTAAAAAAAGGTGCAACAATTTTTTGTGGAAAAAATGCAAACTACGTTAGGGATTTCAAGGGGTTTTAAACTCTCCCTAAAACATCAATGATGTTCTTCATTTTGTTTTTAATATCATTGATGTTTTTCTGGATGTTTTCCAAGTCCCTATTACACCCCATGATCTCCCCGATCAGGATCTGGGCACTCTCACTGGTGAAATGTCCTTCATCCACAACATCACGATCACCTAAAAATATATAAAAAAAACACACCATGTATTATAAATATGCCGGCATCCATCTCTTACCTGAGCCTGTGGTCGCAGACACTCACCTGTTGTGGTGACAATTTCCACCACGTCTCCCTCCTCCTCCTCCTCCTGTTGACTTTGGGGGATTTCCACTTTCTCATGAGGTGGGGGGTCTGTGGTCTCCTCGGATGAGTGGTGTCCTCCGAGTCTTTTCTCTCCTATGTAAAAAAAAATAGGTATACTTAGCATACAGATATTTGATGGCAGAAATAGGAATATGAAACATTGCTTGGAAGTGGGGTACAATTGTCTATTTTGGCAGAGTTGCAAGATGAACAAATATTTTTTTCCTTTGTCAAGCTTGAATACTTACCTGTTTTGTACAAGCTTCATAGATGGAGACACCCCTATAGTATACACTGGAGCACCTGTGTGGGCCCCCTAATAAAAAGGGTGTTCTTGTGTCCCACACTAGTGCTCCAGTGTCCAGATGTGTAAAAAGCTGCTGAGTGTCCTCTCCTTACACAGAATCTAGTTTGCATTTCATTCTAGTTACCAACCCATCTAGACACCAAAATTATTTGACAAGAAGTAGGCTAGCAAAAATGCATAGGTCCAAAACATTGTGTTTTCTATGCCAAACTAACAGTGTTTCATACGAACGAATATTGTGCCCATGAACATGAAAGTAGCCATTTTAAAATGTACAACAGTTAAGAAAAACACATGGAGAGGGCGTGGCTTAGCGCGCAGTGAGGATGGCAGCTTAGCTTAAGAGCTCCGTCAGACACACAGCCCGAGCCCGTCTTTTCTGCACTTATCTCAGAGGATGAGCAGACAAACCAAGCAACCTAATCATACACGATCACGTCGATCTATGGCTACAAGTGCTGGGAGAAATATCTCCGACATATTTAAGAACCAGGCCGCGGCTCTGAGAGACGCGGAGGGAGGTAAGATGGCGCCGGCCCATGCGGACGATGAATTCAGTGAAGATTCACAGTCAGCAGCAGAGGACAGCGGTATGAGAAGCTCCCGTGCTGATCACCCACTTACATATGAGGACATGTCAGGCTTTGCAGCTGACATCAAAGCCTCTTTCTCTGCTGCCATTAAAGATCTCAAAACTAGGCTCCTGGTATTACAAGAAAAGATGGCCACAGCAGAAACAGCAGGGAAGCAGAGAGACACTAGAACAACAGGCTGGATAAAGTTACCTCTTCTCATGCGCGCCATTTCATTGAAATGAACAGGCATTTAGAAGATCTTGACAATAGGGGAAGACGCAATAATATTAGAGTCTGCGGTATCCCAGAATCCGTCCTGGCTGATCAAATCCCCTCAGTTTTGCAAAGAGTCTTCAATAGCCTCTTAGAAAAACCAGAAGATACAGAAATTGAATTTATACGGGCGCATAGAGCTCTGAGAGCTAGGGGTCCGGACACCTTGCCCCCTAGAGACATTCTGCTGCCTGCAAAATTTTGCACTTAAAGAAGAAATAATGTTCAAAGCCCGCAGAAATTATCAGATAATATTTAATGGAGAATGCATTAAACTATTTCAAGACTTATCTCAGATCACCTTGAAAAAACGCAGGGCCCTGCAACCTTTATTGGACAAACTAAGGGAGAAAGAGATAAGATACACGTGGCGATTTCCTTTCGCCCTATTGCTCACTTTTGATGGCAGACAGCACACGCTCCGCACACCAGAGGACCTTCCAGACTTCTGTGACGCACTTCAACTTGGATTGATTGAACTACCGGACTGGTACCAGGAGTTCACCCTACCACCCCAGGAACGGAGCCCATCTCGCTCCCCTCTGAATACACCAGAGAAACACCACTCCAAAAAACAGAAGCAATTTCGCCAAGAGGCACAGTCAGCGGGCATGCCACGCAGTCGCTCACACTCTGCCAGAAGCATGATGGAGGACCGGGAGTAACAGCAACAGCCTCATCCTCGTTTAGACATGTTTGACGATAAAGTGATCTGTGAATGTCTTTTAGACAGCATACCTACAAACGGTTTGGTTCCTTTTTATATTTTAACCCCACACGATCTACGTTAAGTTGATATATACCCACAATCTATAGATCCTTAAGGAACATGGGTAAGACTGTCCAAATACCGATCACTTGGCATACTTCAAGGCTTCAATACAGTCTTCAGGAGTAGGTTAAACGTCAGCTGAACAACATACACCAGCTGTAACTCTACACCCAGAACACTATGCCTCATTTTTGTTCATTTTTGTTTCTCTTTTTTTTTTGAGCTCTTGGTTTCTTCGTTTTTCCTTCTCGACATGAGACAGTCAGGGTAACAAAGCACAATTCATATAATGTTTTTTAGAAGCTAAAACACCTGTCTCCGATTATATCTGGGAAGAAGGGATAGTTTCTTCTTTAGCCTACATGTTCCCAGGAGCAACCAAGAACTCAGTTATAGCAATTATATTATAACTATTAATGTTCCTTTACGTTGTTGAACTTATCTGATTGACAAGGTAGTAATAAGGTGCTTGTAGATGTTTGACCATCCTTGTCTAATGCACACTCAGTATTGTTAGTGCAGATTAGATCTTTTAGCACATAGAATAAGAATACTCAGGCCGTAGTCTGGCCAAGCTTGGATTACCCACTGTTGAATAGAAACTTAATTTTTGCACGTATTTAGATACACACGTGTATTCATAGTGAAGTATATATTCTCAGAGGGTTCCACTCATTGGGCGTCTTCCCTGACCCCACAATAGTGTCTACGGTGGGTCACTTTTGAACTCATCCGTACACACTAAACTTGATCTTCCAGGACGTGTTATTCGTTCACGGAAGAAGTACCTATATTTTCTCCATTCTTACTTCTTTTATCTACTTCTTATTTACAACCTTAAACCTTTCTTTCATACATACTTATCTGTATAAAGTGATAGAATCATCAGGTATTAACTATTTAATTGATACCTTTTAATTTCTCCCCTATATATACACGTTTTTTTTTCCTTCCTTTTACTTATTTCTCAAAGTAGTGCATACGGGAGCATCTGAGCATCTCTCTCTGAACATCTACCATGGCTTACTCAGGTTTGGGACACAACCCCACCATCATCTCGCACAACGTTAGGGGTCTGAACATCCCTGAGAAAAGATCCACTCTCCTCAGAGAATTAAAAAAGGTAGGCCCAATTTTGTTTTCCTCCAGGAAACACACTTTAAGATGAACCATATCCCAAGACTTACTGACCACCACTTCACAGAGGTACATCATGCCACAAACAACACCTCCAAATCTAAAGGGGTCTCAATTTTGGTCAGTAAGGATGCAAAATTCGAATTAACAGATAAATTAGTGGACCCAGAAGGTAGATTTATCTTTCTGACAGGGTCATGTCATGGGACCACCATAACTTTGGCCAATGTGTACTTCCCAAATACAGAACAATTTTCATTTTGCCAAAAAATGATCACAGAACTGACAAGTTTTCATAAAGGTCGTTTGATTCTAGGAGGGGACTTCAATGTCCCTCTTAACCCCTCCGAAGACACTTCCTCAGGGAAAACATACCTTACGTATAAAATCCTCAAAAGGGTCAAAAATTTGTTGCACTCATTGTCCTTGATTGACACATGGCGTTACTTACACCCAGATGTTCGAGACTATACCTTTTACTCGATCCCACACAATCGTCATGCGAGAATAGATTTTTTATTCGTCGCGCAAAGGGACCTACACACGCTACTCGGTGCGAACATAGGTTTACAGACCATCTCAGATCATGCCCCAATAGCCATAACCTTGAACATTTCAGAACCCACAGTTAGACCCAATACATGGAGATTAAACTCATCACTATTGACAGATCCAATTCTACTTCTGAAACTAACGTCATCACTAAAAGAATACTTTACACATAACATCACCCCAGAAGCAGATCCTTTAATGGTTTGGCAGGCACACAAATGCTATATTAGAGGGGAATTTATCCAAATGGGAACACTCAAGAAAAAAGAAACAGAGAAAGAAATAGTCAAATTAACCAATACAATTCGTGAACTAGAGACCCTCCATAAGCAATCACTCACAACCCAATCAGCGGCGTTATTATTGGAAACAAGGAAATCCCTTAAAGAAATCTTGGAAACCAAATCCAGGAGATTTCTCTTTTTTAAAAAGAAGATTTATTACGAACATGGGGACAAAACGGGCAAAATTTTAGCGAGGGCATTGAGAGGTCAAGTAACCCAACACATAATCTTAGGCATCAAAAATAAATCAGGCAAAATCGACAGAGCAAAGGACAAAATTGCAAACCACTTTCATGAATATTATACTGTACAATCTCCCACCCCAACATAAACCAACAAACATATCAAGAGACAGGACTAGTGCAATTAAAGACTATCTAAAAGCATCTAAACTTCCGCCCCTAACAGCAGATGACATTACACAGTTAGAAAACACATAGAAGCTTCAGAAATTCAAAACGCTATCAAAGATTTGAAAACAGGTAAGAGCCCAGGCCCAGATGGCTTTAGCGCATCTATTATAAAACATTTACGGACATTCTGACCTCTCCTTTAACAAGTGCACTGAATTCCCTATCTAAACAGAGAACCATTCCTCCTGATTTCCTGGCAACACACATAACAGTACTACTCTCGAATAAATCTATTAGTGGTTTCCAAATGACTGGGAAAGAATTCAAGGTCGCAGCTTATGCAGACGACCTTTTATTTTTTTTGACAGACCCACATATATCTATCCCCTCTTTAATGAAAGAGTTCTCCCTGTATGGCTACATTTCCAACCTTAGAATAAATTTTTCAAAATCTGAAGCTATGAACATCACGTTGCCAGATGACACATTGACTAGAGCACAGAGCAATAGCCCCTTCACATGGGTGAATTCCGCTATAAAATATCTAGGTACTTGGCTAACCCCTAAACTTTCCTCGATTTTCTAGCGTAATTTTCCGCCTCTTCTTAAAACTATCGAAAAAGACCTACAAAATTGGCACACTTCATATTTTTCATGGTTTGGCAGGGCTGCCGTATGCAAGATGACAGTATTGCCAAAAATTCTATACCTACTCCGTACCCTGCCCATAAAAATACCCCACAACTTTTTCAAAAAATTGCACGCACTACAAATGAAATTCATCTGGGCTCATAAATCACCCCGCATAAAAGCCTCTCTTCTCACTAGACCCAAGAGTTTGGGGGGATTGGGGGTACCTGATTTTAAAAATTATTATTACGCTACACATCTTGCCCGTATCATTGACTGGCACTGCCACTCAAAAAGTAAAGATTGGGTCACCATGACATGAGCTCAATTCCACTTCAATTCTCTCCATGGGTATCCAAATTGAATTACCCCCGTGCAGTGAAGACACACCCGCTCATAGGTACCTCTTTGGACATTTTCCACAACCTAGCAAAACAGACTAAACTTTCCACACCACTAAGCCCTCTCACTCCGCTACAAGATAACCCAGACTTCCCACCAGGCCTAGGTAATCACCTACTTACAACAACAGACACAAAAATGCCTCTTCTTGCATGGCATTGCTTCTCGAACAAGATAATGAAAGATCTTTCCCAATTCAAAAGGGATAACAAACTGCCCCACCTGCCCATGTGGACATACTTTCAGGTACGTAGCTTTGTTAACAATGCTGTACACAGGAACAACTTTTCGAGAGATCTTACTGAATTCGAACAGATATGCATGAAAGGGGAACAGGTAAAGAAATCTACATCTACTTCTTATACCTGGTTGCAAAATTTGAAGACTAATGACATGGACAGATTCAGAGAGAGATGGTCAAAGGACCTGGACACACAGTTCACTGATAAACAATGGGAAACAGCTTGTGTATTGACCCATAAAGGCTCAATCAGCACACGAATACAGGAAACAGCTTATAAGATTTTGACCCACTGGTACGCCACTCCAGACAAACTACATAAGTGGTACCCTCAGACATCTGATTTATGCTGGAGATGTAATAAGGTCAGAGGTACATTGCTACACATTTGGTGGCAATGTGATATGATACAAGCATTCTGGCATGGTGTCAAGAGTGTTGTTCAGCAGATCACGGAGACCAAACTAAAATTAGATGCGGCTTGTTGCTTGCTACATGTGACAAATTTCTCTTACAAGAAATATAAAGCCTCTCTCTCTAAACATCTGATAAATGCAGCCAATTCACTTTTTCCAGTTTACTGGAAATCCACGCATGCTCCCACACTAAAAGAATGGCTACATAAAGTCGCATACATCTGTGAGATGGAAGATACAGCAGCACAATCATCTGAGATTATTGATAGATATCATAAAACTTGGTCTCCCTGGTTTGTATTCAAACACTCCCAGGCTTATGAACAGTTAACGGCTTAGATTAAGGTTCCGATATCTACATTGATATGCTGATATGCAAGCCTACTGATAAATCCTTAGTGATCTAGTTACGCTGAGGTATAACTCTGGTCTTTCTTTTTTCCCCCTTTTTTTTTTTTTTATAAGCTTTTATATATACCAACATATCGTGTTATATACAAAAGGTTTAACCTTCACACCATTGATCAAACTTACAGGACCTCCCTAGTAAGGTAACTTCGCCTATCACTTCCTCTCAAATACTTTATTCTCTCTTTACGTTTTCTTTTATTCTTCTCTTTCCACTCTTTTCCTATCCACTCCACTATCAATAATAAATGAAGTGCTTATTGGTAAGAATGGTAGATCATATTCTAATTTAACAATACTTACAATAACGGTAGGACACGTTCATTATTATAATCATTTTGAGAATCCTGCCTTAATGCCCCATACACACGGTCGGATTTTCCGATGGAAAATGTCCGATCGGAGCGTGTTGTCGGAAATTCCGAGCGTGTGTGGGCTCCATCGGACATTTTCCATCGGATTTTCCGACACACAAAGTTGGAGAGCAGGAGATAAAATTTTCCGACAACAAAATCCGTTGCCGGAAATTCCGATCATGTGTACACAAATCCGACGGACAAAGTGCCACGCATGCTCAGAATAAATAAAGAGATGAAAGCTATTGGCCACTGCCCCGTTTATAGTCCCGACGTACGTGTTTTACGTCACCGCGTTCAGAACGATCGGATTTTCCGACAACTTTGTGTGACCGTGTGTATGCAAAACAAGTTTGAGCCAACATCCGTCGGAAAAAATCCTAGGATTTTGTTGTTGGAATGTCCGAACAAAGTCCGACCGTGTGTACGCCCTATAATCGTCACCATTTGTTATAAAGGGTAACTTGGTTTCATTATATGCTTGTTACTCTCTAATACCATTTGTTGTAATCTAAATGTACTCTATTGTACTTTTCATTTCATTTTCAATTTTAATTTCTTCATGTATGCATGTAAACAAGTTTAATGCTTAAATAAACTTTAATGTTAAAAAAAATTAAAAAAAAAACAAAAAAACATGGAGCAGCACGAACGTTCGAAAAATAAAGAATAGGAACACAGGACAACTACTTACTTTTTTGCAGCACTCTCCTGATCCTTCTGTACTGCTCGTGCTCCCTTAATTTGAGGTCTGACCACCGCTTCCTGAGTTGATCTTTCGATCGTCGTACCCCAAAATTCTTCTGCAGACTCTTGACAACTTTCGCCATGATCTTGGCCTTTCTGACATTGGGGTTGAAGTAAGGTCCATACTTCCCGTCATAGTCGGCCCTCTTCAGGATGTCGGACATCTCCAACATCTCTCCAAAGGACATATTTGAGGCCTTAAATCGTCTTCTCCGGGATCGGGACGTTTCTGGCTCCAGACTTTCCTCCTCATTGGTGTAATTAGCACGCACCTGCTGTGTCTCCGCAATGTGCTCTTCCCCCACTGTGCAGAACGATAAGGGGCGGGAAATAGACTAGAAAGAACGTCAGGGGCCGGCGGAGTTTCATGCATGTGCAGTGTATATAAAGCGTAACACGTGTGTGTAGTACGTACGATCTGTGAGCAGGGCCGGATTAGCCACAAGGCCACCGAGGCCAGGCCTCGGGGCGGCAGTGGTGTAGGGGCGGCGCCGCTCCTGCAGCGACTTCGCGGCCGCCCCCCCTTTCGTGCTGCCGATTACAGTCTATTATGGGCACCAGTGCCCATAGAAAAGATGGCCGCGAGCCGAACACGAAACTGCGCATGCGCCGTTCCGAAGCCGGCTGGGCTCGGGAAAGCTCGTAAGCGATCGGCCGGGCGGCGCATGCGCAGTAGCGTGATTGCGCCGCCTGGCGCCATTTTTGAAAAAATTGAGAGTAACAAGTAATGTCAGCGGTGCGGCGGCGGGGGAGAAAGATGACATCTCTCATTGCCCGCACCGCTCTTTCCGCCCTCCTCCTTCTGGTGGCAGGCAGCATGGCAAGGGACATCCCAATCTGGTGGCAAGGGACATCCCAATCTGGTGGCAAGTGACATCCCCATCTGGTGGCAAGTGACATCCCAATCTGGTGGCAAGTGACATCCCAATCTGGTGGCAAGTGACATCCCAATCTGGTGGCAAGTGACATCCCCATCTGGTGGCAAGTGACATCCCCATCTGGTGGCAAGTGACATCCCAATCTGGTGGCAAGTGACATCCCCATCTGGTGGCAAGTGACATCCCAATCTGGTGGCAAGTGACATCTTCATCTGGTGGCAAGTGACATCCCCATCTGGTGGCAGGCATGGTGGCAAGTGACATCCCCATCTGGTGGCAGGCATGGTGGCAAGTGACATCCCCATCTGGTGGCAGGCAGCGTGGCAAGTGACATCCCCATCTGGTGGCAGGCAGCGTGGCAAGTGATATCCCCATCTGGTGGCAGGCAGCGTAGCAAGTGATATCCCCATCTGGTGGCAGGCAGCGTGGTAAGTGATATCCCCATCTGGTGGCAGGCAGCGTAGCAAGTGACATCCCCATCTGGTGGCAGGCAGCGTGGCAAGTGACATCCCCATCTGGTGGCAGGCAGCGTGGCAAGTGATATCCCCATCTGGTGGCAGGCAGCGTGGCAAGTGATATCCCCATCTGCTGGCAGGCAGCGTAGCAAGTGATATCCCCATCTGGTGGCAGGCAGCGTGGCAAGTGATATCCCCATCTGGTGGCAGGCAGCGTAGCAAGTGACATCCCCATCTGGTGGCAGGCAGCGTAGCAAGTGACAAGAGATGGTGGCAAGTGACACGCTCAGGGCTCCCAATGATTCTGCATTATGGTGAGTTGAACTATTTCAGTTTATATTACAATGTAATGATAGAAATAATGTGTTTCAATCATCCTGACACCATAACAACCATGGTGCCGGGGATGATTGAAGCACTAACACCAGCCATTGCCTTGAAAATTTGCCTGCGAAAAATCCTTACCCCTCGCGCGCTTACCCTGAAGTATTTTTAGTCTGTACAATTAAAGCCAGTTATTTTCAGTGTTCTCGTGTGTGGAGATATGTTTTTAATTGATCTATTGTAGAAGTCATCGATAAAGGACGAGGTGTGTGTGTGTGTGTGTATGTGGGGGGGAGGCGGCATTGAAGGACCCGGCCTTGGGGCGGCAAAGGGAGTAAATCCAGGCCTGTCTGTGAGTGGAGGAAGGAGTATCGGAGGCGTCGATTGTGATAACGAAGGTAAGATTTAAAATTGGGCCTATACTGCTTCTAGAGTGAGGCCTCTATTGGGACAAGATTATGAGACTTTAGCCTGACATTAGGGTTTGTCTTGTGTTGTGTCTTGCAGAGAAAGTGGATATCTTGAAGGATCAGGAGTTTCTCAGCATATTCATAGATATGTTCAGGGAGCTGCCCTGTCTGTGGTAGGTAAACCACCATGATTATAAGAACCAAACAAAGAGGAAGGCAGTGCTGGATAAATTGATGGAAATTGTGAAGCCGGTCATCCCCATGGCAGACATCACCTATTTGAGGATCCTAATTGGTGGCATAAGGAGCACTTATCTAAGGGAGCACAAGAAGGTCCAGGATTCCCTGAGATCAGGAGCTGTAGATGACATTTATGTCCCCAGGCTGTGGTACTATGACAGACTGCATTTTCTGGCAGGTCAGACTGAACCCAGGCCAGCACTCTCCAGTCTTTCTTCCACGCTTCCTTCCACCTCAGCTGAGGCTTCTGACCTCCAACCTGGGCCTTCCAGGCAGCAGCATGTGGAGGAGCCCAGCTTGAGCCAGGTATAGCATTCTTCTAAATATTTCTGGTTGTCAAATTAATGATGTTAAATATATGTTACTTTGGAGTACTAATTTCTAAAACGATGTCCCTTTTTCATAAACAGGGAAGTCTCAGCCAGGAGGTGACCTGGCCAAGTAGGCTGCCTGATACCCAGGTCCCTCCCCTCCGCCTTCAAAGAAAAAGTGGCAGGAAGAGGAGTAACCTGGAGGAGGCTGCAATAGGCCTATTTTGGAAGGCTACTGAGGCCCTCAGAACCCCCCACAGTGTGGAAGAGGATTTTGCTGCCATAACAGCCTGCAAAATGCTGCAAATGGAGGAGGGCCAACGCCTCTTATGTGAGTGTGTCATTTTAGAAGCTCTACAGAAGGGGTTGAGGAGCCAACTCACATGCGAAAGCCACATTTGTGAGCTCACCCATGGTCCTCCTCCTCCAGGTCCTCCTCCTCCTCCTTCTCCAGGTCCTACTCCTCCTCCTGCCACACCTCCAACACCAGAGCCACAGCCAGGAAGGAAGCGTGTATGGAAGACCAGAGAGTGATGGCCCTGGGCTCAGTCTGGTCTGGCAAAAGATGCAGGCTCTTGTATGACCACAGCCTGGGGACATACATGTCATCTGCAGCTGTTCATGATCTCTTGGACTTCTGGACCAGACTGTACTCCCTTATATATGGACTCCTCAGGCCACCAATTTTGCAGTAAAACAATTGATGTGTGCCCTGGGGGCCAAAGGCTTCGCCAATTTCTGATGTTTATCCAGCGTTGCCTTCCTCTTTGGTTATGAGCCAATTATGAGGAATTTTTGTTTCAATTATACTCGCCTATGTGTGTTTTCCTTCAAAAAGGACAGTTTGTTTGTGAGGAGGCAGGTACATTTCAAAAATACTATGTGAAATTAACAAGAGACACCAACACCAAGCAACCTCCTTGAGAGTAAATAATACAAGATAATAATGGTGTTGTGGTAACTTAACACACAAAACACACCCAAAACTATTCTGGGGAAAAAAAAACCCCAAAAAACAAAAGATCAGGCTTGAAAAAAATACAAACAAAAAAAATAAAAAAAACAAAAGATCAGGCTTGGCAAAAATACAAACAAAAAAAATAAATAAAAAAAAAAAAAAGATCAGGCTTGAAAAAAATACAAACAAAAAAAAAACAGATAATTTTTTAGTCAGATGTGACAAATCAAAATATATTGATGAAATCACGATAAATAATAAAGAAAGAAGTTTGTGAGAAGTCTGTGTGAATATGAGCAGCAAAACAACTTCATTCTTCTCGCATTATAAAGAAGAAGAGAGTGTGCTGCATTAAACAATTTCAAACATTGCACCGTGACGAAAGTGCTATATCCATTCCGAACGCTAATTTTACCAGACCGAGCAGTTCCGTCTTGGAATTTACTCCGAGCATGCGTGGCACTTTGTGCGTCGGAATTGTCCACACACGGTCGGAATTGACGCGATCGGATTTTGCTGTCGGAAAATTTTATAGCCTGCTCTCAAACTTTGTGTGTCGGAAAATCCGATGGAAAAAGTCCGATGGAGCCCACACACGGTCGGAATTCCCGACAACAAGCTCCGATCGCACATTTTTCGTCGGAAAATCCGACCGTGTGTACAGGGCATTAGAGTTCAGCTGGTGTCTTGGCTTTCTATGCCTTTTTGCACCTCCTTTTCTTCACGTGTTCAATACTTTTTCCCTGTGTCATTCCATTTTATTACACATAACTTAAATTCTGAACTTATTTGTTTTGGTTTCTTTGCATGTATTGCATGGGTTGTTACCGACATGTCATGGTTTCTTCGCATGTATTGCATGGGTTGTTACCGACATGTCATGAAAATTTCCTGTCAATAGCACCTTTAGAAATATATTTACCTGGAAAATTGGTGATGTGTTCAATACTTATTTTACCCGCTGTACAGTATATGTAAAGTGCTTTGTAAATTGACGGCGCTATATAAGAACCTGTAATAAATAAAAAAACACTGGTTTACTGTAACCCATTGTTTCTCAATATGCTCTGTGGCAAAGACCAAGCTACCTTTCTATATCCAGCTTCATGAGTAGCCAAACTAAAAAAAGGTTTTCATAACTTTTAAAGGAACACATACAGAAACTAAAGAGAAATTTATCTATATTAGTTGTTGTAAGTGGACTAAAGTTACGTCAGCATGCAGCTCCTCTTTTAGACCTGTCTAGATCAATGACCATACTTGCGCTAAAAACAAAGTTGATATTTTCTCTCCAACTCAGAAGCCAACTTTTCCATACCACTGTCTATTCAAAGAATGCAAATTCATATCTCTAATCACTGAGCGAGAAGATATAAGTTGTGAGTAATGCAAAAATACAGATCTATAGTATTTTAAAGCTGCAAAATTCCATTTACGTTAAGAAGAAACCAAATCCATGAAGAGCTAGTGAGAAATAATATTGTCTGTATCAGACTTTCTCCACTGCCGTCTCTTTTCTGCTGCATTTTTCTTGATGTACGTCTTAACATTTCCATTGCTTTTATTATTCTGTGTTTGAATAAGGAGGGTGCAGCTTTTTGAAAAAGCTATACTGTTTCTCTGTGAACACTGGGATTGAATGTTTGATATATTCTACAGGGGTTCCATCTTTACAGGCATAGAGGAGGAACCACTTTAGGGACATCTGTGAGTTCTCATATTCATATTGGTGAAATTAACCTTAGGAAAATTCATGCAGGAGTAACACAATGGCTCTTCATCATAGGAAAAGTGTACTTTAGTTTAATGAAAAGAAGCCGAGATATTTAATCTTTTTTTATATGGAGATTTTTTTTTATCTTTTTCTCTAGCTGTTTCCATCTCACTATTTATAGGCACAAATGTTTGTGTAGGGTAAAAGGTCACGCTTAAAGCATACATATCCTGCAAAGAAAAAGGCATAAATCTTCAAAAATGTGTAACGAAGGTTATGCCGATATTAAAGAATTGAAAAGCAGTTGATTCTATGCAGTGTTCTATGATCCCAAGCAATTACATAGATACTTATATATATTTTTTTTACTCAGCTGCTTATATATATATCTTCCAAGTTTAGAATTGTGACAGAAAAATGACAGAACGGCAGTATATTGAAGTGCGTAAGTGCACTTTTATTGCAGTATATTGAAGTGCGTTAGTGCACTTTTACTGCAGTATATTGAAGTGCGTTAGTGCACTTTTACTGCAGTACATTGAAGTGCATTAGTGCACTTTTACTGCAGTATGCTGAAGTGCATCAGTGCAGTTTTACTGCAGTATATTGAAGTGTGTCAGCACAGTTTTACTGCAGTATACTGTGGAGTATGCCTGTGTAGTGAGTACTCAAGTTAAAGTGACACCACTTTCCATTGATTAACCACTTAAGGATCAGAAGGATTTGCCCCCTTAATTAACAGGCCATTTTTTGCGATACGGCACTGAGCCGCTTTAACTGACAACTGTGCGGTCGTGCGACATTGTACCCAAACAAAATTTATGTCCTTTTTTCCCCACAAATAGAGGTTTCTTTTGGTTGGTATTTTATCACCTCTGCGTTTTTTATTTTTTACGCTATAAACAAAAAAAGAGCAGCAATTTTGAAAAAAAAAATAATATTTTTTACTTTTTGCTATAATAAATATCCCCAACAAAATGTAAAAAAGAATTTCCTGACAGACTCCATGGCAGCATACGTGTGGGTTAACCCTGCCCCCACTCCTCCCCTATAGGACCCCTCTACCATAAATCTATGCTCCAAGCCAGGGGCCGTGTTCCTTTTTTGTCCTCCTCCTATGGACCAGTTTGGTTATTAGTCTACCTGAAGTTTTTCCTCTCTGCGATCAAGACCAGCCGGTGGCGAGCACTGGGAAGACAGGTCGCGATACTCCGATAAGCCCTGGCTATTAGCAGGGTATAGAGTGAGCTAAACGGAAGATACTCTGATAAGCCTTGGCTGTTAACAGGGTATGGAGCAGGCAAACGAAGATGGCGCTGGAAGAGCTAAAGCCTGGCCATTGGCAGACAAGCGATGCAATGGCCAGATAGCCCAGCTGTTAGCGGGTGGCCCTATCTGCCCCAAGTCTGGTGTTATCAACCTACTTGGCCTGGTCTGATCATGGAAGCAGGATTGAAGTTGCCATGTGCGGTGATGTATACTTTTATATTGGATATTCCATGGCAGCAGTTTGTGTGTTTCTGTTTGTCTGTTTCTTCTCTGGCTCTAGTTTCTTCCAGTATATGGCAGCTGGAGAGCATTTGCGTTCCAAGCAGCTCCTTTTTCTTCTGGCTGGGTGTCCCTGGGTTGCTCCTGCCCAGGGGCCCAGCACATGCACACTGGATGTTTCCCCGCCCCCCCCGCCCCCCCGTGTGGCCAGCCCTGGTGTAGCAGGTATGAGAGGGTGGGTTTAACTCTTTCCTTTCCTTGCTGCTCTTTTGGGTTCTCTAACCATTTCCTTTCTATCCTATTTTGCTTTTGTGAGTCTTTCTAGGTCAGGTTGACAATACACGGCACAAGATGATAAAGACATCATTAGCTCACAACATTTTTCTTCAGATGTATTTGTCATAGGTCGCTGTCAAGGTCCAGACTTCATAGCAGAAGCTCTGAATCCTCCTTTATGCACCCACCGCTATGTCAGCTGCTCCAAGGAGGGAGCCTGCTGGGGATGTGGGACTCCGGTCCAAGAGGGCAAGTCTCTGTGTGAGCCATGCTAAGCCCAGGCGGTGGTGTTTTCCAGCAAATGGAATCCCTAATGAGGCACGTGGTGCAATAATCCCTTCAAGAGTGGGATACAAGCCACACACGAAGTCCAACAGCCAGTGCGGGAAAGTGTTCTCCCACTAGAATGACCAGGAAGAACTGGAACTGTCCCAACCAAGGTAGAGTCTCCTGCAAAGCAAGCGGAAGTTCTGTAAGCACCTTTGGGCTCTGTTTTCACTAGTACGACTTGTCATGCGACTTTGGACACTTGGGGTCGCATGGCGGGTCACAGTCCATTGAGTTCAATGGCATCCTTTCCAATCTATGCAACTTAGAGTTGCAGCAACTTTGAGGGGTTTCCTGCGTTACTTTAATGTAAGAGACTGTAAAGAAGGATCAGGGCTGCACTCAGAGTCGGATCGGGGTCCCACTCTGAATCGCACGACTTGTAGACATAGCCGTAGAGAGAGTGTTCTAAATTCTCATTCTTAGCAGAACTAGGGGACATAATTTTGGATAAGCGGAGCAAGGTCGCGAGACATCCTTTCCTTCTGAGCAAGATGGCCAAGCTCTATCCATTCAGAGATAAAGATGTGAAGCATCTAAAGGCTGCCTCTCTAAATGGCTGAGGTATTGATCAGGTGAGCAAGCATGTCGCTCTTCCCTGGAAGATGCAGCGAAAAGCCCGAAAGTCGGCCTGGGCTCTTTTGACCATATCGAAAAGGATGAAAATGTAAATGGAGAATGTGGACGCAGTATTAAGGAGCATTTTCAGAGACTCTGTAGTTCAGGAGTCGGAGCTGGTGTCAGTTTCTATGCTAAGGCTTCAAATGACATCAGCCGCATAGTGGCATGGGTGATGCTCTCGTCAGTTACGGCAAAGTGAGTGCTAGGGCCTGGGCTTGCTGTGCCCACCTCTGATAGGTGTAGTGTAGCATTCCCTTTTAGGGAGCTTCATCTTTTGGCAAGCCGGATAGCACCGGAACCCGGGCCACAGTTGGCAAGTTGAGGTCCTATCTCAGGACCAGCACTGGCTAGGCCAGAAGAGGACAGTCTAGAGAACAAAGTTCAGAGCGTGCGAGGGTCGCAATTTTTTTTTTTTTTTTTTCAAAAAGCTTTTATTAAGCAATAAAAGTATACATAGGTAAATGAAGACAATCAAATCAAAATGAGTAAGAGAATACAGGTAATACGCAGTATTTATGGATGTCAGGTTCATAAAGAAAAATTCATCAAGTCAGATATACATATTGACATTATAGAAGGAATTTGAATGTCTTACATTAACAGAACAAAAAAAAAATACAGCGAGGAAAGACAAGAAAAGAGAAATAAAATAAATAAATAAAAATAAAATTGTAACAAATATAATATCCTAAATAAAACAGTCAGACTTGAAGTCTAAACAAGAACCATGGGTTCCATTTAGCATCATAATGAGGGATAGAGTCATGTAGTGTATGATAAATTTTGTCTGCTAACATCATGTGAATTCTTGCGACTACCTGTGTAAATGGAACCGAAGGTGTCTTCCAATGTAGAGCAATCGCCCAGTGCATAGCAATACAGATTGAATGAATCAATTTTACAAAAGGTTTGGAAGAGTCTGGCGGGGATTGAAATAAAATACAGTGTTGGTAAGTCAAACTAATGGGTTTACCTGCTAACTTATCTATTAATTTCAGGATTTCATTCCAAGTGGGCTGTAATTTTTCGCTTTCCCAAAAAAGGTGCAAAAAGGAGCCTTGGTGGGTACAACCCCTAAAGCATAAGTGGGAGGATTGTGGAAAAATTTTATTCAGGCGTACGGGGGTATAGTACCAACGAGTCACCAACTTAATGGCAGTCCCTCGCACCATTGTGGATTTGTTACAGCTGCGCAAATTCTGCCAGCCTTTTGTCCAATCTAGATCACCGTCTTCAAGGCAGAGTTCCCGTTCCCACTGTATTCTATACTTTAGAGCGGGCCTCTCTGTTGTTGCTTCTAAAAATTTATAGACCACTGAAATGAGTCCTTTTTGACGAGGGGATGTGTGGCATAGGTGCTCATACAGTGTATTACAGTGTGAGTCAGGACCCGGATAGTGCTGTTGGAAAAAATGTCGAATTTGCAAAAAGTGGTAAAATTCCCTAGCCGGGATATGATAGATCGTTTGTAAATGTGAAAAAGAGGTAAATTTTAAGTTCAGAAGAAACTTATCTAACGTGGTTAGATTTAGATCAATCCAAAGTTGGAAGGAAGTAGGTTTATCATATGCCGAGGGGAATCTAGGGTCTCCCAGGAATGAGGCTCCTAAGGGTGTTGGTGATATGAGGTTATACATTTTCTTATATTGATCCCAGAGCCGTAGCCCTACCTGGGTGATCAAGTTCTTAGAGCCCAGATCTGGCTTGGAAGAGTTATTAGACCACATCAAACTCGGGAGATATTGGGGTGTGATAGAGTCTTGTTCAAATTGGACCCAGGGGACTCAGGAGTTTTTAATGTTCCATTGGGCCTGTTGCGTATATCTGCTGGCTAAATAGTAGAACCAGATCTGAGGGACACCCAGACCACCCCTCTCAGAGGAGCGGTACAGAACTTCCTTGGCAAATCGTGGAGGTCTGTCACGCCAAATAAATCTGTTGAAAAGGGTCTGGATAGTGTGCAGGTAATTTTTGGAAAGTCTGATTGGAAGGGATCTAAAAAGGTAGAGTAGTTTGGGGAGAATGCGGTAACCCTGCCTAGAAATGAAATGTGCAGGTGTGACCATAGTTTGAGAATCCCTTTCAGTTTAGATATCATCGGGGGGAAATTAACATCAAAAAGTTTGCAGAAATCTCCGGTCAGGTTAATACCTAAGTATGAGAGGTGAGATGCAGCC
The DNA here is from genome assembly GCF_042186555.1 of Aquarana catesbeiana. Lineage (NCBI taxonomy): Eukaryota > Metazoa > Chordata > Amphibia > Anura > Ranidae > Aquarana > Aquarana catesbeiana. Next base: position 117,459,179 of record NC_133329.1, read on the forward strand.
CATGTGAAAGAATAGGATAGTTTAAGGTGGTGTAATTCCTCAGGTGAAAAACCCACCGGCAAGGCTACCGACTTCGCCATACTGATCGAGAGGCCAGAGATCCCTGCAAACTTCGATAGGGTCTGCAGTAAGTTTGGTATGGAAATTATAGGCCCAAGAGACACTATCAAATGCCTTTTGTATATCTAAGCTAAGCATAAAGAGCTTCCGCGAGAACAAATTGGCATCCTGAATTATATTAGTAGCTAAGCGTATGTTATCAGTGATGAGTCTGTGGGGAATGAAACCTGACTGGTAGGGGGATATAAGTGAGGGAATTATACTTGCCAATCTGTCTGCTAGGATTCTACTAAATATTTTTAGATCATTGTTTATGACAGATATGGGTCTGTAATTTTGGGGAAGTGTATGATTTTTATTCGGTTTCGGTATTAAGGACATATTGGCCAATAACATCTCTTCGGGGAAACTACCTCCTTGCAATACCCAGTTGAAGAGATGAACCAATCTAACAGTAAGGGGGGCAGAAAATTTCTTATAGTATAAAGAAGAGAATCCGTCCGGGCCAGGAGCGGATCCTGATTTTAAAGATTTTATTACATTCATGACCTCCGAAGGTGTAATGGGTGCATTCAACATTTCCAGTTGTGTGGGGGTGAGACTCGGTATAGAGATATTTTGAAACCAGGCTTCATCACTCTGTGAGGGTCCGAATTGAGATTGTGCCAGCAGGGTCGAGTAAAATTATTCAAATATTTTAAGGACCTCCTGGGGATGAGAAGTAATATGGCCAGGGAGAGTCATTATTCTATAAACATGGGGCGGACGGGTAGATTGATTCAGCTTGCGGGCGAAAAGAGTAGAAGAGGTGCCCTCGTGGAGCAAAAATTTGGCTTTAGACCATCGAAGAGCCTTTTCTACTTTTTTCGATAGGATGGAGTCTAATTCCAGTCTTTTTTGATCTATCGAACGTCTAGTGGATTCTAAATGTAGGGAGTTAGTGTTCTTATAAAGACTATCCAGCTCTTTTGTGAGGACTAAAATTTTATGTCTGTCATTCTTGTTCCGGAGAGAGGCTATACTAATAAGTTTTCCTCTTACAACCGCCTTATGTGCAGTTCAGACCGTGGAGAGGGGAGTTTCTGGAATGGCATTGATGGTAAAATATTCCTCTATAGTTTGTGCTACCTCAGTTTCTATCTGAGAGGAGTGCCTCATTCAATCTCCATGAGTGAGTGGTGGGAGCTAGTCTGATAAACTCAGTAGCAAAGGCAGTTACATGATGGTCCGACCAGGTACAAGGATGAATAATCGCATCCGTGGAGTTAGCAAGAATAATGGGGGTGGTATAAATGTAATCCAATCTCGCATAACTATTATGGGGGTGGGAGTAAAAGGTATACTCCTTAGCTCCAATGTTATGCGCTCTTCAGGTGTCTACCAGTTGATGTTCCAGCAGACCATTGGAGAATGTTCGAAGAAAGGTTTTAGAGGTAGGTGCCATGGTAGATCTATCTAGAGTGGAATTAGCCACCAAATTAAAATCCCCCCCTATTATTATATGGGATGATGTGTAAAGAGATAGGCGGTCAAAGAAAGATTTAAAGAAAGAGACTGGGGAGTCATTAGGGTCGTAAATACTAGCAATGGTCAGTTCTCTATTGTGAATAAGACCCTTAATAATAACATACCTACTGTCCTTATCTTTATACACTTGTTTTACTTCCATAGGGAAGGTGGAGTGCAGGAGTATGGCGGCGCCCCTGCTTTTCAACTGGTGCAGAGAATAAAAAAGCTTGAGGGAAGTTTCTGTGGAAAAATTTGGGATGTGAGGAGTGGGCAAAATGCGTCTCCTGTAAGAGGATAATTTTTGCACCCAATTGCTTATAAAAGTTAAAGGCTTTGCGCCTCTTAACTTGGGAGTTAAAACCCTTCACATTATGTGATACGCAGTTAATCACCATAGGGAATGTTGTAGAATTCTATAGACCGAGTGAAGTTCATAATCATGAAATTGAGGGAAGTAAACCCCTGTCTTCCAAATCTAATAAGGGGGGCCGCCATACTCATGCACAGGAAATCAAGGAGTATTGACATATACAACATGTAGACCACTCTAAATGAAAAGGACATCGATTTGTAAAAATGGAGCTTCTGCAAAGGATAGTTGCTCAAACAGTAAGTAAGCTGACCTAAATATGCAAAAAAAAGAAAAAAGAAAAGAACAAGTCTAATAACCATGTAAAAATCATTGTAACCTAGAACTGGATCAGGTAAAAGAAATAAACCTGATAAGAGAAAACAAAACTAATGAGACTACTAGGTCTCTAACCCAGCCGATCCATAGCTCCGTTCTATGATGAACAGAGAAGAGCTTACCGGCAGTAATGGCAAAACAAAAAGTGAAAAATGTGAGATAAAATTGAAAAAAATAAAGAAAAAGTCAAAATCTGCGAGGCTACGGCTGTGTGGGGCGAACATGTCATGACTCCAAGGGACCAACATCTGAGCCAATGGAGTATGGAACGAAGTGCAGGTTGCTGCGAAACTTGTTAGAAGCGTGGAAGCCGAGATGATCAGCGAAAGTGTTCCTCATTTCTATCACCAACGTTGTATCGGATCCTTCTTCTGTCTCTCCTGGTTGGAGGAGTGTGCCAAATCGGTGAGGGTCTGGGTGTAGATGGTGGACGGCGAATAACATTGGCGTCAAGAAGGCCTAATTTTACCAAGACCTCCTGACCTTCTAGGATCAATGTAGCTGAGTACGTGGTACCGTTGTAGGGAATCACCAGCTTAAAGGGAAAGCCCCATCTATAACGAATGTGAGCGGATTGAAGAGCTGTAGTAACCTCTCTCATTCCCCGCCTCCTATCCAAGGTGGCAGGGGGAGATGTCCGGGTAGATTTGAATGGTATGATCATCGAGTAAGATACGTTGCTTATTGCGGGCAGCTCTCAGGATATCTTCTTTAATCAGAAAATCTTTCATACATAAAACTACATACATAGGGGGTTTATCATCTGGTGGTTTCGGTCTGAGAGCTCTATGTATGCGATCGCATTTGAAAGCTGCCGACTCAACGTCTGGGAGAGGGGATTTGAATAGACGGATCACCGTTGGAATGGGATCTGTCTCCAATTCTGGGATACCTCGTAAGCGCAGACTGTTGTGTCGGTTTCGATTGTCGAGGTCCTCGATTTGGGATTGAATCAGGGAAAAAGCTGAGGCTAAGGATTCATGTTCTCTGGTGAGGTCATTGTAAGCTAACGCCAGCTCATCATGCTTGGTTTCTAGCCTCTTCGTTCTGGAGCCCAAGGCCGCAATTGCCTGGGAGAGCGTATGGGAGGTTTTATGCAGCTCTGTCTGGAACTTAGTTGCCAGCCTAGAGTACATAGCTTCCAGGCTAGTTTTCAGGTCCGTTTTAGTGAGGGTAGCTGTGTACTCACGATTAGTGTCCAGTTCAGCTGCTTGCTCTGGCAAATATCGTGGCGAGGAAGCAGGGGAAGGAGGCTTACTTCTCCCTGCGGCGCCATTTTGGGACATGCTGCCAAGTTCCCGCGTGCGGAGGAGATAGTGTGTTAGAGTGTGTTGAGACGATCCTCGGGGTTTCTTTTTCCTCGCAGGCATGCACCACGTCTGAGGGGCTCGAGAGGTGATAAAATCGCTGTTTAGTCGGGTGACTGTGACCCTCTGGAAGCCGTTATAGTCCCGAGCTAGACGGAGCTACAGCATCAGACGTCCATCACACTGGGCGCCGCGCATGCGCCCGGTTTGTACATTTTTACAGACCAGGTTGGGATTTTAAGAAGAGCTGGTGAGGGGACCTAATACCCCCTCAGAAGTATGCTAAAAACTCGGAATCCAAGTAACTACTGAGTTGGGCTTCAGACTGTTAGGATGTCAAAGTGGTCCTTTTGATACATGCATGGTCCATCAGAAGTCCTCCATTTTCTCTGATTCATTTCCATGGATTCATTGCTTTATATACATACGGTTTGATGCCCCCAATGAGAGAATCGATCTGGAGGAGAAGTTCTACTTGATCTGTTTTGCTACCTACCTTTTGTGTGGGACCTGCTTGCATGACTACCTGTTAGCTCAGGATTCCATGCGTTGAGGTGAGCGTAGAACTTATATCGAAGGTGGAGGGTCTGTCACCATAATCTAAATTGCTGATCTTCACTGGTGGAGTCATCTTTTCATCTTTCTAGGACTTGTTGTTCACCAGCATTTTGGACTGTGTTTTATTGCTTGATTGCGCTGCACTTCTTATATTTTTACTATTCATATGGGGTAACATAATTTGTGTGTTCAAAGGTGCCAAACTGTTTGCTTTCTCTGAAACATATAAGCCCTGAAGATCGAGGTTAGGGGGAATTTCTTTGTGTGTGTAGATTTCACCTTAAGCCATTGAGCTCTACAAACAACATCCTTTTGTCTACAGAAGATGGTGACAATATGCAGAATGTAAACAGAAGCTTAAAGCATCACCTGTGGCTGCATATGAAAATACAAAATATTCATAATAAATTCATATTTACCTAAACATTCAATATCTAGTCTTAAAGGGGTTGTAAAGGTAAAAATTTTTTCACCTTAATGCATTCTATGCATTAAGGTGAAAAAACTTCTGACAGAACCGCCGCCCCCAGGCCCCCCGTTTTACTTACCTGACGCCTCGAAAGTCAGCTTCGCGTTCCCGACATCTGTTCCTCCGCTCACCCTGGCCGCTGATTGGCTGCAGTGGATGGATTGAAAGCAGCGCAGCCATTGGCTCGCGCTGCTGTCAATCACATCCGATGACGCGACGCGCCGGGGGGCGGGGCCGAGTGATACAGCGAGCGGCTATAGCCGCCGGCTGTATCACGGGAGCGCGCCCGCAAGCACTCACCACCGTGCGAGGGAGCTCGCATGAAGGTGGTGAATGCTTGCGGGGAGGAGCTGAAACAGCCGCCGAGGGACCCCAGAAGACCAGGTTCGGGGCCACTCTGTGCAGAACGAGCTGCACAGTGAAGGTAAGTATAACATGTTTGTTATTTTAAAAAAAAAAAAAAAACACCTTTACAACCGCTTTAATATAACAAATACTATATGAGCAAAACCACTGTACATTCCCTTCACATTGTGTAGCGGCCCCATTGGCTTGAGTAAATAACGAGAAGAGGGCTTCTGATAGGTGCAGTACTTTTATTTTTTGCCTCAAAGGTGTGCATTAAGGTTGAACACCACAGAGGTTAATCCCTTTGACTCCTTAAACACCTTAAGCACCATAAGCACCGTAAACACCATAAGCACCGTAAGCACTATGAAAACTGTAAAATGACATACAATACATTAGTTTACAGAGATCACCAAAAGAGGGTTACAACAGAATCACAAATGTGGAGTTACAAAGTGGTGTTCCATAATCTACACACATATATCTAATTTAACATTAAAGTGGATGTAAACCCAATGTCATCCTTTCTAAACTACTGCCATAGGGGTTATCTATAAGGATATACATGCCTCCTGCATGTATCTTTACCTGTCAAATGTCTCCCCTCTGTCTGTTATGAGACCCGAAAAACTGCATATTCTGTGGGTGGGTCTGTTGTCTGGAGCTCGGTGGGTGGAGTCGTGATGTCAGTAGACTCCCCGCCCACCTCTACACTCCCCTTGTCAATATGCATTTCTCCTGTGTATTTCTAACACTAAACTTCTGTTATGATCTCTAACATCCAGTGAAAAGACAGGAAAGTAACCACATGACTTCAGCATGCCAAATCATGCTGACGTGTGGAACAGCCAATCCTTGCAGAGCTGCTAAAGAAAGGAGTGGGGGAGGGAATTAAAAAATAATCCATGTCTCTTAGGCTAGTGCACAAGATGCAAATCACCTGTCACTCACAGCAAGGGGGAGGATTTGACAAAGTTTTTCTCAGTTTGTCAAGATTTATTTCACTGAACAATAAAAGAGGATTGCTTAGAGATGGATTAACTCTGTGTGGCAAGACTGGGCTCAAATGATAGGAAATCTTATACTCTACAGTATATTAAAAAAAAAAAAAAATTTCGGGTTTACATCCACTTTAAACATTTAAGGAAACATGACTATATGTTCAAACATGTGGATTGTCTACAACATATCTTTTAACTAACAGCGTGGACTCAATTTATGTCTAAAAACATATATACTGACAATGACAATGCACCTTTACTGCTTACCTTGCTCCGCTTGCCAAGGGGTGCAAACTTTAAACTGTAGAAAACTTCCATAAGCTATCGCCTTCCCTCAAGGTAGGGCTGACTTGCCTGTGAATGCTGAATTAATGAGGGCCCCTTTCTCCAAAACTAAAGGAAGCAGGAAGTGTCTGATGATTAAAACATTCCCCAGAGAAACAAGAGGACGGCAATAAAGGTTCCACCTGTCAGTCAGTGCTCAACAAAGGTTTAAAGTGACAAGCGGACAGTTACACTCCCACCAAATCATGTTATGACGAATAGGACTTAGAGTCATACATTATTTGCAGAACATAACTATGGCCGCTATAAAAACATGAGTCTTACACAATGTAGCTTGTAGGTATCTCTGTGACTGGCTACTGAATTGCGTGGTGGTATGCTAGTGTATCACTAAACTGGCAACTGACTTGCTTCCACCAAGCACCCAAAATCCATTTGCTCTGAGTTCTGTTATAGTTTGGCTGCGGCCCTGGTGATGAGTGGCTGCATGGTAATGGGACAGGACTAACTGGGTAATGTGCCCTTCCCTTGGGAGTATGACTGGGTGTTTTGTTTCTTGACTAAGGGTTGATTGACAGCCTTACACCAACACGAAGAAGTCCTTGAACTAGAATGGGGTCAAGGTAACTAAGAGGGCTTGAACTTGGAAGACTATCTCCTCTTTGAAGAAGTTTTGGCTCTTGATAAAAAAACTTGCTGTTGAACTAAACCTATCGCTACCTCCCCAGCCTTCTTTCATTCCTCCACAGTCACAAGATTGCTGCAGAGATGGGTCTTCAACGGTATTCTCTTGATTCTTGCAATTACCTTGATGAGCATTAACCAACTGGAAAACTTGTTCAGACGATTTAGAATGTCAGTTTTTCCACTGACTTGTGAGGCAAGAGTTGTAATGGGTTTGACTTTGTGGTCACCTACGATCAGTTCTGCTGAAGATGGAGATGTGAGCACTTCAGATTTCCATAGGAAACTAGGGCCGGATAACCAGCTTGAGGGGGGATATCCACTATATGAAGACCCTTGGATGCATGGTCAGCTGGGTTTTGTGCTGTATCCACATAATGCCACTGAATTGTATCTGTAATCTCTCGCTTCATCTTCTCGCTTCATTATTGATATAGGCCAAAACTACCTGGGAGTCTATCCAGAAGAATTCTTCGTCAATTTCTATTTCTGCCTAGTTCTGCCTTCAACACGACAGTCAATCTTGCTGCACTGACTGCAAGCTGAGAGTTCAAGCTTTGGGATGCTCACGATCTTCGTTGGCGTGACTCTTGCTTTAGCCATCACGAAGCTGCAGTGAACTTGACTTCTGTCATTTTTGTACCTAAGGTAAGAACAGGCACCATATCCTACCTTGCTGGCAGAAGAAAAGTGGTGTAGTTCCACCTTCACTATGTTACCAAAGTCAGGATGGTAGCATCTGGGTATCTTGATTTTCCTTAAAGCTTGCAGACTACTCTTCCAGGCCTCCCACCATGGGCTTAAGCTCTCAGGAAGTGCTTCATCCCAACTGATGCCTCTGCGACAAAGCTCCTAGAGAATGAACTTGCCAGTCAGTATGAAGGGAGCTATGAAGCCTAGAAGATCATAAATAGGGATGAGCCGAACACCCCCCCCGGTTCGGTTTGCACCAGAACCTGCGAACGGATCAAAAATTTGCACGAACGTTAGAACCCCATTGACGTCTATGGGACTCGAACGTTCGAAATCAAAAGTGCTAATTTTAAAGGCTAATTTGCTTAGTATTGTCCTAAAAAGGGTTCGGGGACCCGGGTCCTGCCCCAAGGGACATGTATCAATGCAAAAAACACTTTTAAAAACGGCTGTTTTTTCGGGAGCAGTGATTTTAATGATGCTTAAAGTAAAAAAAAAAAAAAGTGAAATATTCCTTTAAATATCATACCTGGGGGGTGTCTATAGTATGCCTGTAAAGTGGTGTGTGTTTCCCGTGCTTAGAACAGTCCCTGCACAAAATGTCATTTTTAAAGGAAAAAAAGTCATTTAAAACTGCTTGCGGCTTTAATGTAATGTCGGGTCCTGGCAATATGGATGAAAATCAGTGAGACAAACGGCATGGGTACCCCCCAGTCCATTACCAGGCCCTTTGGGTCTTGTATGGATATTAAGGGGAACCCCGCACCCAAATTAAAAAAGGAAACAGCAGTATACAGGCTCTGTACTCTGAACAGCAGTATACAGGAGGTGCAAACAAGACAGGGACTGTAGGTTTGTTGTTAAGTAGAATCTGTTTGTAAATTTGAATTTTGGTACATTTTTAACGTGTTTAGCTCCAGCCAAAAAATATATTTTAAGCTTTTTGGAAAACATAGGGAAGGGTTATCACCCCTGTGACATTTGTTTTGCTGTCTGTGCTCCTCAGAAGATTTCACCTCACTTTTTGTCCCAATGACAAATGTTTTTTGAAAATTTGGGGTTTTTTGTGAAACAAAAATTGGTGATAAAGCATCAGTGGAAAGGAGAAATGTTTTTCCCATATTAACTCTTACAGGAGAGAATTTCCCTTCCTAGGAGTAGATTTCATCTCACTTCCTGTTGTCTCCTTCCGTTTGCAAGTAGGAGTCATTTGTAAGTTGGATGTTTGAAAGAAGGGGCCTGCCCTATATACTCAGCAGAAATTTGGGCCTTAGGTGTTGTTGTGGCCACAACACTGTAAGCCCTCACAGGGCCCTGCTGTGAAATATTAGATCAAGAATTGTAATTACATGCCCCTGTTGAACAGGGGCTGAAAAATTGGGCCTTTGGTGGTGGTGGTGGTGCTGGTGCCACAACACTGTAAGTCCTCACTCGCTCTTGGTGGGTGCAGAAACGGGCCCTGCTGTGAAATATTAGATCAAGAATTGTAATTACATGCCCCTGTTGAACAGGGGCTGAAAAATCGGGCCTTAGGCACTGGTGCTGGTGCCACAACACTGCAACCTCTCACAGATACTCTAGTTGGAACGCAGGAACGAGCCCTGCTGCAAAGTATTGCATCAAAAATTGTAATTACACACCCCTGTTAAACAGAGGCTGAAAAATTGGGCCTTAGGCACTGGTGGTGGCGCCCAGAACCAAAAATGTTCTTACAAGCTATCAGCGTGATCATTGAGGAGGAAGAGGATAATTACTCAGGATAGTCACTCAGCATCAGCACAGGCAGTCTTTGAAGGGATCTGAGATTTCAAAAAAAATTATTCGGTTACATCAGCATCAGGTGCTTGGTAGCTGGTGGTGATCCAAGACTGATTCATTTTTATGAAGGTCAGTCGATCGACCGAGTCGGTGGACAGACGCACCCTGTGATCGGTTACAAAGCCTCCAGCAGCACTGAATTGCGTTCCGAAAGAACGCTGGATGCAGGACAGGCCAGTAGCTCAATTGCACACTGTGCAAGCTCTGGCCAGTGATCCATCCTCAAGACCCAGTAACCCAGAGGATTTTCGGTGGGAAAGGTGTCCAAGTCAGATCTTGCCCCTAGGTATTCCTGCACCATGTAAAACAGACGCTGGCGATGGTTGCTGGAACCGATCATACCTTGGGGCTGCGGACTAAAAAATTGTCTGAATGCATCAGTCAGACGGCCACCTTCTCCACCGCTCCTTCTTTGACTGACCGAAGCCTCAGCAACACGTTGTCCAGAAACAGGAGTTTGGAACCTCCCAGTCTCTTGCACAGACCTTTCTGCAAGGCCTCCCGAAGATGTTTCATCCTCTGCTCCCTCTGCGACGGCAAGATAAGGTCCGCAACCTTACACTTGTAACGTGGATCAAGAGGGTTGCCAGCCAGTATTGGTCCTTCTCCTTGATACCACGAATACCAGGATCCTTCCGCAGGCTTTGCAGGATCAGGGAGGCCATGCAGCGTAGGTTTGCTGAGGCATTTGGTCCGGAGTCCTCTGGGTCACTAAGGACGACATGGTCTGCAGCCACCTTCTCCCAGCCACGTACAAGTCCATGTGTTTCTTGGGACTGATCCCTTAAAGACTGCTGCTGATGCTGAGTGCCAGGCTCCACCTCCATTCTGACACAATCCTCCTCCTCCTTGTCCTCTTCCTGTGTGATCGGCAGGCACACAGGGACACTGTCTGGATAAAGGGGGCCTTGAGAGCTAAGGAAGTCCTCCTCTTCCTGCCTCTGTTCTGCCTCAAGTGCCCTGTCCATTATTCCACGCAGCATGTGCTCCAACAGGTGGACAAGGGGGACAGTGTCACTAATGCATGCACTGTCACTGCTCACCATCCTCGTGGCCTCCTCAAATGGTGACAGGACAGTGCATGCATCCTTGATCATGGCCCACTGGCGTGGGGAAAAAAAAACAAGCTCCCCTGACCCTGTCCTGGTGCCAGGTACTCATTGATGGCCCTCTGCTGTGTGTGCAGCCGCTGCAGCATGGCCAACGTTGAGTTCCACCTGGTGGGCATGTCACAGATTAGGCGTTTCTTGTGCAGGTTAAACTCCTTTTGGAGGTCTGCCAGCCGAGCACTGGTATTATATGACCGGCGGAAATGCACACAGACTTTCCTGGCCTGCCTCAGGACATCCTGTAAGCCTGGGTACCTGTCCAAGAACCACTGCACCACCAAGTTAAGGACGTGAGCCAAACAAGGCACATGGGTCATTTGTCCCTGTCGGAGGGCAGAGAGGAGGTTGGTGCCATTGTCGCAAACCACCATTCCTGCCTTAAGTTGGTGTGGCGTCAACCACCTTTGAACCTGCCCCTGCAGAGCTGACAGAACCTCTGCCCCAGTGTGGCTCCTGTCCCCCAAGCACACCAACTCAAGCACCGCATGGCATCATTTGGCCTGCATACTTGCGTAGCCCCTTGAACGGCTACGGAGCACTGCTGGTTCCGAGGACAAAGCACAGGAAGAGGCCATGGAGGAAGAAGAAGAGGAGGGGGTGGAGGAGAGAGGTGTGTCACAATCATTAGTAGTGGCATTTTGGAGGCGTGGTGGCGGAACAACCTCCAACACTACTGCACCTTGTCCTGCATCCTTCCCAGCTGCCAGCAGAGTCACCCAATGCGCGGTGAAACTTAGGTAACATCCCTGTCCATGCCTGCTGGACCATGAGTCAGTGGTAATATGCACCTTACCACTGACCGCCCTGTCCAGCAAGGCCAAGACATTGCCTTCCACATGCCAGTAGAGAGCCGGAATCGCCTTTCGTGAGAAAAAGTGGCGTTTGGGTACCTGCCACTGAGGAACCGCACATTCCACAAATTCACGGAAGGGGGCAGAGTCTACCAACTGAAAAGGCAGCAGTTGAAGTGCTAGCAATTTTGCCAAGCTAGCATTCAACCTCTGGGCATGTGGATGGCTGGAAGCGAACTTCTTTCGGCGGTGCAGCAGCTGGGGCAGGGAAATTTGCCTGGTACAATCTGATGTCGGTGTACCAAAAGCAGATTGCCCACAAGTACTTGGCTGTGACACACCTAATTCTACACCTTCATTCCTCTCAGTGCAGGTCTCAGAGAGGACTGAAGGTATAGTGGGGTTGGAGATCTCAGCTGATGAGGAGCAAGGAGAGGTCCTCTTTGTTCTTTGGTGTGGGTCTTTTAGATACGCTCGCCAACGAACTGCATGGCAGGTCAACATATGTCTGGTCAAGCATGTGGTGCCCAAGCGGGAGATGTTTTGGCCACGCGAGATACGCTTTAGACATATGTTGCAAATAGCAGCGGTGCGATCTGATGCACTCGTCTCAAAAAAGGCCCACACAGAACTTTTGGAATAACGCGCAGAGACAGCAGCGCCCTGCACATGGGGAGCTTTGGGGTGTGATCCAGTCAGTGTACTCCCCTTATGCTGGCACCAGGAGGGCATCCTGCCTCGTTGGTGATGTGCCTCCTCCTCCTCTCTCCTATCAAGCACCCACGTTGAGTCAGTGACCTCATCATCCCCTCTCTCCTCATCACTGGAGCAAACCTGGCAGTATGCTGCAGCAAGGGGAACATTAATGCCAGATTGCTGTCCTTCTTGGGCACCCCCTCTGTCCGTGCTCACGTTACTGCCTTCATCTAGCTCGGTATCATCATCAGAGCCTTCTAAACGCTGGGCATCCTCTGGAGCATGTACACAACACTGTGGTCAATCAGTTCGGGGGACTCCTCAGGAGGACATGGTGGGGCTAGGGAAGGAGTCACTGATGCCATTGAGCCGAGGGAAGAGGCCGTGTTGGCAGCTGCTTTGCCAGACAAAGTACCCTGAGCATGGGTGAGAGAGGATGAGGAGGATGAGGATGGCTTGGTCATACACTCGACCAAGTCTTACACATGTTGCGGCTCAACACAGCCAGCTGCCGAAAAAAAGGCCAAGCGTGTCCCACGGCCACATGCTGATGAGGATGCACCGTCTCCACGACCAGCACTGTTGCCTCTAGACACAGAGCCTGCTAGACACAGAGCCTGCTTGCCCTCTTTTATTCTTTTATTGGCTTGTGACTGTCTGCCTCTCCTTGTTGGCCTTCCAGACATTCTAATGGCCTGTAGCTGCACTAAGCTGGGATATATATATATATATATATATATATATATATATATATATATATATATATATATATATATATATACTGATACTGCAGCTAGCAAAATCAACTGCCTGCCTTTAGTATGAGAACACCAACCTTCTACAGGTAGCTTTAGCTGAACACTGTGCAGAGCTCGCAAAAAACTAACTTGTAGCTTATTTAGCTGCCTGCGGTAGTGATAGGATCAGGAAAACACCACCAACCTTCTACAGGTAGCTTTAGCTGAACACTGTGCAGAGCTCGCACTACACTAACTTGTAGTTTTAGCTGAACAATGTGCAGAGCTCGCAAAAAATGAACTTGTAGCTTATTTAGCTGCCTGCGGTAGTGATAGGATCAGGAAAACACCACCAACCTGTTGTATGTGTTGTAATATGTTCACATATTTATGTGGGACATTGTTGTGTGTATGTACACATGCAGTCAATATTGACCAGGCCAGAATTCAATTGACTGGTTGATTTGTCCAACTGAATTTTAACATATCAAGGGGACAGCTGAAGACTCTTTGATGTGTTGATCTTATGCAAGTCTACCTAGGTGTGTGAGGTGAGGTATGGTCTGGAAACCTAATTGAACATTTCAAAGGGTACATTGTTTAAAGGACCATAGAAGAAGTATTTATTGATGGTAATTAGACTTGAGGGGGTAACAATAAGATCAAAGAGTATTTTGGGTTGACCTAGCAGAAACTCCCTCCTAGTGGACTAGTATTTCATAGAGGACATTCAAGCTGGCATTTAGTGGGGGGTAAGTGAGGCTTGTCTGTGTATGAGGGAGGCTTGTCTGTGCATGGCTGGGAAGACTGAATTATATGGGAAGACTGAATAATATGGGTCTCTGAATTATATTTCCTCTGTCGGATTTCTTTGTCATCTGTGGACTTTGGACTTTGTTCTGTGTTGGAAGTCAATAAAGTGCATCTCTCTGGAAGAATTGGGTTGCTGCGGAAGAGTACTTACATCATCATTATAATAATACCTAAATATTAATTATCATACCCACTCTATATCTATACACCCAATACATTTATATACCCGATCACTACACTGGTGCCGTGACCCGGATTTTCAAGATCTTGATGTGATATAATAAGGCCTAACAGCTATATGGGCCACTGATGTTTACCAAATCCTTTTCTAGTCATGGTCTAAAAGTTATATTATCTAATAACTGTTTCATGGGGATATTTTAGAGGCTGGCGAAGAGAGATGTAACCAGTTTCAACTTCATATTTTATATGAGCCATTGTAAAGCATCCAGTACCTTAAATCGTAATGATATTTTTTGTTGTTTGATTTATGGGTCAGTTCTAGTAGTTAGAACCGACCCAAGTGGGGGTATATGTTGTATGTGTTGTAATATGTTCACCGATTTATGTGGGACATTGTTGTGTGTATGTACACATGCAGTCAATATTGACCAGGCCAGAATTCAATTGACTGGTTGATTTGTCCAACTGAATTTTAACATATCAAGGGGACAGCTGAAGACTCTTTGATGTGTTGATCTTATGCAAGTCTACCTAGGTGTGTGAGGTGAGGTATGGTCTGGAAACCTAATTGAACATTTCAAAGGGTACATTGTTTAAAGGACCATAGAAGAAGTATTTATTGATGGTAATTAGACTTGAGGGGGTAACAATAAGATCAAAGAGTATTTTGGGTTGACCTAGCAGAAACTCCCTCCTAGTGGACTAGTATTTCATAGAGGACATTCAAGCTGGCATTTAGTGGGGGGTAAGTGAGGCTTGTCTGTGTATGAGGGAGGCTTGTCTGTGCATGGCTGGGAAGACTGAATTATATGGGAAGACTGAATAATATGGGTCTCTGAATTATATTTCCTCTGTCGGATTTCTTTGTCATCTGTGGACTTTGGACTTTGTTCTGTGTTGGAAGTCAATAAAGTGCATCTCTCTGGAAGAATTGGGTTGCTGCGGAAGAGTACTTACATCATCATTATAATAATACCTAAATATTTTTTTTTTTTTTTTTTTTCAAATATAATTTTTATTGGAAGTTTTCAGCAAAGAAAGAAATAAACATAAAGAGAAAAGATACTGTACAGGTATAGTAATACACCAGTGGTCTTTTACATCCGTCTGATGAACATAACAGTCATATATTTTTTCCCCTACAAGATGTTCCCATTCTGTCTGCAGAAAGACTAATCTATAACATCACAGAACTGCATTTAATTCTTAGATCTATTTTTGTAATCTGTGAACATATCCACAACTATGCACTATTGCTATACACCATAACTAACATATTCCAAATAATTGTTTACTTCTGCATAGTTCCCACACCCCTTGTGTGAATGGGGGATCATTTATTATCTGATTATTAGACCACTAGTTGAAAGAGAAAAAATTAAATACCTAAAGCATGTAGATAGAAAGAATACAAGAAGGAGAGAGAAAAAAAAAAAAAAAGGGGGGGGGGAAAGGGGGGGGGGGGGTACATGTTTGACGTGAGCGCGATGGACCAACCCAGGATACCATCCTGCAGTAGAGCCCCATCAAAGGGATTTCTCAAGAATTTAATAAAGTTTGTCCTTCATCTGAGAAAATATACATATTCCAAGCCAGCCAGTTTTTAGAATGTTTATCTTGTTTGTGTTGGGCAGTAAGTACCAGGTCTTCCATCTTTTTAATTTCCTCAACTCTGCGCAGCCACATTCCCACTGTGGGGGGTGTGTTCTGTTTCCACAAAGCTGGAATGCAGGATTTGGCTGCGTTAAGCAAGTGTCTGACCACTGACTTCTTGTATGTTTTAATCGGGCTTGAGGTAGCGTGTAACAGGAAAACTGCTGGATCTCTCCGCGTTATTTGACTTGTAAATTTTTTGACTATTGTCTCAACCGCTGTCCAAAAAGTTTGTAGTAGAGGACAAGTCCAAAAAATGTGTAGAAGTGTCCCTATATCTGAGCAGCACCTCCAACATCTATCCGAAGTGTTAGGGAAAAATTTGTGTAGTAATTGAGGCGTGTAATACCATCTGGTGAGAATTTTATAATTTGTCTCCTGAATTTTGGTACAGATAGATGATTTCAGTGTGAGATGGATTATGTTCTGTGTTTGTGCTGCTGTAAAATTGCATTGAAGATCACCTTCCCATTTTCGCAAAAATAGTAAGTCTGGTTGTTCCGTTGGTGTGTTGAGTAGGGAGTATGTTTTGGACAGCACTTGAGACAATGTACCCTCCCCTCTACAATATTCTTCCAGAGTTGTCATGTCTCGTTTAAATCTTGTAGGTTCTGGAATTGAATGGAGGAAATGGTGTAACCTAATCGCTTTCCAGAATGATAGTTGAAAACCCCCATTATCGTTCGTAAGGGACTGAATTGAGGCCCATTGGCCATCTTCTACATAATGTGTTGCACAGTCTTTACCTGTGTTCCAGAGTGTCTCATATTCTAAGTAGTCTAGACCTGGTTTGAATGCTGGGTTTCCCAAGATGGGAAATAAAGGAGATTGTCCAGATGTCAGCGAAGTAGTTTTAAGTATGCCTGAGCCCACATATAGCGTGGTCCCTATGGTCGGATGTAGTGTCATGTCCCTGGGTAGTTGATCGTAGCACCATATAGCTCCTTTCAAGGGGACATTAACCTGGTGGTTCTCTACTTGAACCCAAAGTTTGGCTTTTCCATGTCTATGCCAGTCAATGATCCTCCCTAAGTGTACTGCTTGATAGTAGTGTTTTGCGTCAGGGAGGGCGAGACCCCCACAGTTCTTCGGCAGTGTCATATAGTGTCTTTTAATTCTAGGTTTCGAATGTGACCACACAAATTTTATAAATAAGGAGTGTATTTGTTTAAAGTAGTTAGCGGGTATCCTTATTGGCAAGGCTTGAAATAGGTATAGGAATTTTGGGAGAATGCACATTTTAATTAAATTGCATCTCCCAAACCACGAGTGCAGACCTTTGCCCCATTCTTCAAGTAGCTCTTTGACCTTGCAAAGAGTTGGAGGAAAGTTCAATTCAAAGGTGCGTTTCAGATCCCTAGGTATATTAGTGCCCAGATAGGTAAAGTGGCTGTCTGACCATTTAAAATTGAACTTGGTCTTCAAAAAGGATAACTGTTCTGTCGACATGTTGATTTCTATTGCTGTTGATTTGTCAAAATTAATCTTTAAGTTAGAAATGTTCCCATATATCTGAAATTCTCTAATTAAATTTGGGAGAGATATGATCGGATTCGTTAATGAGAATAGGAGATCATCGGCATAAGCTGAGATCTTGTATTGCTGGCGATCTATAATAATCCCTGAGATATCTGGATTGTTGCGTATCGTGTTCAGAAAGGGCTCGAGTACTAAGGCGAAAAGAAGAGGTGATAGTGGGCATCCCTGTCTGGTACCATTAGAAATATTAAAGGAATCAGACAGGATTCCATTGGCTTTGACTTGGGCGGATGGCGTTGAGTAGACATTGGAAATCCACTGTAACATATGGTTACCTAGTCCTATGTGTTTAAGTACTGCCGTCATGAATTCCCAACTCACCCGGTCGAATGCTTTCTCGGCATCCGTGCTGAGAAAGGTACAGGGCGTTTTAGTTGTGTTGGCTCTATGTATCAGGTTGAGCACCTTCGTGGTGTTGTCCCTGGCTTCGCGCGTAGGGACAAAACCCACTTGATCCAAATGTATTAGACCTGTCATATGTTGGGATAGTCTATTTGCTAAGATTTTGGTGAGGAGTTTTAGATCTATATTTAAGAGGGATATAGGTCTGTAGCTGCCGCATGCTGATGGATCCTTCCCTTCTTTAGGTATAAGGGATATGTGAGCGCTTAAGGTGTCTCTCTGTAGGTGACCCCCCTCAGTAAGATTGTTAAAGAGTTTCAGCATATGTGGGCCTAGTATCGGTAAGAGTGTCTGATAGTACTGCAGAGTTAGCCCGTCAGGGCCAGGAGCTTTACCCGGTTTCATATGCTTAAGCGCATCTTGCAGTTCTGCCATTGTGATGGGTTCTTCTAAGGCCTCTGCATCTTCTGCTGGTATTTTGGATATGTTAGATAGGTTAAGATAATCCCCTATTGCAGTGTCAGTGACGCCTGCCTTCGGAAGGTTATAAAGAGAGTGGTAAAAGTTTCTGAATTCCTCAGCAATTTGTGTGGGTAACACTTTTTTCTGCCCTGATGGGGAGATAATTTGAGGTATATATGCCCGTAATTTCTGTTGTCTAACTGCTCTCGCCAGGAGCTTTCCACATTTGTTCCCCGATTCATATGTGAGTTTCCTGCATGATTGTAGTGCTGCTTTTGCTTGATATTGTAATATGTCAACTGTCTGTCTTCGCAGATTGAGGAGTTCTGTTTCTACTGTTGGGGTCGGATTACTTTTGTGTGTTTTTTCTAGATCATGGATTTTCTGTAAAAGGAGCAACAACTGTTTTTCCCTTTCCCTTTTAATATGTGTGCCGTGCTTAATCAAAATCCCCCTAATCACAGACTTGTGGGCTTCCCAGAGTATCCCAGGGTCACAACTCTCAACATTATTCGTCAGAAAGTATTGTTTAAGTTCTTTTGTGACGTCAGCTAATACGGTTGGGTTCTGCAATAAACTTTCATTCAGTCTCCAGAATTTCGATTTTGTCGTCATTGTCTTGGAGAGAGAGTAGCGTAGGGTAACTGGTGCGTGATCAGACCAGGTGATGGTCCCTATGTCCACTCTCCTCACCGCTTCCAGTTGATTATGAGGTAAAAGAAAAAAGTCAATGCGGGAGTATGACTTGTGTGGTGGTGAGAAGAACGTGTAGTCCCTCTCCCCTGCATGTAGAAGTCTCCACACGTCTATCAATCTGGCCTCATGTAGTGTCTTATTGATACGTTTATGTACAACTCCCCGCAGTGAGGAGGTTCCCGTTGACGAGTCAACCCTTGGGTTCAAGGTAACATTAAAATCGCCGCCTATAATCAGTTGTCCTTCAGCAAAGGTTAACAGATCAGTCAATGTTTTAGACATAAAAAAATCCTGTCTATCATTTGGGGCGTAGATCGTCACTAAAGTTACTAATACCTCGCCTATCATTCCTTTAAGGAACACATACCTCCCTTCTGTGTCAATTTTAGTGTCTCGGCATGTCCAGGGTACTTTCTCTGCGAGAAGTATAGACACTCCCTTCGATTTGGCTGAGGGGTTGGTAGCGTGATATGCAAAAGGGAAATAACGGTTTTTCAAACACATCAGTCCGCCCTTTTTAAAGTGGGTTTCCTGAATAAACGCTATATCAGCCTTAGATCTTTTAAGATCATTCAGGAGCATGCGTCTTTTCTCAGGCACATTCAGCCCCTTGGCGTTCAATGAAAAAATAGTAACTTGATCCATCGCGCCCACGCCAAAACCCAAATTCTACAACAAAATAAATGGGGAGAGGGGGTTAAAGATAAATCAAAGGAAATAATTTAAAATAAATAGATTAAAAGGGATAGACCAGAAGAAGAAAAGAAAGAGAGGGAAGAGTGAAGAGAATTCAAGAAACCAAAGGTAGACAATCAATCCTTTAGACTGTCTTTTCAAGTAATAATTGTCGGCGGACAATTATGTGCAATTCCTTGCAGTGAAACACACTCCAGTTATCACCGGGAAGGTGCTTCGTCCTAATGGGGATGAGGTTAGACTACGACCAGGGGAGCTAACCCCGGCCCTCCCCCCCACCCGCCCCTAGACATAGTATAGGCATGTACACATTGTGAGCGTATAAAACATTATCATATAAACCGATAAAGAAACATAAAACACAGCTTTGTTATTACTACTATGAGTAACTTCCCATAAACGTCTCCTGTATAGTCTACCTCATTCCTAGTGCTTATCTTCTATATTCAAATAACAGAAATAATCAAACTGGCCCATCCTGCCTCAACCTGAATAATGTTTCTGTCCTCCCTCCAGCCTAAGCATTCTTAAATAAGACAGATACATTCTGATCTTTCTGCTTGGTCACTTCTTGAGAAGGCAATTGCCGTCACAGACAGTATTCCACTCCGAGTTGTCAAAATCCTGGGTCGTAGTTCCCTGAGGGAACCCCTCAATGGATCCCCAGGGTATATGGCCTCTGCTAGGATAGTTCTTCTAGGTTGATATACTGGTAAAATGTAGGAGTGTCCCAACGCCAAAAGGAACTCCATCTGTAGGTAATTTAGTAACGAGTCCCCATAAACCTTACGACACACGCAGTGTCTTTATACTGACAGGCTGCGGAAAGTTCCATATGTCTGTAGTTACCAGGGGGAGATGAGGTGTTAAGATATTCCACCACCTGTATTTCCTTCAGATATCCCCGTCCCCACAGCAACTGTACCTGACCCAAAGGAAACCAGGCAGATGGGCGGATGTGATGGTTCATATCTTGCCTGTCATGGGGTGGGAGGACAATTGACACATTCAACAACATATCTGGGTGGGCTCAACCGATAAAATAATAAAAGTGTAACAGTCAGAAGTGCACTGGTGAACAAAAAATACAATCAAAATCAATGAGGTAGCATATATACTCTCACCACAGCGACCATCTCTAAACTTCTCTGTCTCCTTCTGGAGAGGTGACCCGAGATCTACGTTGACTACGTTGTGGTCTCGGTGAACCTGGTCTTCGTAGACCCGGACCCCCAAGGCGGTGAGTGGATCTTGGGAGCAGCTGCAGCCAGTCTGGAACAGTCACTGGGTCAGTCTCCAGGAAGTCAAATAGTGCAGGGAGCTCCACATGGGATCGTAGGGTAAAGAATTGTGACCGCTTCTTAAAAGTCACTGATATTGGGTATCCCCAGCGGTATGTGATACCAGCATGTTGAGCCAGCTCCAGTACTGGTTTCAGCATTGCTCTTCGTTGCAGGGTGGCCCTTGAAAGATCAGGCATAATCTGGAGAGTTGCTCCGTCAAACTCCACATCTCTCATCTCCCACGCTTTTCGCAAGACGATCTCTTTGTGGGTATATTGGTGAATTCTACAGATCACGTCTCTTGGGCGGTTCGGGTCTGTAGATTTCGGTCCCAGTGCTCTGTGGATCCGATCAAAGGTCAGCGTAGTGGGGAAGTCAGCCCTCGCTATGTCTCTAAAGATGGCTGTAGCGGTAGCTGGGAGATCTTCTGTACCCGTGGCTTCAGGTAGACCCCTTATGCGCAGGTTGTTCCTCCTGCTGCGATCTTCAATCTCTTCCAGATGAAGTTGCTGGGTCAATACTAATTTTGTTTGAGTTGCTTGGGTATCTTCTACCTGCTTTAAACGCTGTGAGAGATCTGTTACTGTGGCTTCCCCTGCACCCATGCGCTCTGACAAGGTAGTAATGTCTGTGCGCACCGCTGCTATGTCCCTGCGATGAGATGCCTCTAGCCTGCTGGCCAGTGATTCAAAATCTGCTCTGGTCGGTAAGGCCCGCAGCAGTGCCCTCAATTCCTCATCTGCATGTAAAGTGAGGGGTGTACTGTGCTGATTCTGCGTGTCTTGTAGGTCATCTCTGAACAGTATAGGGGTGGTCATGTCTCTGTTTGAGGTACAGGGGGCCATGGATGTTGTCTGTGAGTAGTGCTGTGGGGTACTCACAGGTTCGTTTGTCCTCGTGGCGGCCGCCATCTTTGGAGCGGGGGATGTCTCTCTGGAGTCAGGGAAGTACTGCCTGATGGCTCCGTTCCGCTGTGCGGTCTGCTGTGCTTTCGGCGGTGATTTTTTGTGCTGCTTGACGCTCTGCCCTCTGCGTCTCCCAGCAGAGTACATGCCGCTGTTCTCCTGTTGGTTTTACTGAAATAAGGGCCGGGAAGGCAGGGACGGGCCGGGAGCTCCACAGCAACACGTCCTCACACGGCCATGTCCAGACCACGCCCCTAATAATACCTAAATATTAATTATCATACCCACTCTATATCTATACACCCAATACATTTATATACCCGATCACTACACTATGTTATATGTTGTAATATGTTGGCCAATTTATGTATAATATTGTATTGGAGTGCCATGCTGACCAGAAATTCAGTTGCATTGTCCAACTGAATTTTAACATAGCAAGGGAAAAGCTGAAGACTCTTTGATGTGTTAATCATATGCAAGTCTATTTGAACATTTCAAAGGGTATTCAGGTGGTATGTTAATCTAATCTAATTACATATATCTAAAGAGGACTTGTTGATGTTGATATGCGGGAGTGCAAATTGGGGTGGTTCACGGCTGTTCACGGCTGGGGGTTGTTGTCTGTTTGAAAGACTAAAGCTAATCAAAGTCCTGAATTGAAAGGCCAATCAAATTGCTCAGCCATTCAATGCCTGGTGAATATAACACGGCATTCAGTCTATAGGTTTTGGAAGTTAGGCTTGTCTGTGTGTAGGGGAGGCTTGTCTGTGCATGGCTGGGAAGACTGAATAATATGGGTCTCTGAATTATATTTCCTCTGTCGGATTTCTTTGTCATCTGTGGACTTTGGACTTTGTTCTGTGTTGGAAGTCAATAAAGTGCATCTCTCTGGAAGAATTGGGTTGCTGCGGAAGAGTACTTACATCATCATCATTATAATAACCCAATATAATATTAATATACTCGATCACTACACTGGTGCCGTTCAAGTGACCAGAAGAGCATTTTCGGACTTAGTAACAGAAGTCGGTGGTGACAACAATCCTGTGAGGTGGACAGAAGTCTGATGAAGAACCAAGAGCTGTGCTGTGACTCTAATGTCTGGTTGTGACATAAAAGAGTCTGGTCTACAAAATTTAACAAGTTGGGAACCCCAGAATTATTCTCTGGAGACTGGAAACAACAACAAAAAAAGGACTGTGTCGTGTACCAGAAGACCTGAAGTGGAATCTGAAGGAGTAACTAATGCGGTGAGTAAAATATTTCCTTTTTTTTAATTATTAGTAATATAGTCAAAATGCTTACTCAGTGTGAAGCTAGTGTCAGTTCTGATAAAGTTAACAGATGGGTATTAAAATGTATTAAGTGCCATGGCGGTCCTTATGAAATTCCAGAAAAATTTAAGCAGACATGGACAATGATGAAGGAATTTTTAGAGAAAAATATTTTTGATAGCAAAATTTCAGAAAGTAAAATAAAAGGTTGCATTATACAGGGCTTGTTATCTTGCTGTTTAACAATGGAAAGTTCTTTGAATGGTAAGGTTGAGGAAATTACCCAGTTACAGAAGGCAGTTGATAATAGCAACAGTGTTTGTGAGAGGTTACAAAACCAATCAGACACTGAGACAGTAAATTTAAAATTGCATGCGGTTACCATTGGAGAAGCTTTACTTGAAAAATCTAAACATTGTGATGAATTATCAGAGGAAAATGAGAGATTAAAATTAAGAATTATGGAATTAGAGAATAGATCTCAGGAATGCAGATATGCATCAAATCTTGGATTCAGCAATCTGCAGCAAACAGAACCTCATATTAAATCTGATAATTCATTACCAGCTGCCCCCACTGTGACTACCACAGTTTATAACAATAATAATAATACAGGTGAAGTTCAGCTTGTAATGAAGCCATTGAAACCAAAATTATTAGACGCAATTCTTAAAGAAATAGGAATGGTTCCATACCATGATTTAAACAGATTTTTAAAATGGTTTTGTGACGTGCAGCAAGTTAGAGATATGTACAATCTCAACCCATCTGACTTAGAAAGAGTTTTGCAACATTCCGTAGGAAGTGGTCTTTGGATGAGAATTAAACAAATCTGTATTCAGCCTCTGAGGACAAGGGACATATTACTGGAATTATTATGTGTTTTGTATGGTGTACGTTCTGATGTTACTATTCATGGGAAGATCCAACAAATGCAAAATGAATCTCCCTATGAATTGTCACACAGGATAGCAACTATTATGGAATTATTGGTCAGTAATAATCTTGCATTTGAGTGTGGTGGCTTGATACATATGAGTATGTTTCTAGATGCGTTGCATGAAGATATCAAACAAAATATTTTATTAGTTACCCCAAATCCTCATGATTTAAAAGACATATTGTTGAGAGCAGACCATTTATGGAGAAAGTCAAATGAGCAGGCTGTCAAAATTGATTTAGCCACATTGTTTAGGACAAATACTGAACATAAAGATCAGAAGATAATATCCTATGATAACACCCAGAGAGGACACACCGGGTCAAACATAGGTGATATTAATATGAAAAACAGAGCTGAACAAAATAATAATAAGAAAAAGTCCAAGACTTGGATACCGTTCTCTCAGTTAAAACAGAAATATGACCACCTGAAAATTGAGTATGACAAGATGAGAGGGGAACGTGATAAATTATTACAGCAGTTGAAGGGGGCACAGGGTGTCATGAATGTACAAGATGTATATTGTCCAGATCTGTTTTTGAATGCAAATGACACTTCTCTAGCAGTGGGGGTGAGTTAGTTTCAAACTGTATATGTGTAAATAGTGTTTTGTTTTAACTTCAAACAATGTTTAAGGACCTTGCTAATTAGTTTTGTTGGAGAGTTTTTTTGTCTTTTAGATATTGACATTTAAATGACGGTGAATAGCAGAAGCACAGTCTGAAATTGCTGGCTAGTGTGGGAGAATTATGGGAGAAATGCTGAATAGACAATATATCACTATACATGGAATTATAAAGCATTCATGGACTCTCTCGAAATTCATCAAGCAATGAACCTTTTTTTCTTTTTTCTTCAACGCCCTAATTTTTAATTTTTCTCCCTTTTCCTGATATATTTTGCTTTTCATTTTTTTATTTTCTTTATGTTTTATTTCTTGAACTTTTATCTTAAAACCAAAGAGAAGCATTTTAACCTAAAATAATTTTCATAACATCTGTACATATTACATAATGCGTATTGATCAATATATTTGACATCTAAGGTGAGATGCTGCACAATGGCTTGGCATAGCATAAATTTTAGTATGTTGGGTGGTTTTCCTAAATTTATAAGAGGGGTGAGTGAAATTCATCACTCTAGTCATGATTTGAAACTTTGTTGATTCAGTTGTTTATAATATGCTAAAGGCTATGACATATATGGATGAAAAAGACCTTTCTACCTTTCATGGTGAAGATACTGGCAAGAATTTCCACTGCCGCTTTGTCTGGATAGAAGATCTGATAAACACTGATGTCAAGCTGATTCTATCTGAACCATCGTGTGGGGGTATATCTATATGTATATGTTGGTATACCATTCAAGTGTAATTATGGACTGAATGATCCAAGTAACTTCTCTATTGAAAGCAATGAGGGGTCGGCCTACAGCAAACTACAAAAGCAAATTGTGGCTGGCAATCAACAAATTCTGATACTTGACAGGTACACATCCCAGTCATCATTGTTCAAATAGGAAATGGAAAGAAGCAGATGTGAATTGTAAAATGCTTGCAAGATGGACTCATGAATGTCAAGTGCAAGGAAATAGTTTGCAGTACAGTTAACCTTTTGACCTTGAAAGTGAGTGCTGGTACATTGATGGTTCTTCTTACTATAAAGATGAAAGTAGAGTGTTTGCGTAAAAGCATCTTTAAAAATGAAAAGCTTGAGCCTGGAGATGAGAGAATCCTGGACTTGTGGATTGGAGTTCCCAGAGCATACCAAGTTTACTTTCAGTGAGATGGTGAGAGATGTGATGAAGTCAGACCGAAGAATGGACTGTGACATCAGCTCGTCTTTGCGCAATTTTCAAGATCTTGATGTGATATAATAAGGCCTAACAGCTATATGGGCCACTGATGTTTACCAAATCCTTTTCTAGTCATGGTCTAAAAGTTATATTATCTAATAACTGTTTCATGGGGATATTTTAGAGGCTGGCGAAGAGAGATGTAACCAGTTTCAACTTCATATTTTATATGAGCCATTGTAAAGCATCCAGTACCTTAAATCGTAATGATATTTTTTGTTGTTTGATTTATGGGTCAGTTCTAGTAGTTAGAACCGACCCAAGTGGGGGTATATGTTGTATGTGTTGTAATATGTTCACCGATTTATGTGGGACATTGTTGTGTGTATGTACACATGCAGTCAATATTGACCAGGCCAGAATTCAATTGACTGGTTGATTTGTCCAACTGAATTTTAACATATCAAGGGGACAGCTGAAGACTCTTTGATGTGTTGATCTTATGCAAGTCTACCTAGGTGTGTGAGGTGAGGTATGGTCTGGAAACCTAATTGAACATTTCAAAGGGTACATTGTTTAAAGGACCATAGAAGAAGTATTTATTGATGGTAATTAGACTTGAGGGGGTAACAATAAGATCAAAGAGTATTTTGGGTTGACCTAGCAGAAACTCCCTCCTAGTGGACTAGTATTTCATAGAGGACATTCAAGCTGGCATTTAGTGGGGGGTAAGTGAGGCTTGTCTGTGTATGAGGGAGGCTTGTCTGTGCATGGCTGGGAAGACTGAATTATATGGGAAGACTGAATAATATGGGTCTCTGAATTATATTTCCTCTGTCGGATTTCTTTGTCATCTGTGGACTTTGGACTTTGTTCTGTGTTGGAAGTCAATAAAGTGCATCTCTCTGGAAGAATTGGGTTGCTGCGGAAGAGTACTTACATCATCATTATAATAATACCTAAATATTAATTATCATACCCACTCTATATCTATACACCCAATACATTTATATACCCGATCACTACACAACCTTCTACAGGTAGCTTTAGGTGAACACTGTGCAGAGCTCGCAAAAAAATAACTTGTAGCTTATTTAGCTGCCTGCGGTAGTGATAGGATCAGGAAAACACCACCAACCTTCTACAGGTAGCTTTAGGTGAACACTGTGCAGAGCTTGCAAAAAAATAACTTGTAGCTTATTTAGCTGCCTGCGGTAGTGATAGGATCAGGAAAACACCACCAACCTTTTACAGGTAGCTTTAGGTGAACACTGTGCAGAGCTGGCAAAAAAATAACTTGTAGCTTATTTAGCTGCTTGCGGTAGTGATAGGATCAGGAAAACACCACCAACCTTTTACAGGTAGCTTTAGGTGAACACTGTGCAGAGCTTGCAAAAAACTAACTTGTAGCTTATTTAGCTGCCTGCAGTAGTGATAGGATCAGGAAAACACCACCAACCTTTTACAGGTAGCTTTAGGTGAACACTGTGCAGAGCTCGCAAAAAAATAACTTGTAGCTTATTTAGCTGCTTGCGGTAGTGATAGGATCAGGAAAGCACCACCAACCTTTTACAGGTAGCTTTAGGTGAACACTGTGCAGAGCTTGCAAAAAACTAACTTGTAGCTTATTTAGCTGCCTGCGGTAGTGATAGGATCAGGAAAACACCACCAACCTTCTACAGGTAGCTTTAGGTGAACACTGTGCAGAGCTCGCAAAAAACAAACTTGTAGCTTATTTAGCTGCCTGCGGTAGTGATAGGATCAGGAAACCACCACCAACCTTATACAGGTAGCTTTAGCTGAACACTGTGCAGAGCTCGCACTACACTAACTTGTAGTTTTAGCTGAACACTGTGCAGAGCTCGCAAAAAAACAAACTTGTAGCTTATTTAGCTGCCTGCGGTAGTGATAGGATCAGGAAAACACCACCAACCTTCTACAGGTAGCTTTAGCTGAACACTGTGCAGAGCTCGCACTACACTAACTTGTAGTTTTAGCTGAACAATGTGCAGAGCTCGCAAAAAACGAACTTGTAGCTTATTTAGCTGCCTGCGGTAGTGATAGGATCAGGAAAACACCACCAACCTTCTACAGGTAGCTTTAGGTGAACACTGTGCAGAGCTCGCAAAAAACAAACTTGTAGCTTATTTAGCTGCCTGCGGTAGTGATAGGATCAGGAAAACACCACCAACCTTCTACAGGTAGCTTTAGCTGAACACAGTGCAGAGCTCGCAAAAAACTAACTTGTAGTTTTAGCTGAACACTGTGAGGAGGACGCACTACACTAACTTGCAGCTTTAGCTGAACACTGTGCAGAGGTCGCACTACACTAACTTGTAGTTTTAGCTGAACACTGTGAGGAGGACGCACTACACTAACTTGTAGCTTTAGCTGAACACTGTGAGGAGGACGCACTACCCTAACTTGTAGCTTTAGCTGAACACTGTGCAGAGGTCACACTAAACTAACTTGTAGCTTTAGCTGAACACTGTGAGGAGGACGCACTACACTAACTTGTAGCTTTAGCTGAACACTGTGCAGAGGTTGCACTATACTAACTTGTAGTTTTAGCTGAACACTGTTCAGAGGACGCACTACACTAACTTGTAGCTTTAGCTGAACACTGTGCAGAGGTCACACTACACTAAATTGTAGTTTTAGCTGAACACTGTTCAGAGGACACACTACACTAACTTGTAGCTTTAGCTGAACACTGCAGAAGTCACACTACACTAACTTGTAGCTTTAGCTGAACACTGTGAGGAGGACGCACTACCCTAACTTGTAACTTTAGCTGAACACTGTGCAGAGGCCACACTAAACTAACTTGTAGCTTTAGCTGAACACTGTGAGGAGGAAGCACTACACTAACTTGTAGTTTTAGCTGAACACTGTGCAGAGGTCACACTAAACTAACTTGTATCTTTAACTGAACACTGTGAGGAGGACACACTACACTAACTGTAAATAGTAAATAGTCTAGCTGCTTGACTGTGGTACTAATAGGATCAAAAGAACACCAGCAATTTTCTTCAGGTAGCTGTAAATACTGTAACAAGACAAGCCTGCCTGCCAGTAGGAAAATAACAGGAATAGATCTAGCTAAACTGAAAAACTGAATACAGTGTATATATATATATATATATATATATATATATATATATATATATATATATATATACACAACACCTGGGATGCATATATATATGCACAATACACTGTAAGTGCAGCTAACTCACTAACTGTCCTGCCTAATCTAGCTAACTCAAATGAAATGACACTATCTCTCTCTAAGCATGCTGGAACACACTACACAGGGCCGCCGGGCAGGCGGCCTTATATAGTGTGGGGCTTGTTCTAAACCCCCTAAGCCATAATTGGCCAAAGCCACCCTGGCTTTGGCCAATTACAGCTCTCTCTACTGACGGCGCTGTGATTGGCCAAGCATGCGGGTCATAGTGCATGCTTGGCTAATCATCAGCCAGCAATGCACTGCGATGCCGCAGTGAATTATGTTTCGTGACGCGCCACACAAATTGGCGCGAACGGCCCATATCGTTCGCATTTTGGCGAACAATCAAACAGCCGATGTTCGAGTTGAACATGGGTTCGACTCAAACATGAAGTTCATCCCTAATCATAAATAGAGGCTACAACTGACAGGATACCACGAAAGGGTCGATCCTTTATGTCAATGCTGAAACTGAAGGTGTCATTTTCAATTGACCACTGAATGCCAAGTACTTGTCCTTCTGATGTTGAGTCTGGGTTAAGTTTGAGAGGTTCACTAGTTGTTGCTCTTTCTGATGGAGCTACACAAGACAGGACATCCCTTTTATTAGAGTTGAACTTATGCAGTCTTAAGCCAGCATTTTTACACAATCCTTGCGCTTTGAGGATTAGATTTGTAGCCCCACTGATTGTTGAAACACTGGTTAGGCCGTCGTCGACATAAAAGTTCTTCTCAATGAAAGCTGATGCTGAAGGATATTCTGCCTTTTGTTGTTGTGCAAGATACTTGAGGCCAAAGTTGGCACAGAAGAGGTGAACTGCCTTTCTGTATTCCTTTGGTTCTGTTTCTAACTGGCCGTTCTCCCACCAAAGGAACCTTAAGTAATTGCGCATTTCTGGGGGGATGTAGAAATAGTGGAACATCTTTTCAATGTCGCATATCACAGCAAGTGCTTCCTTCCTGAAGAGACAGAGGACTCCCACTAGAGAATTTATCAGGTCGGGACCTGTCATTAAGGTGTTGTTTAGGGAGTTGCCTTGAAACTTCGCTGAACAATCAAAGATGACTCTTAACTTGTCTGGCTTTTTGGGGTGATAAACCCCGTGATGTGGGATGTACCACACTGTTTCTTCCTCTGATAATGAAAGGGCTGGTTTTGCATCACCTTTTCTGATCGTTTCTTCCATGAATGCAGTATAGTGTTCGTAGTACTGTTTATTGGCCTTTAACCTTTTCTTTAGGTGTTGAAGTCAAATAATGGCCAGCCTCTTATTGTTTGGTAGTGTTGGTTGACTGTTGTCTTTGAAGGGTAACGGCATCTCACAGTGTCCATCTTTCCTTTTCATTATGGTTTCAGAGACAAACTGAACAAAACAAACGTCATCTTGTAACACATACTTATCTTCATAATTTCTTTCAGAGAAGTCCATTTCTAGAGCCTTCAACACATCAGTGACTGGAAGCATTGGCATTTCTTTTACTGCAACTCTGTGTACGAAGCTTTGGCTACCCTGTCTATCAAGATGTGGATTTGCTGATCCTATGATGCTCCAGCCGAGCATAGTTTTTGAGCAAAGGGCTCATCTTTGCTCAAAGGGCTCATCAAGGGAGCCAGTGCTGATGGGCAATCGTAACCGATCAGCAGTCTTACTTCGCAGTCTTGAAGTGGCTGTAACTTCTTTGCCAAATGCTTGAGGTGTGGCCACTGAAGTGCAGTCTCCTTGGTGGGGATGTGAGACTTATCTACTGGAATGAAGTCTCTCGTATAGGCTTGACGGAGTTGGACTATAGCTTTAGAGTTGAAACCACGCACTTATAGACCGTGAGCAATTTGGCTTGATATACAGTGGGGCAAAAAAGTATTTAGTCAGCCAACAATTGTGCAATTTCCCCCACTTAAAAAGATGAGAGAGGCCTGTAATTGTCATCATAGGTATACATCAACTATGAGAGACAAAATGTGGAAACAAATCCAGACAATCACATTGTCTGATTTTTGAAAGAATTTATTTGCAAATTAAATAAGTATTTGGTCACCTGCAAACAAGCAAAATTTCTGGCTCTCACAGACCTGTATCTTCTTCTTTAAGAGGCTCCTCTGTCCTCCACTCAGTACCTGTATTAATGGCACCTGTTTGAACTTGTTATCAGTATAAAAGACACCTGTCCACAACCTCAAACAGGCACACTCTAAACTCCACTATGGTGAAGACCAAAGAGCTGTCGAAGGACACCAGAAACAAAATTATAGACCTGCACCAGGCTGGGAAGACTGAATCTGTAATAGGTAAGCAGCTTGGTGTGAAGAAATCAACTGTGGGAGCAATAATTAGAAAATGGAAGACATACAAGACCACTCTCACTCGATCTGGGGCTCCATGCAAGATCTCACCCCGTGGGGTCAAAATGATCACAAGAACGGTGAGCAAAAATCCCAGAACCACACGGGGGGACCTAGTGAATGACCTGCAGAGAGCTGGGACCAATGTAACAAAGGCTACCATCAGTAACACACTACGCTGCAAGGGACTCAGATCCTGCAGTACCAGACTTGTCCCCCTGCTTAAGCCAGTACATGTCCAGGCCCGTCTGAGGTTTGCTAGAGAGCATTTGGATGATCCAGAAGAGGATTGGGAGAATGTCATATGGTCAGATGAAACCAAAGTAGAACTGTTTGGTAGAAACGCAACTCGTAGTGTTTGGAGGAGAGAGAATGCTGAGTTGCAACCAAAGAACACCATACCTACTGTGAAGCATGGGGGTGGTAACATCATGCTTTGGGGCTGTTTCTCTGAAAGGGGAACAGGACGACTTATCCGTGTACATGAAAGAATGAATGGGGCCATGTATCATGAGATTTTGAGTGCAAACCTCCTTCCATCAGCAAGGGCATTGAAGATGAAACGTGGCTGAGTCTTTCAGCATGACAATGAACCCAAACACACAGCCCGGGCAATGAAGGAGTGGCTTTGCAAGAAGCATTTCAAGGTCCTGGAGTGGCCTAGCCAGTCTCCAGATCTCAACCCCACAGAAAACCTTTGGAGGGAGTTAAAAGTCCGTGTTGCCCAGTGACAGCCCCAAAACATCACTGCTCTAGAGGAGATCTGCATGGAGGAATGGGCCAACATACCAGCAACAGTGTATGACAACCTTGTGAAGACTTACAGAAAACATTTGACCCCTGTAATTGCTAACAAAGGATATATGACAAAGTATTGAGATGAACTTTTGATATTGACCAAATACTTATTTTCCACCATAATTTGCAAAGAATTTCTTTTAAAAATCAGACAATGTGATTGTCTGGATTTGTTTCCACATTTTGTCTCTCATAGTTAAGGTATACCTATGATGACAATTACAGGCCTCTCTCATCTTTTTAAGTGGGAGAACTTGCACAATTGGTGGCTGACTAAATACTTTTTTGTCCCACTGTAACTGGGTGGCACAGTGGTGTAGTGGGTAGCACTTTAACCTAGCAGTAAGAAGGGTCACTGGTTCGAATCCCAACCATGACACTACCTGCCTGGAGTTTGCATATTCTCCCTGTGCCTGCGTGGGTTTCCTCCAGGTACTCCGATTTCCTCCCACACTCCAAAGACATGCTAGTAGGTTAATTGGATCCTGTCTAAATTGTCCCTAGTATGTATGAATGTGAGTTAGGGACCTTAGATAGCTTAGATACCAGGTCTGCCAAAATGAAGGTTGAATCACTCTGCATGTCAAGTAAGGCGTAAGTGAGGATTTCTCTCTGAGGCTCCGCCGCAGCTGACAACAGAACTGGAACAATGCAGGAGGTGGCAAGAGAATGCCTTGTCAATGTATGGGACGTAACTTTGGGAACGCTGTCATTTACCTTATCTCCCGTAGCTGTTGAGTCATCGTTTGGTGTTTTGACAGGCTCAGTGTTTCTCTGTATGTGCAAACAGGTTTGATGACAACAACTACATATGCCACATGTCTGTCTTCCTTTGCAGTCTTTTGAAGTATGGCCCTTTCTTAAGCAACCAAAGCAGAGGTGGTTTTCATAAATGAAGGCCTTCCTTTCATCGATGGTCCTTTCTGCAAAAGTCAGACATTTAGCGACACTGTGCGCTTTGTCTTTGCAGACTGTTTGGTTCGCACCAGAAAATGCGAACAGGCAAAAAATTTGTTCGAACAGGCTAACACCGTTAAAGTCAATGGGACACGAGCATGAATAATCAAAAGTGCTAATTTTAAAGGCTTATATGCAAGTTATTGTCATAAAAAGTGTTTGGGAACCTGGGTCCTGCCCCAGGGGACATGGATCAATGCAAAAAAAAGTTTTAGCCCTGTTTCACACTTGTGCGGTGCGAATTGAAGCTCAGGTTTCACTGGTGAGATAAAAATCTCCTGTTCAAAGGATTCATTGCGTTTTTGCTCAGGATTAGAGAGCAGGGAGAGGGGGAGGGAGGAGGTGTAGTGAGGAGAAGTAGAAATTCCTTGTTCAGAACGCAATGCATCTGCGAATCAGATGCGTTCCCATAGGAGATAATAGGCTTGTAGTTCGCACCGCAATGCCCAAAAAACGCACACGTTTTTTGTGCAATGCGCAGTGCGAATGCAACGCACATATGTGAACCAGATGCATTCATATGAATGTATTTTAAAATGTCCTGCGAATTAGATGCGGTGTAAGCCACATCTAATTCGCATAGGTGTGAACCCGGGCTTAAAAACGGCCGTTTTTTCGGGAGCAGTGATTTTAATAATGCTTAAAGTAAAACAATAAAATGTCTAAAATGTAATATTCCCTTAAATTTCATACCTGGGGGGTGTCTATAGTATGCCTGTAAAGGGGCGCATGTTTCCCGTGTTTAGAACAGTCTGACAGCAAAATGACATTTCAAAGGAAAAAAAGTCATTTAAAACTACTTGCGGCTATTAATGAATTGCCGGTCCGACAATACACATAAAAGTTCATTGATAAAAACGGCATGGGAATTCTCCACAGGGGAACCTTGAACCAAAAATGAAAAAAAAAATGGTGTGGGGTCCCCCCAAAAATCCATACCAGACCCTTATCCGAGCACGCAACCTGGCAGACTGCGGGAAAAGAGGGGGGACAAAAGAGCGCCCCCCCTCCTGAACCGTACCAGGCCACATGCCCTCAACATTGGGAGGGTGCTTTGGTGTTGATGGGGACAAGGGCCTCATCACCTTGCCCGGTGGTTGTGGGGGTCTGCGGGCGGGGGGCTTATCGGAATCTGGAAGACCCCTTTAACAAGGGGACCCCCAGATCCCGGCCCTCCCCCCTGTGTAAAATGGTAAGAGGGTACAAAAGTACCCCTACCATTTCACAAAAAAACTGTCAAGAATGTTAAAAATGACAAGAGACAGTTTGACAATTCCT
Organism: Aquarana catesbeiana; assembly: GCF_042186555.1. Taxonomy (NCBI): domain Eukaryota; kingdom Metazoa; phylum Chordata; class Amphibia; order Anura; family Ranidae; genus Aquarana; species Aquarana catesbeiana. The sequence goes on from NC_133329.1 coordinate 117,493,124, forward strand.
TTATTTAAAAGCTTCTTCTTTCTTCTATCTTCTTTCTTCTATCTTCTATCTTCCTTCGGTTTCTTCCTCCATCTTCTTCTTCTTCTGCTTCTTCTGGTTCTTCCTCCGGTGTTCTCGTCCGGCATCTTCCTCCGCAGCGTCTTCTTCCCTTCTTCTCCTCGAGCCGCTCCGCATACATGATGGCATGATGAGAGGCTCCCGCTGTGTGACGCTTCTCCTCTTCTGCTATCTTGGCTTCCTTCTGCAGGGACTCTGTGAAACGAGCAAAGGTTGGGTATTCTTGAGGCTTGTCTAATTCGTCTACAACGATGTGACTCCATCTACGCACAACCCATTCAGGCAGTTTCTTGAGAAGCTTGTGGTTTTCTTCACAATAATTTAGAATAGCTAGGCCTTTAACATGGGGAATGCCTTCCACACAGCCTTGAAGGAAATCTGCAAACTCTCTTAATGCTACAGGGTCGTTTACTGATATCCTTGGCCATTTAGTCAGCCTTTCTCTGAAAGCTCTTTGTACTATGAATGGACCTCCATACCTGTCCTGTAGGATCCCCCAGGCACCTAGATAAGCGTCTTCTGAATTCGGATAGAAGAAACCTTCCATTGCCCTATGAGCTTCACCACCGAGATACCTCTTCAAGTGCAGCATTTTTTCGCACACAGGGATTGGTTTTTGATCAATAAGCACCATAAAGGATATCTTCCAATCTATGAACTTTAAAGGATCACCTGTAAAAACGGTTGGTTCAGGTATACGGGGACAGTTGGAGCAGACTTGTGAGTCCTGGAATTAGACTACCTTCTTCTTGTGATCTTGACACTTCAAGCGGTGTAGCTTTCGGATTCAATAAGGTTTGTGGTTCATTTTTTTTGTAAACGTTTTGTACCTTGTAGTCTGTCTTCTGTTCACAATATTCAAAAATATCATAGGCATTGTAAGCTTTCACTCTTGCTGCAGCTACCTTGACTTCATTTTCTGCTTGTAGCTGTTGCAGTCTTGTCTTTTCCTCATCTAACTTAAGTTTAGTTTCTGCCTCCATTTTGCTCAGCTTAACTTGTTGCTCACACATCTGTTGCATCTCCTTTGCCTGTTCTATCTTGGCTGCAAGGTCGGCTTCTGTGTCTGCGCGTTTGCTAGAAGATCTGGAAGTGGCTCTCAAGCTTGAGCTAGAGTCTGATAATGACTCTGAGAGGACAGTTTCTGTTTCCGTGTTTCCAAAAACTGACTCGTGCTCTTCTTTATTAAGTACCATCCTCACTCTTTCCTTCTCAAGTTGATCATTAAAGGTTTCTTCCACATTCTCTAGTCGTTTGCTGGTGAGGTTGCAGATTTCAGCTGTTAACGTGATGCATGCATCCATTCTTTTAACAACGTATGAGGTAGTGGAGTGATTACGGCAAATGGACTTATACTGTTGGTGTACTAACGCTTCTTTGGCCTTAATCTCCTTTATTCTTGTATCAAAGTCTTCGGCATAGGCTTAGTGCATTAGGAACTTAGGAGATAGTGTTGTTTACAATTCGACACTAGGCCTCTAGACACTAGGCACTCATACCACGAATATAATAACAATAATTGCTTTAGTAAAATCTAAAGTATTTGGTTCGTATACTAATTAAAGGCGATTTCCAGACCATGTATAAAGCAGCCCACTATATTTAAATGTCCATGTGACGCATTTCCTTTTCAGCCTATTCTCTGTTGCTAAAATGGCATCCGCACATGTCCTTGCGAGGCGTTGGGAATCCCTTGCTCACAGTTTGATGAAAACAGCGACACAGCCGTAGATGACAGAAATGTGGCGTTGAGTCTCCACCCCAGTGACAAGTTTTCACTATAGCGGCCCGATTGGCTTGAGTAAATAACGAGAAGAGAGCTTCTGACGGGTGCAGTACTTTTATTCATGCATTAAGGTTAAACACCACAGAGGATAATCCCTTTGACTCCTTAAACACTTTAAGCACCGTAAGCACTATAAGCACCATAAGCACCGTAAGCACCGTGAAAACTGTAAAATGTCATACAATACATTAGTTTACAGGGATCACCAAAAGAGGGTTACAACAGAATCACAAATGTGGAGTTACAAAGTGGTGTTCCATTATCTACACACATATATCTAAATTAACATTAAACATTTAAGGAAACATGACTATATGTTCAAACATGGATTGTCTACAGCATATCTTTTAACTAACAGCATGGACTCAATTTGTGTCTATAAAAATATATATACTGACAATGACAATGCACCTTTACTGTATACCTTGCTCCGTTTGCCAAGGGGTGCAAACTTTAAACTTTAGAAAACTTCCATAAGCAATCGCCTTCCCACAAGGTACTGCTGACCTGCCTGTGAATGCTGAATTAATGAGAGCCCCTTTCTCCAAAACTAAAGGAAGCAAGAAGTGTCTGATGATTAAAACATTCCCCAGAGAAACAAGAGGAAGGCAATAAAGGTTCCACCTGTCAGTCAGTGCTGAACAAAGGTTTAAAGTGACAAGTGGACAGTTACACATTGTATTTGCTGAAATTTATACTGAGAGAATATGGAAGCAGTCATTGCTGAGACCTGCTTCTGAAAATGCTTGTTTCTTGGTTGTCATGCCAGTTCAACAGTTTTATACTTTTCTTCGGCATTGTGCTGGATCAGGTACGCAGAGCAGGAGTTTTGACTTTACTCTGACTTTCTATTCCATATGCTTGTTCTGTGCCAGTGACTCAGTAAGTATGGAGCCCAGAGACAGCCAGCACCTAGTATTTTTAGAAGGAGGTCAGCAATGACAGCCCTCATTTATCTTTTAGAACAATGTTACAGTGACTTAGATTGCAGCTCACGAGGAAGTCATATATGCTGTCCTCAGCCACAATGGCATTTTTTTTTTTTCAGTGAAAGATTCTTTTAAAAGAAGGAAAGGTTTTTTTTTTCGTTTAAAGTATTGTTAAAGTTAGTATTGCTTCAGCTTGTAAAGTCATTTATTTTTCTGGGCAGTCCTTGATTGCATTAGTATTCCTGACACGTAGCTGTGAAATCATGAAGCTTATGCGATATTATATTATATCTATAATTATATACAGTATATACAGTGGGGACGGAAAGTATTCAGACCCCCTTTTTCACTCTTTGTTATATTGCAGCCATTTGCTAAAATCATTTAAGTTCATTTTTTTCCTCATTAATGTACACACAGCACCCCATATTGACAGAAAAACACAGAATTGTTGAAATTTTTGCAGATTTATTAAAAAAGAAAAACTGAAATATCACATGGTCCTAAGTATTCAGACCCTTTGCTCAGTATTTAATAGAAGCACCCTTTTGATCTAATACAGCCATGAGTCTTTTTGGGAAAGATGCAACAAGTTTTTCACACCTGGATTTGGGGATCCTCTGCCATTCCTCCTTGCAGAACCTCTCCAGTTCTGTCAGGTTGGATGGTAAACGTTGGTGGACAGACATTTTTAGGTCTCTCCAGAGATGCTCAATTGGGTTTAAGTCAGGGCTCTGGCTGGGCCATTCAAGAACAGTCACGGAGTTGTTGTGAAGCCACTCCTTCATTATTTTATCTGTGTGCTTGGGGTCATTGGAGAAGGTTTTTACCCAGGATATCCCTGTACTTGACTGCATTCATCTTTCCCTCAATTGCAACCAGTCGTCCTGTCCCTGCAGCTGAAACACACCCCCACAACATGATGCTGCCACCACCATGCTTCACTGTTGGGACTGTATTGGACAGGTGATGAGCAGTGCCTGATTTTCTCCACACATACCGCTTAGAATTAAGGCCAAAAAGTTCTATCTTGGTCTCATCAGAACAGAGAATCTTTTTTCTCACCATCTTGGAGTCCTTTGGGTGTTTTTTAGCAAACTCCATGCGGGCTTTCATGTCTCTTGCACTGAGGAGAGGCTTCCATCGGGCCACTCTGCCATAAGGCCCTGACTGGTGGAGGGCTGCAGTGATGGTTGACTTTCTACAACTTTCTCCCATCTCCCGACTGCATCTCTGGAGCTCAGCCACAGTGATCTTTGGGTTCTTCTTTACCTCTCTCACCAAGGCTCTTCTCCCCCGCTAGCTCAGTTTGGCAGTACGGCCAGCTCTAGGAAGGGTTCTGGTCATCCCAAACGTCTTCCATTTAAGGATTATGGAGTCCACTGTGCTCTTAGGAACCTTAAGTGCAGCAGAAATTTTTTTGTAACCTTGGCCAGATCTGTGCCTTGCCACAATTCTGTCTCTGAGCTCTTCAGGCAGTTCCTTTGACCTCATGATTCTCATTTGCTCTGACATGCACTGTGAGCTGTGAGGTCTTATATAGACAGGTGTGTGGCTTTCCTAATCAAGTCCAATCAGTATAATCAAAGACAGCTAGACTCAAATGAAGGTTTAGAACCATCTCAAGGATAATGAGAAGAAATGTACAGCACCTGAGTTAAATATATGATTGTCACAGCAAAGGGTCTGAATACTTAGGACCATGTGATATTTCAGTTTTTCTTTTTAATAAACCTGCAAAAATGTCAACAACTCTGTGTTTTTCTGTCAATATGGGGTGCTGTGTGTACATTAATGAGGAAAAAATGAACTTAAATGATTTTAGCAAATGACTGCAATATAACAAAGAGTGAAAAATTTAAGGGGGTCTTAATACTTTCTGTCCCCGCTGTAGTTAAAATTGGGACAAGGGAGATGAATAGTTATATACTCCTCAGTACCTTCCTAACAGTTCATCTCACTGTAGGTAATAGAAGAAAATGCTGGTGACATGAAAACAATCATCTATTATGCCTGATTGTTGAGAGAACTGCAGAATTTTTGTATGGCCTTGAGTACTGTAGCTTTCATCCTGTAAAGCCTGGTTGTTCCAAGAAGCCTAAACTTTGCCAAACCACAAAAATACTCTAAAGGGTCCTGGGTGGTTTCCAGATCAGAAAAGTGCTTTGCACGAGACATAAAAAATATTTAATATTTTACATACTGAATTTACAAGTTAAATGTGAATCGTTTCTGGTGCAGCTTTTCTTTTTAATATTAAAGTTTTATCAGTAAGTGTTTTGCAGTGCTGAGTTTCTTCCAGCTGGTGGCAGTATAGCACATGCATTTTCCGTGTGATAATGTTGACCATCTGCTTTGTGCTTTTGCACATTCCCCACATATATTTTTTCAGATGAGCAGACAGATGAATGACAGGGAGAAATGACAGATTTGAAATTAAATGCAGGCCTCCAATGATAGGAATATAAAAACATTTAGGACATTTTAATATATCGTGCTTATTTCTGATAAATTCTACAGATGGCTTCCAACATAACTGTTAAAAGCTTTTGGTATCAATAAATTATATATTTTTTTAAATTTCAGCCTATTCTTGTTAACAAGTTACAGGGTACTGTATTAAATATCCTACTTAATATTGGAACAAATGCTTCTGGTATAACTCATTTACAAGCATTCATGAGATTATGTAAGATTCATGACCACCTTGTAGGTGACCTGCAAAATGAAGAACTACTACACATAAGACTTATTTGGATATGCAGCTATTTCCTTTAATAAATACAAGTATATTGTATATTATACATACATATTAAAGTGTTTGTCACTTTTGGTTAATTTATCTAAATTTTTACATGTTTATAATCTGATCTGTTATGTCCCTTTCCATTATTATTAGAGATGGGCCAAACACCCCCCAGTTCGGTTCGCGTCAGAACTCCCGAATTTTGCAAAAAAAAGTGCCCATTTTTAAGGCTTACTCTATATGCAAGTTATTGGACATAAAAAGGGTATGGGGGCCTGGGTACTGCCCTGGGGGACATGTACCAATGCAAAAAACTTTTAAAAAAGATCAGTGGAGGAGCAGTGATTTTAATGATGCCTAAAGTATAACAATAAAAAACGAAAAAGTCCTTTAAATACTGTATAGTTCCTGGGGGATCCCCTTAGTCTGCCTGTAAAGTGGTGCATCTGTAGTGTGTATAGAACCTGCTGCAGCAAAACTGATATTTCTAAAGAAAATAAAATGACATTTAAATTGATTTTCCTGCAAGCTTTCTTTATTTTTTAAACAACAGCTTGGGGAGCCAGTCTGTATGATGAGGGCACAATTTAGTGCACTTGGAACAAGATTTAGTGCACTTGGAACAAGGTGTCTCTTTGGAAGACTTTGGATGGAAATAACAAGGTTTTGCACCACAGTGAGCAAGCCTTATGTGAAGAAGCCAAATTATAGTACACTGAGGCCAAGATTAACATTTTTTTTTTAGCTAAAGTCTGGTGTCTCTTTTGCAATCTTTGGATAGAAGTGCAGAACAATTGGCCTTTGGGTGTTGGTGGTGCCATCACACCGTAACCCTACAGAGGTACTCTTGATGAAAGCAATAATTGGCTTTGCTGTAAAAAACTGTGGCTGGGGAACATGACTGCCAATTTGATGTTTATCAGTGTTCTCCCCTCTCTAAAGGCTCATGTTACTCCCTTCCTTTACCTCAGAACCAACATCAGAATCAAGTAATGTCTGTACATCCTCAAGAAGCAAGTGGCTGATGCTGTGTTCAAATAATTCATCTGAGTCTTCCATTCATAATGCTGGGCTATGGCAGGAGAAACTGTGGACAAGGAGGCAGAAGAAGCCACTATGGCAGCTGCGGTGGATTGCGCACTAGTGTCAGCTTGAATCATAGAGGATGAGGAGGATGAGGATGGTTTAGTAAGCCAGTCCACTACCTCCTCTACATGCTCTGGATAGCATGGGCAACATCACTAAACAGAGACAAACGTGTCCTGCTGAGGATAGACCACGTCCACCTTTGCCTGAGGACACAGACGCTGCTGGCCCCCTCATAGTGGCATGGGAAAGTCTGCCTCTCCTTACTGGCCTCCCATACATGATGGGTGGGGGGGGGCTTATTACTCACATTTAATGGAAACTGGGAAATGTGTGATTGGATGCACTTTATTGAATAAAAAGTGGTGTTTGATGCACTTTAAATTGAGGACTGACACTGACTGAAATGTAAAAACTATAAAAAAAAAATTAAATAAATAACAAAGGGGGAACACCAGCATCGCAGTCAAAAAAACTGCAGCTCACAATTAAAAAAAAAAAAGGGGGCAGGCAGGTAAAAAAAAATATATATTTATACTAAACTGACACACTATACTCACACTATACTAACACTACACTAACACTATACACTCATAGTCACAACAGGTGAACACAATAACTTGCTAGTAGCAAACTGAGCCCTGCTCTATCTATCTCCACTCCAACAACACACTGGAAAATCTTTCTGTGGGAAGGAACCTTTTATAGTGTGGGGTGGGACTATTAGCACTGAGCCGTGATTGGACAAAGTCAACATAACTTTGTCCGAACAGAGCTCTGACAGTGCTCTGTGACCTAATTGGCAAAGCCTTGCACCTGACCAGCAGTCAGGTGCAAGGCTTCATCCAATTAGGGCCCTAGAATGCACTGTGCAGCGTACAATGCATTGTGGGTTGCTCGGTGGGCTAACATCCCGCCGAGCGCCCCGCAAATTCGGGTGTTTGGCGAGCAGGCTATGCTGAACTTATGCTCGGCCTGAACTGTTCGCCCAACTCTAATTATTACTTGAAATCCATCTTTTTGCAAACATTGAACAAAGAAATCTTCCATGACTCTCTGCTTGCTGAGCTCTATAGTTTTTCCAATAAGAGAGCCCATCTGTAAGTACTCACTTGTGGGTGGCCTGTCTCTAACTGAAGTTCCGAAGAACTACATGGACTAGAGAGATGGCAAGGAATGCATCCATTGTGTGATTTTATTTGTAGGAAGTTTCAAAAATCAGTAACATCCATCCTAAAACACCAAGTGGCAGCAGACAGTTAAAAAATTTATATTTTTGTAAAGCTACCCACATATGTTACATTCTGATCTATGCTGTAGTTAATGTGCAAGCTTTTTTATTCTGGCCAAGCATGCATCAGTTTTTCTTGCAATGAAATGTTCCATTAGAATTTATTTGATCTGTGACCATAGACATAGACAGCGTGGCTCAGCCTCACCCCTGTTCTCTGCTTACAGAATTTGATTGACAGCAGCAGGAGCCAATGGCTCCTATTGCTGCTTCTGTGAGCGGAGAGAGCGAAGAAAGTCGCTGCAGATGGGCACAGCGCTGGATTGAGATTGGGCTCAGGTAAGTATAAGAGGAGTGAGATGGCGATACAGATACAGGGATATTTTTTACCTTAATGAAAGGGAATACATTAAGGTTAAAAATATCCAGCCTTTACAACCACTTTAAATCATAACTCTAGGAAGATAATAAATAACTGCAATTAATTCAGTCATGCATTCTTTGACATATACTTTCTTTCTAAAAGTATTGTTAAAGATTTCATCACTCATTCTTTGTGCTGGGCTATTGCAGTTCTCTACAAATCAGCATTTAGACTGAAATAACCAGGAGCAGCACCGTAAGCCAATCAAGATTTACTGAGTTGCACAGTGATGCGAATATAAGGCATTATGCTTGCTGATTGGAGGAGACAGCACAGAGATGCCATTCTTTCACTATCCAATCACAGTCTTAACTAAGCTGAACTGCTTTGACTATAATGGAGAAAAGTATAGTGGATCTCATACACAGCTTTCAACTGTCCCTGATTTGTAGGGACTGTCCATTTTTTGGAACAAATTCTCTCTCTCCCACGTTTTTTATTATCTTGTCCACCTGTCTGATACACAGTGCATCTGGAAAGTATTCACAGCGCTTCACTTTTTCCACATTTTGTTAAGTTACAGCCTTTTTCCAAAATGGATGAAATTCATTATTTTCCTCAAAATTCTACAAACAATACCCCATAATGACAATGTGAAAGAAGTTTGTTTTAAGTCTTAGCAAATGTATTAAAAATAAAAAACAAAAAAAATCACATGTTGTACATAAGTATTCACAGCCTTTGGTCAATACTTTGTTGAAGCACCTTGGGCACCAATTACAGCCTCAAGTCTTTTTGAGTATGATGCTACAAGCTTGGCACATCTATTTTTGAGCAGTTTCTCCCATTCTTCTTTGCAGGACCTCTCAAGCTCCATCAGGTTGGATGGGGAGCGTCTGTGCACAGCCATTTTCAGATCTCTCCAGAGATGTTCAATTGGATACAAGTCACAAACATTCACAGAGTTGTCCTGTAGCCACTCCTTTGTTATCTTGGCTGTGTGCTTAGGGTCGATGTCCTTTTGGAAGATGAACCTTCCTCCCGAGGTCCAGAGCGCTCTGAAGCAGGTTTGTATCAAGGATGTCTCTGTACATTGCTGCATTCATCTTTCCCTCAATCCTGACTAGTCTCCCAGTTCCTGCTGCTGAAAAACATGATGCTGCCACTACCATGCTTCACTGTAGGGATTGTATTAACTAGGTGATGAGTGATGCCTGGTTTCCTCCGGACATGATGCTTGCCATTCAGGACAAAGAGTTCAATCTTTGTTTCATCAGACCAGAGAATTGTATTTGTCATGGTCTGAGAGTCTTTCAGTTGCCTTTTCGCAAACTCCAGGCAGACTGTCATGTGCCTTTTACTGAGGAGTGGCTTCCGTCTGGCCACTCTACCATACAGGCCTGATTGGTGGAGTGCTGCAGAGATGGTTGTTCTTCTGGAAGTTTCTCCTCTCTCAACAGAGAAACACTTGAGTTGAGCTGTCAGAGTGATCATTGGGTTGTTGGTCACCTCCTTGACTAACGCCCTTCTCACCTGATCGCTCAGTTTGGCCAAGCGGCCTGCTCTAGGAAGAGTCCTGGTGGTTCCAAACTTCTTCCATTTACAGATGATGGAGGCCACTGTGCTCATTGGGACCTTCAATGCTACCGAAAATTTTCTGTACCCTTCCCCAGATCTGTGCCTCGATACAATGCTGTCTCGGAGGTCTACAGACAATTCCTTGGACTTCATGGCTTGGTTTGTGCTCTGACATGCACTGTTAACTGTGCGACCTTATATAGACAGGTGTCTCCCTTTCTGAATCATGTCCAATCAAATTAATTTACCACAGGTGGACTCCAATTAAGTTGTAGAAACATCTCAAGGATGATCAGTGGAAACAGGATGCACCTGAGCTCAATTCTGAGTGGCAAAGGCTTTGAATACTTATGAACATGAATTTTTTTCGTTTTTTTTTTTTTTTTTTTTTAATAAAGTTGCAGAGATTTCAAACATTGTCATTATGGGGTATTGTTTGTAGAATCCTAAGGAAAATAATTAATTTAATCAATTTTCTAATAAGGCTGTAACATAAGAAAATGTGAAAAAAGTGAAACTCTGTGAATACTTTCCGGGTGCACTGTATATACCTGTTTAAAAAAGCACTATTTATTTATCAAAAAGTGTTTTAAAGTGCTAAACCTTTCATCCAATTTCTAAATTGTTGCATTTGTCAATTTCAAAAGCCAGGAGAAAGAACAATAGTGGTTAAAAAAAAACAACAACAACAAAAAAAAGTGCATTTAACTAATTTTTTTTTTTTTATTTATTCTCCATGTAATGGGGGTGTGTTCTTTTCCCACATCACTTTTTCTAATAGGTGTCCCTCTTTCCCATCTCAGAAAGTTGGGAGGAAGGCATATGTTGTCTAGTAGGGGTGTCTAAAGTAGGAAGCTTGTTAAACATTTTTTGGCAGGTAAGTATTTCAGCTGTAATAAGCCCCATGCCTATGTTGACACTTTAAGAATGAGCTATTTTCTGTAAGACTTTCAATTTTTTATGTGGAAATGTTGCTTTCTGATTTCGGCTTCATTATGAATTCAACGAAATAATCACTAAAATAGAGCCATCTGGTTCATTAATGCTTTGTTTGCATGAAATACACATAATTAAGCTTTGCTTGTGCCAGTCAGGATGTTAGTGGGGGCGACCCAAATGAGCAACTGTCTGTATTTTGTGCGATAAATATATGTCAGTTATGTAAAGAATCTCAGAAGAGAGCGATTCAACAGACTCAGAGGGATATTTATCAAAGTGAGTTTCTGACAGAGTCAGGCACGTAATTACTGTAAGTCAAGCTTTATCGCATACAGAAATGATTTCTATGTGTATTGGTGTCCCTGTGGCTCCAGTCCTGGGCAACCAACTGTCAAAGATTTACAAAAGTCTGCAACTGTACTATTAAACTTGCACAATTTACCCTGCATGCAAACCTAATGATACCCATAGGCAGCTAGAGTTGAAGAGTTGGTTAACTTAATGCTACATTTGAACAGCAGAGGGAGAGATTTATAACACAAGTTGCGATCTTACAATTTTATATGAAAGCAGTATTAAACCCAAAGCCAAAAATGTCATTTTTTCTAGATTTTTTTCCATCTGTTTTCACCTGGTGATCTGGTCAAGTAACACACCTCCTGTATCAGAGTGCCCCCACGCTGGATGAAAGAGCACAGGGGCGCCTTTGGACAGCAGCATTGTCAGTTTTGGGGGAAGGAGAGTGTAGAATGTCCTAGCAGATTTAGATACACTAATGCCGCGTACACACGGTCGGACTTTCCGGCATACTTGGTCCGGCGGACCAGAGTGTGCCGGACAATCCGCCCGTGTGTGGGCGGCGGCGGACTTTTCCGGCGGACTTCTTCCCAAAAGCCCGCCGGACCTAGATTTTAAACATGTTTGAAATCTTTCCGTCGGACTCAGTTTCGGGCGGAAAGTCCGCTCGTGTGTGTGCTGGTCCGACGGAAAGCCCGCTCGTGTGTAGGCTGGTCCGACAGACCAAATGCGACACGAGGGGATGGTATTGCATCTCGCGCTCGCTGCAATAGGAAAAACAAATCTTCCTATTGCGGCGAGCGCGGGGCATACCAGGCCCTTAGGTCTGGTATGGATTATAAAGGGGAACCCCGCTACGCCGAAAAAACGGCGTGGGGTCCCCCTAAAATCCATACCAGACCCCGATCCGAGCACGCAGCCTGGCCGGTCAGGAAAGGGGGTGGGGACGAGCGAGCGCCCCCCCCCTCCTGAACCGTACCAGGCCGCATGCCCTCAACATGGGGGGTGGGCGCTTTGGGGGAGGGGGGCGCCCTGCGCCCCCCCCCCCAAAGCACCTTGTCCCCATGTTGATGAGGACAAGGGCCTCTTCCCGACAACCCTGGCCGTTGGTTGTCGGGGTCTGCGGGCGGGGGCTTATCGGAATCTGGGAGCCCCCTTTAATAAGGGGGCCCCCAGATCCCGGCCCCCCACCCTATGTAAATGAGTATGGGGTACATGGTACCCCTACCCATTTACCTAGGAAAAAAGTGTAAGTAATAAAACACACTACACAGGTTTTTAAAATATTTTATTAAACAGCTCCGGGGGGGGGATCTTCCTCCGGCTTCGGGGGTCTTCTTCCGGCTTCGGGGGTCCCTCCGCTTCATCTTCTCCCGGCGTCCGGTTGGTTCTTCTCCGCTCTCCGGCCTCTTCTCCCGGTGTCGCAGGTCTTCGGCCGGCCCCTCCGCTCTCTTCATGTAGCTCTATTGCGAGCGGAGGTCCGGACTTCTGGGCTTCTGGGCTTCTTGGCTTCTCTTCTCTTCCCCCAGATGTTGACACGACGCTCTCTCCGGCTGGACTGGTCTCTGAGGGCTGCGTTGTGACTTATATAGGCGGAGACCCCGCCCCCATATGATGTCACAGTCCCTGGGCATGCTGGGACTGTGACGTTTTAGGGGGCGTGTTCGTCCGTCGGAAAGTGTGCCGGACCAAGTAGGATAGAAAGTCCGCTCGTGTGTACGCGGCATAACACATTGAAGCCAAACTCCAGTTCACACTTTATAAGCAGCTACAGCAAACTGTTCTTTTTTTTCCTTTTGGGATAAATGTTTTACATATATAAATAAAAGTTGATCATTGTAAACACCCCATTAGTGTTAAATGGTTTATCTCATCCCTATAACTACTATATCTTCAGAAGAGCTTGTTTTTTTTGTTTTTGTTTTTTAAAAACGACAGACGATGGGTCACCAGGTGAAAATAAAAGAAAGAAAGTCAAAAAAGAAAACAAATGCAGTCATCTTATCTAAGAATTGGTAAACTGCAATAAAACTTTTGGGTTTAATCCCAATTTAAGTGTGACTCATAATTAGGAATGACAGAAGTAATTTAAACTAAATTGATCGCACCGCAAAATTTCAAACTTTGCTGTTGCCCATATTTCATTAAAATTCCATTTTGGATAATTTTTTTCCATTTTTTGTCTATTTGTTTAATATTTGTGTATCTCTGTTTTAATTTGTTTGCTGTCTTAAAAAAAAACACCAAAACCACCTTAAAGTAGAACTATAGACATTTTTTGTCATATCAGAATGAGGAAATGGTTCTAACCCTTTTAAGAATTTTATTTTGCAATCTGTTTCTCACTGGGGAGATTTACCTTCACTTCTTGTTCCATACCTAAAACAGGAAGTGAAAGTCTCTTCAAATTAGGGGATTCCCTTCGGGACCCCCAGGTCACCAGAACGTTTGTCCCCATTGGAAGATTTTCCCACTGTTACTTTTCTGGGGACAATCCAAAATGTGGGACTTTATTTTACTTTCACTTTCAATAATGGTAAACAGGGCAAACAGAGAAGGTGAATCCCTCTAACGGGGACACAGGCTGCAATAAAAGCCTAATATGTGTTCAAATCCCTCTCCACTTTATCCAAAACAAAATAAAATTTTTGCCTTTAGTTATACTTTAATTTTGCCTTCCTTGAGGAGATTGTCTTTCCCCTGCTAGGCATGGATCTGTGAGCTTTAGGGGGCTGCTTGCTTGGGTTGATCCAGGGAATATCCGATTGCCTCTCAGAGGATCAGGAAGGATTTTTTTCCCCTTTTCTTGTTGAACTAGATGGACTTTTTCAACCTAACTATGTAACTATGAAGCGTCTATGGATTGAGTGCTGGACCTCTCTATCAAGGGATCAAGTCTACGGGTATAGCTGTATAGGACTTGTGAGTAAAGACCCTCACTGACTCCCTAAAACAGTGCAATCAGAGATACCCGCCTTATGGCCCCCAGCTATGAGATTTTAACTATTCTGGAGCTATCTCAAGGTCATCAGCTATGAGAAAATAGACTATTCTGTAAACCACCTCATGGTTCCCAGTTGTGAGAGCTAGACTGTGCTACCTTTACCAAGAGAAGAGTGTCACGTAGACGGGTGACCCCGCCCCCCTCTGACACCACGGGGGAAGCCATAGGGATGTCCCCGTGTGTCAGAGGGGGGCGGGGTCACCAGGTGGCTCCACCATCAGTTATATAAGAGCTGTCACAAGAACAGAAGTGTCACACAGCGAGAGCCTTCCATTGGGGAGGATCGTCCGGAGGTTGAAGCAGGGAAGAAGCCAGAGGAAGATGCCGGACGAGAAGACCGGAGGAAGATGCCGGAGGAGAAGACCGAAGGAAGAAGCAGAGGAAGATAGAGGAAGAAGCGGGGAAGAACAAGATGGAGGAAGAAGAAGAAAACCGAAGGAAGACCAGAAGAAGATGGAAGAAGAAGCGGGTAAAGAAGAAGACATTAAAAAAGGAATTGTCAAAAACCGCCTATTGTCTTTTTTAACATTTTTGACACTTTTTTGTGAAATGGTAGGGGTACATTTGTACCCCATTACCAATTCACATGGGGGGTGGGATCTGGGGGTCCCCTTGTTAAAGGGGGCTTCCAGATTCCGATAAGCCCCCTGCCTGTAGACCCCCACAACCACCGGGCAAGACTTGTGGGCATGAGACCCTTGTCCCCATCAACATGGGGACATCCTCCCCATGTTGAGGGCATGTGGCCTGGTATAGTTCAGGAGGGGGGGGATGCCCTCCAGATGAAGCCACGCGGGAGGTGGTGAAACTAGTAGAGGTGGAGCCTGGCGGTGGACTACTACTACTGAGTGAGAGTGTCATGTCATTTTTAATGCTTTTAAAATTTCATTAAATGTGAGTTCAATACTAGCTGGGGTGGAGTGGTTTCATTTTTAACGCCTCGGATATTTGCACAGGGTGCAGGGTCATGTAAAGGAGGTGAGTGAGCATTGCATGAGGTGATGGGAGCACTCCATTCATGGAGGTTGTCTGAAGATATCACACAAGCTTGTTTTTGGGTTTTTTTTGTTTTGTATTTTTTGCATTTTTTTGCACAACGTGGATTCATTCATTTTATGTTTTTGGACTTTTTTCATATTATTACAATACCAGTGTTTATCACCATAATTGTTTATTTCACTTTTATAGCGCTGTCACACCTATATTGTTTTTTATGTCCACTGCCTATTGTCTTTAACTGTTTTTTTTTCTGTTCTAATGAAAAATAAAAAACTTTCTGTTAAAAAAAAAAAACAAAAATTAAAAAAGATTGAACAGAAAAAGACATCCCATAGATTGTTTAACCGCTTCAGCCCCAGAAGATTTTACCCCCTTCCTGACCAGAGCACTTTTTGCGATTCGGCACTGTGTCGCTTTAACTGACAATTGCGCGGTCGTGCGATGTTGCACCCAAACAAAATTGTCGTCCTTTTTTTCCCCACAAATAGAGCTTTCTTTTGGTGGTATTTGATCACCTCTGCAGTTTTTATTTTTTGCGCTATAAACAAAAAAAAGTGACAATTTTGAAAAAAAAAACACAATATTTTTTAGTTTTTCCTATAATAAATATCGCCCAAAAATATATATAAAAAAACAATTTTTTCCCTCAGTTTAGGCCGATATGTATTCTTCTACATATTTTTGGTAAAAAAAATCGCAATAAGCTTATATTGATTGGTTTGCGCAAAAGTTATAGCGTCTACAAAATAGGGGATAGTTTTATAGCATTTTTATTATTATTTTTTTTTTTTACTAGTAATGGCAGCGATCTGCGATTTTTATCGGGACTGCGACATTATGGCAGACACATCGGACACTTTTGACACATTTTTGGGACCATTGGCATTTATACAGCGATCGGTGCTATAAAAATGCACTGATTACTGTAAAAATGTCACTGGCAGGGAAGGGGTTAACCACTAGGGGGGGCAATCAAGGGGTTAATTGTGTTCCCTTTCTGTGTTCTAACTGAAGGGGGGAGGGGACTGTCTAGGGGAGATGACAGATCGCTGTTCATACTTTGTATGAACAGACGATCAGTCTCTTCTCTCTTCAGAGAACACACAGATCCGGTTCTCGGTATGTCAGCAGCGATCGCGGGAGCCCGGCAGTGATCGCGACCGCCGGGCACTTGCATCGGCTCTGGGGGCGAGCAGCGCACACGCTGCACTGACATTTCTGGATTCTGAGTCGTGGGGAAAGCAAAAGAATTGTTAAAGGATCTGCAGGAAAAGGTAGTTGAACTGTATAAAACAAGAAAGGGATATAAAAAGATATCCAAGGAATTGAAAATAACAATTAGCAGTGTTCAAACTCTAATCAAGAAGAGGAAAATGAGGGGTTCTGTTGAAACCAAACCACGGTCAGGTAGACCAACTAAAACTTCAGCCATAACTGCCAGGAAAATTGTTTGGGATGCAAAGAAAAACCCACAAATAACTTCAGGTGAAATACAGGGCTCTCTTAAAACATGTGCTGTTTCAAGTTGCATAATAAGGAGGCACTTGAAGAAAGATGGGCCGAATGGTCGAGTCGCCAGAAGAAAGCCATTACTACGCAAATGCCACAAAGCATTCTGCTTACAATACGCCAAACAGCACAGAGACAAGCCTCAAACTTTCTTCCACAAAGTCTTTTGGAGCGATGAGATCACAATTTAGCTTTTTGGCCACAACCATAAACACTTCATTTGGAGAGAAGTCAACAAGGCTTATGATGAAAGGTACACCATTCCTACTGTGGAACACGGAGGTGGATCACTGATGTTTTGGGGATGTGTGAGCTACAAAGGCACAGGAAATTTGGTCAAAATTGATGGCAAGATGAATGCAGTATGTTATCAAAAAATACTAGAGGAACATTTGGATTCATTAGCCAGGAAGATGTGCATGGGGCATACTTGGACAATCCAACATGACAATGATTCAAAACACAAGGCCAAGTCGACCTGTCATTGGATACAGCAGAATAAAGTGAAGGTTCTGGAGTGGCCATCTGAGTCTCCTGACCTCAATATCATTGGGCCACTCTGGGGAGATCTCAAACATGCAGTTCATGCAAGATAGCCCAAGAATTTCCAGGAACTGGAGGCTTTTTGCCAAGAGGAATGGGCAGCTTTACCATCTGAGAAGATAAAGAGCCTCATCCAAAAATACCACAAAGTCTTCAAGCTGTCATTGATGTTAAAGAGGGCAATACACGGTATTAAGAACTGGGGAATGTAAACTTTTGATCAGAGTAATTTGGGTACTTTCTGTTTTCATAATGATTTAAAACACAGTTGATTGATAATAAATGGCTTCAGCCAAACACTATCCATGAGTGAAAGAAAAGTATTTGTGTTAGCATTCATATTCTCTGAAAAATGGCCAAGAAATCATAAATTCTGCCAGGGTATGTAAACTTATGAGCACAACTGTATATTGATTTTTTCTATTGTGTGTATATACTTCTCTCATCACAGCTATTTTACTGCATTCCAGCTATGACCTTCAATTTAATGAATTGACCAGAAAAAAGTCAAATTATCATCACATATAAGCAGAATCTTTAAAATGATCCTGTGCCCAGATCATGCACACTGAACAAGCAGTAAAACAGGAATTTTGACTTACCTGTAAATTCCTTAAAGGGTAAGTTCACCTTTGTACACTTTTTTTCTAAATTTCAGCTCCCCTATGCACCAAAATAGCATTCATGTTTTTTGCAAAAATATCAAAGCTTTCCATTAAATCTACAGTCACTTACTTTTCTTGTCCTAATCCACGTCTCCAGACATTTCCATTAGCAATGTCTTTCTTCCTTACAGACTGTAGGTCATGACACAGGAAGGAGTTGACCAGCTGACCTCATTAGCACACACCATGCATCATCCACCCACCCAGGTGCACGTTTTTAAATGTAATGCAATCAATCAGTGATCACCCTTCTCACTAAATACAAAATCAGATTGCATAGTGTATGGCCATCTTTATAAAAGTACATAGGAGGGAGTGGACAGAAACATGCATGTGTTTTGAGTGTTTTGAGTGTTTCTGTCCACTCCCTCCTATGTACTTTTATAAAGATGGCCATACACTATGCAATCTGATTTTGTATTTAGTGAGAAGGGTGATCACTGATTGATTGCATTACATTTAAAAAACGTGCACCTGGGTGGGTGGATGATGCAGGGTGTGTGCTAATGGGGTCAGCTGGTCAACTCCTTCCAGTGTGATGACCTAAAGTCTGATCAGGAAGATAGACATTACAAATGCAATTCTCTGGAAACATGGATTAGGACAAGAAAAGTAAGTAACTGTAGATTTAATGGAAAGCTTGGGGTACAATACCGGACATGGGACTTGTATTCATAGACCATTGGACATCATCAAGCAATAAACAGAGTGGTAGCCAACCCCATAACAATACAGAACTGCCAACAGGCCCACAAAAAAAAAAAAAAAGGGTTCCAAAAGAGTCCAAAAATGCTCAGATAACAACTTGAAGCATCTTGCTTCTCTCTAGGCTCATGATGCTGTCATCCTCAACCTCAGAACCAACATCTGAATCTGGTAATGGTTGGGCATAATCAAGGGGCAAGTGGCTGACGCTGTGGTCAAATAACTTAGCTGACTCCTCAATGGCTGATGTTGGGGCTTTGGCAGGAAAAGATGTGGACAAGGAAGCAGGTTTATCCACTCTGGCAACTGCAGGGGACTGCATACTTGTCTCTGCTTATGTGACAGAGGATAAAGAGGATGAGGAAGGTTTAGTAAGCCTGTCCACCACCTCCTCTGCATGCTGTGGCTGGATGGCACGGGCAAACTCACTAAACCAGAGGTCTCAAACTGGCGGTCCTCCAGCTGTTGTGAAACTAGTCTCATAAGGCATTGCAAGGCTGACAGCTACAAGCATAACTCCCTCAGGCAGAGGCATGATGGGCCACCAGTTTGAGACCCCTGCACTAAACAGAGGAAATGATGCCCTGCCTGAGGACTGACCACCACGTCCACCTTTGTTGCTGGCCCCCTTACAGTGCCAAGGGAACGTCTGCCTCTCCTTGTTGTCCTCCCAGACATTATTGGGAGGGAGTGGGTGGTGCTTATAAGCAAATGTAAAGAAGAAGTTGAAATCTGTACGTAGATGCACTTTAATCAATGTAAAGAGGTGTTTGGAGCACTTTAATTTGAGTACTCACACTACACAGACACACTCCACAGATACACTATAATATATTGCAATATAATGCGCCAAAACCTACAGTGATGCATAGAACTATATGGTGTTAATCTGGCAGTAACGCACTCAAAAGTAAATGGCATTGAACTGGAAGTAACGCACACAAAATTAAATGGCATTAAACTGGCAGTAACGCACACAGAACTATGTGGCGTTAAACTGGCAGTAAGGCACACAAAAGTAAATGAAATTAAACTGGCAGTAATGCACAAAACTATATGGCGTTAAACTGGCAGTAACGCACACAGAACTATATGGCGTTAAACTGGCAGTAACGCACACAGAACTATATGGTCTTAAACTGGCAGTAAAGCACATAAAACTATATAGTGTTAAACTGGCAGTAACGCACACAGAACTATATGGCATTAAACTGACAGTAGCGCACACAGAACTATATGGCGTTAAACTGGCAGTAACGCACACAAAACTATACAGTGTTAAACTAGCAGTAATGCACACAGAACTACAGTGCCTTGCAAAAGTATTCACCCCTCTTGGCATTTTTTGTGTATTGTTGCCTCACAACCTGGAATTAACATGGATTGTTTGAGGATTTGCATCATTTTATTTACAGAACATGCCCGCAACTTTGCAGATGTTTTTTTTTATTGTGAAGCAAACAACAAATAAGACAAAATAACAGAAAAATTCAATGTGCATAACTATTCACCCCCCTAAAGGCAATACTTTGTAGAGCCACCTTTTGCGGCTATAATAGCTCCAAGTCCCTTTGGATAAGTCTCTATGAGCTTGCCACATGATACCACTGGGATTTTTGCCCATTCCTTCTTGCAAAACTGCTCCAGCTCCTTCAAGTTGGATGGTTTGCGCTTGTGAACAGCAATCTTTAAGTCTGACCATAAATTTTCCAACACATTTACATGTTTCCCCTTAAGTGTGTTTGGGGCCATTGTCTTGCTGGAAGGGGAACCTCCGTCCTAGCCTCAAATCACACACAGAGTGGTACAGGTTTTGCTCAAGAATATACCTGTATTTAGCACCATCCATTTTTCCCTCAACTCTGACCAGTTTCCCAGTCCCGACTGCTGAAAAACGTCCCCACAGCATGATGCTGCCACCACCATGTTTCACTGTGGGGATGCTGTTCTTTGGGTGATGTGATGTGTTGGGTTTGCGCCAGACATAACGTTTCCTTTGATGGCCAAAAAGTTAAATTTTAGTCTCATCAGACCAGATCACCTTCCTCCATACATTTTGGGAGTCTCCCACATTCCTTTTCACAAACTCAAAACATGCCATTTTTTTGCTGAAAGTAATGGCTTTCTTCTGGCCACTCTGCCATAAAGCCAAACTCAATGGAGCATACGGCTTATTGTCGTCCTATGTACAGATACTCCTGTCTCTGCTGTGGAACTCTGCAGCTCCTCCAGGGTTACCTTAGGTCTCTGTGCTGCCTCTTTGATTAATGCCCTCCTTGCCCGGTCCGAGAGTTTTGGTGTGCGGCCGTCTCTTGGCAAGTTTGCTGTTGTGCCATGTTCTTTCCATTTGGTTCTGACAGATTTGATGGTGCTCCTAGGGATCATCAAAGATTTGGATATTTCTTATAACCTAACCCTGACTTGTACTTCTCAACAACTTTGTCCCTTACTTGTTTGGAGAGTTCCTTGGTCTTCATGGCAGTGTTTGGTTAGTGGTGCCTCTTGCTTAGGTGTTGCAGCCTCTGGGGCCTTTCAAAAAGGTGTATATATGTAATGACAGATCATGTGACACTTAGATTGCACACAGGTGGACATCATTTCACTAATTATGTGACTTCTGAAGGTAATTGGTTGCACCAGAGCTTTTTATGGGCTTCATATCAAAGGGGGTGAATACATACACACATGCCAATTATCAGTTTTTTATTTCTGAAAAATAGTTTTATGTATATATATTTTTTAAATTTTACTTCACCATCTTAGACTATTGTATTCTGATCCATCTATATAATTCAGATTAAAAAAACATTGATCTAAAGGCTGTAATGTAACAAAATAGGTAAAAAGCCAAGGGGGTGAATACTTTTGCAAGGCACTGTGTATGGCATTAAACTGGCAGTAATGCACACAGAAGTAAATGGCGTTAAACTGGCAGTAACGCACAAAACTATATGGCGTTAAACTGGCAGTAATGCACACAGAACTATGTGGCATTAAACTGGCAGTAACACACACAGAAGTAAATAGCGTTAAACTAGCAGTAACGCACAAAACTATATAGTGTTAAACTGGCAGTAATGCACACAGAACTATATGGTGTTAAACTGGCAGTAAAACACACAGAACTATATGGCATTAAACTGGCAGTAATGCACAAAACTATATGGTGTTAAACTGGCAGTAACGCACACAGAACTATATGGCGTTAAACTGGCAGTAACACACACAGAAGTAAATGGCATTAAACTGGCAGTAACGCACAAAACTATATCGCGTTAAACTGGCAGTAACGCACACAGAACTATATGCCATTAACCTGGCAGTAACACACACAGAGCTATATGGCGTTAAATTGGCAGTAACGCACACTAAACAAACTATATGGCGTTAAACTGGCAGTAACGCACACAAAACTATATGGAGTTAAACTGGCAGTAATGCAATCAAATAGACGGTGTTCAACCGTCACTACACTGACGCTATCTGAACTGTCCCTACTCTAGCTATACACTAATGTAAAGATTACTGACACGGTCTCACTACACTACACTGAAACTATCTGAGCTGTCCCTACTCTACACTAATGTATGTATGAATGACACAGTCTCACTACGCTACAGTGAAACTATCTGAGCTTTCCCTACTCTAGCTGCACACTATGCAAAGCTGAATTACGGTCCTCCTCACTACACTCACACTATCCCTAGACTGACACTAAACTAAAATCCTACACTGACAATTGAAGCAAAATAGCACAGTATAGCACACTAACTAACTAATAGCACTGAACAGAGCCCTGTTCTATCTCTCTCCACGCCGAAATCACACTGACAATGGCTTCCATCGAAATAATACTTTTATACTGTGGGATGGGAATGAGCCATGATTGGTCCAATCATGACTCTGACAGTGCTCTGTGCCCTGATTGGCTGAAGCTTTCACTGCTTCAGTCAATCAGGGCTTGCAATGCACTGTTCAGCGTCACAATACATTGTGGTCAGTTCGGGGGGATGAACAAATGGTCGAATGACCCGTTTGTTCGGTTGTATGCCGAACATCTGAACAGCGAAAGTTCGGCCCAAACTTATGCTCGGGCCGAACCGTTCACCCAACCCTAATGGTCAGCAGAGGCTGTGGGCATGGTACAGGAGATGTCAGAGGCTGCAGGCACTGTACAAGAGATGGTCAGCAGAGGCTGTGGGCACGGTACAGGAGATGGTCAGTAGAGGCTGCAGGCACTGTACAAGAGATGTCAGACACTCACAACATCAACAGGGCTGCCTTCAGCTTCTTTGTTCTACCCGCTCGGGTCCTGGGCAGTGTGACAGGAATGCTCCACCACCACGATCATCCCTGGGTTCACTTTAGTTGGCACGCAGCAACAGCTTCTGCCAGACCCGCCCTGGCCGCTTCCCTGGGCCCCGACCAGTGCCGCCGGGTGAATACAGGATCTGATCAGATCAGCTCAGGCATCTCCGGGAACTGCGCAGTTCTGAGCCAAGCTGGTCCCATTTTTACTAGCACTTTTCTCCTGCTACGGACATTTACGGGCAGGGGAAAAGTGCCCTGTTTTTATGGGCTGCTCGTAAAAAAACAGGCAGTTGGCAACACTAGTGCTCCTAGGGCCAGATAAAGCAAGGAAAGGGCCGCATCCGGCCCCAGGGCCGTGGTTTGGAGACCACTGCTTCAGAGTTATAGTAATTTAAAACATCCAACTTATGTAAATTTATGAACAGTTTGTAAAAAAAATAAATAAAATCCACTTTTCTCCTGTCTATAAATGTCTGTAGACAGGAGAAAACTGCACATAAATAATCTGCTTGTCACCGGCTCAGTTCCAGAGCCATCAGATCGGGCAGCGGGGTGGGTCTAGGTGCGTGCCTGTGCGGTGAAATCATGGCCATAGCTTTTATTCACATGCCATGTTGCAAAGATCCATTTCTTCCTGGATTTTTCTCCGGAGGTACAACAAAGACGCCGCTCCTTCACAGAAGTGAGACGCCGCCTGAGAGATAAAAACATCAAGTTGAGCCTGCTTTGCCCTAGCAAACTCCATGTGATAGACGGGGAACGCACACATTTCTTTGAAGACCCAGAGGCCGCATTAACCTGGCTGGATGATCCTCCTAGTATGGTGAGTATGAGACTTACTTATTCCCCCATGTATATTGTTCCCCCAATTTCCATGATTTCAACATGGCTCCATTTCATTTACATTATTTCATCCTTTGACCCCGGAACTTTTACCCCCCCATTGATCCGGATCAGAGATCCACAGATGCCATGTGTTTACTCCATTCCTGCATTTGTTCCCATGTTCCAGCTGAACTCTGGTTTGAGAAGATACAGGAGCTGGTCTGCTCAGTCGGAGCAATTACTGTTTAAACACCAAGCCTGAGACACAGGCCCTGGGTTTTGGAACTTACCCGACCCCCTATTCTCATGACTGCCCCCCTCCTACCAACCTCCCCTATCCCACAGCATAGTAGATGATGGAACTTTGAACCTCCGGAACATTGAGCACTACATCCACCTCTGAACTTTTGTTAGACACCGTCGCTATCCTACTTAGCGAGTCATGTTGGGGTGTGATACACGTTATGCCACACAGTGCTTAGACTGGTTGGCTCTGTGGAGACCCAAATTCGGGCCTACTCACGAATACCAAAGTTCTTGTTTTGGGTATAAACTATTCCCATTCCCTTCCCCTGTTTTGTGAAGGCTATGGGATATAGTAGGAAAAGCACCTGGTGCTTGGGCTGTTTTTTTTTTTGTTATGTGTATTAGTTTTCTTATTTTCAAGTGCTAGCAAGTGCAGATGCGTTCTAACTGAGATTTTGCTGCCTCTGAGATACACTCGGATAGGCCTTCCCCAATATCCTGCTCTAATGTTGCAGTCTCTGCCTCATGGCTAAACAGATAGCTGACTCCTTTACTGTTCTCTCATGGAACGTTAGGGGCCTCAACTCCAAATTCAATAGAGCCCTCTTATTCCAATATCTCAAATCTAACTGTCCCCAACTCATCCTTTTACAAGAGACCCATCTTTTGGGCAGCAAAAACCTACCACTAAAAAAAACATGGGTACAAAAGGCTAAACATGCCACCTACTCCACATATGCAAGAGGTGTTACAATTCTCATACATAAAAATGTTCCATGTGTAATAGAAGAGATCTGTACAGACCCCCAGGGGAAATTTGCTCTAGTGGTCTTTACTCTCTGGGCGCAAAAATATATTGTTGTAAATATTTATGTACCCCCACCATTTTCACCTGTGGTATTGTATACTATTCTGGAGAGGATCACCCCCTTTTGCCCTGGGAAGATACTGATTTTGGGAGACTTCAATGCCACCATGTCACCTGATTTAGACAGACCCACCCCCTCTAAAAACCATTCTATAGAACTGTCCGCCTGGGCTCAGGCAATGGGTCTGGCAGAAATTTGGAGATGGAAGCACCCCACCACTAGGTCCTACTCTTGTTTCTCAGTTTCCCATAAAACAGCTTCACGCATTGACCTGGCCTTCTCCAACCCTTCACTTATGGCGGATGTGTTGGAGGCGTCTTACCTAACTAGTGGTTTGTCGGATCATAGCCCCCTGGCAGTGGTATTGCGCTCTCCTACCACAAGTAGCGCGGCATTGTGGCGTCTAGGTCCCCACTGAGTCTCCCATCCAGATCTTGCAGATAAATTACCACCTTTAATGATAGAATTCTGGGAACAGAACACGGGGTCCTCCTCTCCAGAAATTACATGGGACGCATTTAAAGCCTATACCAGGAGGCAGTTCATCTCCTCCATTGCTGCTATAAAGAAGCAGCGGTTGCTCGCAACCACCTCCTTGCAACAGTCTGTATCAGATCATGAGACTACATATAATTCAGATCCCACCTTTGAACATTTTGATCTCTTGATGGCAGCTCAAAGAGACCTACATCTTCACATGACAGAGATCACTAAACTAGAATCCTATGGGAACAGGCAGAGACATTTTGAACAGGGCGACAAAAACAGACGTTTTTTAGCCATGATAGCTCAACATGACCAACCACTCACACTTATATTCACAATAACTACTCCTACAGGTGAGAAGGTGTCTTCCCCACCAGATATATTAAATGCATTCAACAACTTCTATGAAACGCTATATACCTTTGTTCTGCCGTCCGATTTCCAGCCTGAGGAGCTTTTGGACCCCTTGGCGCTCGGCTGGCTTTCGGACGCAGAGCGAAAGGCTCTGGTACAGCCCTTCACGGCCTTGGAAGTACTAAATGCAATCCAATCCTTCCCTTCAGGGAAGGCCCCGGGTCCTGATGGGCTGCCCATAGACTTTTATAAGACACATGGGGAACTGTTGGCACCCCAGCTGGCCTCACTATACACGACTAGCCTGTTAGAAGGGAGGTTACCGAGCTCCATGTATCACGCTTACTCACCCTGATATATAAATCCCCA
Organism: Aquarana catesbeiana; assembly: GCF_042186555.1. Classification (NCBI taxonomy): domain Eukaryota; kingdom Metazoa; phylum Chordata; class Amphibia; order Anura; family Ranidae; genus Aquarana; species Aquarana catesbeiana. The sequence continues at coordinate 117,519,022 of NC_133329.1, forward strand.
AAAGACCCTACCTCCTGAGCTTCTTACTGACCAATAACGTTGCTGAATAATGACTTTAAAATATTAACAAAACTTCTTGCCATAAGACTATATCCCATGCTACCATCAGTGATAGATTTCGACCAAACCGGTTTTATGCCCTGCAGAGCCACTGATGTTAACCTCCGCAGACTGTTCACTAATACAAATACCCACCACATTAATGAAGGTACACGCACGGTAGCCTCTTTAGACATAGAAAAGGCTTTCAATACAGTCTTTCTTGTGGGAGACATTGCGCAGAATGGGGTTCCCTTTGATATTTATCGAGTGGCTTCCGGTGATTTACAAGTGTCCCACTTCCTCGGTGAGTCTGGGGGGTTGACTGTCCGATCCCTTCAGGCTCTTCAGAGGAACTAGGCAGGGCTGCCCTCTCTCAACGACATTGCATTTGCAATAGCCATTGAACCGGTTGCTGAGGTGCTATGAATCTCCCCCCATATCTAGGGTCTTCGCATCGGTTTGCTGGAGGAGAGGGTAGCCCTGTACGCTGATGACATGCTGCTCTTCCTTGGTGACTCTGGCCCTTCGTTGCAGGGGGCTTTATCTGTACTAAACACCTTCGCGACTGTCACAGGTTTACGAGTCAACTGGACTAAATCCCTACTGTTCCCAATTGACCAGACAACTAGGGCAACGGCCCCCCCAGACACCCCCCTCCAATGAGTAGATACTTTCAAATATCTGGGTGTAAACATCTCCTCTCAAGCTACAGATTACATCCCCCTCAATTTAGACCCAGTTATCCTAGAACTAAAGACAACACTTAAGTCATGGGGTAATCTGCCTTTGTCCCTGTGGGGTAGAGTCAACCTTTTAAAAATGAAAATCATCCCTAAACTCACTTACTTTTTTTCGCCATTCCCCGCAATGGATACCCAAACCCTTTTTTAAGAAACTCAATCAATTATTTTCCTCATTCCTATGGGGCCCTTCACCACCCAGATACACATTGACCACCTTAATGAGACCAAGAACGCAAGGTGGTATGGAATTCCCTGACTGCTACAAATATTTTCTAGCTATGCAGTTAGTAACTGCTGCCTGGTGGCTGGACCCTGATAAATTCCTGATATACAGGGGACCTCGTTCCCCCATATTCTCTGACTCCCTCTAGGCGCACCACCCTGGGGGCTTGGAAAGTGGGCCTAAAAATAGAGGAATACAGAAACAACGAAGTTTCACCGAATGCCAATATTTGGCTAAACCCTAGCCTTCCACATCTTTACAAACTGCCAGACCCATATACTTGGACCAAGTATGGCGTTAAAGCCATATCACAGATAGTGTCGCAGAATAGCTTGGTCCCCTTAACGCATCTGACCTCAGTTAATAAAATTCCACAACACTATATATTTTGCTATCTACAACTATCTCATGCCTTTTTAGTGCAATTCCTGCTTTCCTTCTGCATCGTGGTCCAGTCAGGGCTGGAAAAGACACTCAGATCTAGATGTACCGAGAAGCCTACCTCACGCCTATATGAACACCTGCTGTATGTGTCTCTCCCACCCTTGGAAAAGCTCTGGTCCTGCTGGCTACGAGATATTTCTACATTGGACAATGATGATTGGGACAACATCTGGGACTTTCCATTTAGCTCTCTAGTTTCACTACGAGACAGACTTGTGCAGTTTAAAATAGTACATAGAGCATACTACATGCCATATAGACTAAAATGGACATATGCTTACTAGGACTCATAGAAACAATTATACCGACTGTTGCCAAAAGGACTCTAATTGGGCTGTTGCTTTTCTATGCCCGGAAAAACATTGCTATGCATTGGAATAAACCCTCTGCGCCATCCTTGGCTCAGTGAAAACACCTGGTTAATGAAAGCATCCCATTATATAAAGATACCTATACCAATAGAGGATGCCCCATGAAGTATGAAAAAATATGGCGTAAATGGCTAGCCGAGCCAACGACAGCCTAATAGATCAAGGGGACCAAAAGTTACAATGTATCTTACCCCATAATTACATGTCTAATCTTAATTGGGTGGTGAGGCTGCGACAGACTGCAAAATAATGATACCAGATAGCTGAAGGGCGAAAAGAAATTTCTGGATCTTCTCTGATATCTCACTCAACATGAATCTGTAAAATTGTTATGTAAGACCGCACGGCAGTCCACAAATTTACTGCTATGCACTGAACTGTTTATGTGTTTCTTGTTTGTCTGTTTTAAAATACAATAAAAAGAATAAAAAAAAAAAAAAGAAGTACAGCCTGTCATGGAACGTCCCACACTCCACTTGAGTGCTTCCGTCAGTATACCACTTCCTTGTAGTCTGGATACAGATATCAGATATTCCAAACGCTTCCAAGCACAAAACAAGGCGACACTTGCTTCACTGCTAACATGGACTATTTTATTTAGAATCAAAATTACAAGACTTTATATGCCGTTGGAACCTCCACTAACAATACAACTGTAACCTAATTAACATGAGCTAATTATCTAATTCTTTATACAGCCTAGGTGACTACGTCTCCTAGCTCATTGGCTATTCAACACACATTACCATAAACATAAACACAGTGTTAATTAGAACAAACAACAATGAGTTGAATACCCTTAGAACCTGTGGTAAGCCAGACTAAACTCATTTACATTAAACACATTATAGCTGACATCAGACAGGTGAGTGGAGTTGATGACATTAGCATCTTCTCACAGTATGAGTCCCAACAGTATGACTCAGTCACTATTGTTACTATGGAAAATACAGGGTCCCCAGAGTCTGTGTGTCCTGAGGGACAAGGACCCGAAGCCAAAGTAACAACACCTCAAGGGTACCCCAAATGCCAAGGCCCATAATCTGTAGGCAAGAGGCTTACATTCAGTCCCCTCCAAAAGCCTCTATCCCGGGTGAGTCTGTCACACAGCCAAAGCTTGTTTGTGGATCACAGTAGTTTGTTTTGCACTCCTGTAACCTGTTTTCAGCAGACAGCGGACTGTCGGCTGACGTCACAGAGCTGGTCCAGACTCAGGCAAGATAGCAACAATGAAGATCTGCCCACATGCCTAGATCGGCACCTGACTCAGGCTCTCAGTGAGCTGCTGAGAGCCTGAGCTGCTCACTCGCACCCTCTCCACAGCCCAGTGCTCCAGTGAGCGAGGAGGTGGCAGAGCAGAGAGCAGTTACTGACAGTCAGCAGCTCTTTGTTCAGGGAGCACTGGGAACCAAACAATTGGCAGTGTTTGATTGCTCGGCTCTCAGTGTTAGAGCCGGTGGGGGACAGATGCAGCATCGGTCCGATGCTGCATCCACCTAGGTAAGTATGTGCCTTTTTATAAACTAGTTCTAGAAGAATTATGGTGAAAAATTTTATGTCCCCTAGGGCTGTTCTAACCATTAACCATTAACACTGTACATTTTTTTTTTTGTCTAAGGGAGGCCACACATGATTTTTTTTTTTTTTGATCAGTCAGCAGATCGAACGCGAAGTGGATGGAAAAATCCTCTCCGCTGTGCTACTGTATTCTGACAGCGGGCCTCCTCCACTGCCATAATACATTGATCAGCGATGTAGCCAATTGATTTCAAGTGCTGATCAAATGAAAAATATTTACAACAGCCCTGTTTGAGAATCGGTCATTAGATCAACTTCTCTTGAGTGGGAACAGCCATAAATTAATTGAAATTTTGATCCATCTATAACCAGCTTATGTCCCACCTTTAACATATTGTAAATAAAGTTTGATCTTGCCAGTACACACATGTCTGGAGCATTTCTTGGCTAACAGCAGTATCATTATCACTGCTAGTGATAGTCCTCCTCCAGACTGCCTGTCATCATATGGCTCAACCTACAGATTTGTCCGCCTGCAGTGCTCATATGATGTGTAGTTAGAGCAGGAGAGTGCATGTCGCGGGAAAATGACTCCCACACACTCTCTCCTTTACCATATCTATTTGTGGCTGGCTTGCCAGCAACATTTACTCCCAATAAAACTGTTAAATAACAATACAATGACAAAGTGTGTCCCTGGTTAGTAAGTAAACCTAAATTAATAAGATAGACTTTAAAACAAACCAAAGCACCAGTTCCCTGCAATGCAAGAGGTATTATAGTCACTTCTCCGATGGCCCATGTTTCTTACAATACCTTCTCTCCATTCTAAAAGTGAATCCCCCATCAGTTCTAGTAGTGTTGGATGCCTGTGTTCCTTGCTGCATGCTGCAATTCTTTCCGCTGCTCTCCAGTGGCGGCCCGTCCATAGGGGGCGCCTGAGCGCATTTTGGGGGCGGATAGAGGCTGTATTTGGGAGGGTACAGAGGCTGTATTTGGGGGGGACAGAGGCTGCATTTTGGGGGGGGACAGAGGCTGCATTTTGGGGGGACAGAGGCTGCATTTGGGGGGGCAGAGGCTGCATTTGGGGGGGGGGACAGAGGCTGCATTTTGAGGGGGGCAGAGGCTGTATTTGGGGGGGGACAGAGGCTGCATTGGGGGGGACAGGGGCTGCATTTTGGGGAGGCAGAGGCTGCATTTGGGGGGATAGAGGCTGCATTTGGGGGGGACAGAGGCTGCATTTGGGGGGGACAGAGGCTGCATTTGGGGGGCAGAGGCTGCATTTGGGGGGGACAGAGGCTTCATTTGGGGGGGGACACAGGCATGCTGCATGTAATGGGACACAGGCATGCTGCATTTGGGGGGGGGGGCAGAGGCTGCATTTGGGGGGGGGGGGCAGAGGCTGCATTTGGGGGGACAGAGGCTGCATTTGGGGAGACAGAGGCTGCATTTGGGGGGACAGAGGCTGCATTTTATGTGACAGAGGCTGCATTTGATGTGACACAGGCTGCATGTAAGGACAGACTGCTGGGGACACCTGATGGCATCTGGTTGTAGGCGACGTGGCTAGTGACACACTCGGGGCTCCCACTGATTCTGCATTATGGTGAGTTGAATGATTTAATTTTATATTACAATGTAATAATAGAAATAATGCGCTTCAATCATCCTGACACCATAACAACCATGGTGCTGGGATGATTGAAGCGCTAACACCAGGTGTTTGGAGTATCTTTATCTGCTGATTGTTAAACTTTCTAGAATACACATTTCTATTGTTGTGTAGGATCTAGGCCTGCTGTCCCTCTCTCCCTCTCCCTCCATCCCTCGTTCATCTCAGACGCTAACCACACCACCTTAGAGCCACGCCCACTATTTTGCTGAAACCACGCCCATTTTCACCAAGTGGGAGGGGTCAAAAAGTAAGGGCGGGGTCTGGCGCCCCCCATCCTAAAACTTTACCAGCCGCGACTGGGTACTACAGGACACAGCAGTGACAGAGGGTTCAGTGGAAGGAACCAACACAAAACTCAAGAATGTATGGAAATATTGGTCTTTAAAAAATCATATAGATACGAAAATTCCTTAGAGAGATAAACATAATATCGAAGGGATTGATAGAGGCTTCAGCACTGCAATGGAACAGAGGCAGGATACACGGGCTATCCTAGATATGAATATAATGATATTTTGATTTGTTTAGCAATCTGATAGGATCTCTTTAACAGAGAAGTATAGGCTTTTTTTATTTTAAGAATCATACTTGCCTAGGTAGATGCAGCATCAGTTTGATGCTGCATTTGTCCCCTACTGCCTCTAAGAATGAGAACCGAGCAGTCAAACACAGCTGATTGCTCGGTTCTCAGGGCTCCCTGAACAGAGAGCTGGTGACTAGCAGCTGTCTGCTCTGCTGCTCATTGGAGTGCTGAGCTGTGCAGGGGATGGGAGCGGCTCGCTGAGAACCTGAGCCAGGTGCTGGTCCCGGGTTGTGGGCAGATCCTGACCATATTGTCATGATCTTGCCCCAGTCTGGACCGACTCTGTGATGTCAGTCGACAGTGGGCTTCAGCCCGCTATCTGCTGAAAATGGGTCACAGGAGTGCAAAACAAACTGCTCTCCTGTGATCTACAGGGAAGTACAGATACTCCTCATTTAACGACTTACCTGTTTAATGACCATTTGGACTTACGACCAGCTCTCCCCACCCAAATGGCGCACTATACATCATTGTATTGTACAGTAGAGTACAGAATTTTCATTTGTGTTCTGTACTTATGCAAATTAAAACAACATTATTGAGCTGGAGTTTTGTGTTTAGACCTTTTTTTCACAATACAGAACTGTACAGTGGGGATGGGCCGAATGGACCCCTGTTTGGTTCGCACCAGAACTTTTGAACACCGCGAAAGTTCGGACCCGAATAACAAACCCCATTAAAGTCAATGGGTCCCGAACATCAAAAATCAAAAGTGCCCATTTTGAAGGCTTATATGCAAGTAATTGGGCATACAATGGTTATAGGGGTCCGGGTCCTGCCCTGGGGGACATATATCAATAAAAAAAAAAGTTTGTGAAAAACGTAATTTTTAAATGAGCAGTGATTTTTGAATTTTTAAAGTGAAAGCCTAAAAATGAAAAATTCCTTCCAATATAGTGTCTGGGGGGGTCCCCTTAGTCTACCTGTAAAGTGGCAGATCTGTACCATGTCCAGAATGTGCTGCAGCAATAATTGCATTTATAAAGCCCAAAAAAATGACATTTTCCCTGCAAGCTGCCTTTATTTTGCTCAGCAACAGCTGAGGAGTCAGTGTGTATGATGAGGCCACAATGTAGTGCACTGGGAACAAGATTAGAGATTTTTTGGATACATTCTGGTGTCACTTTGACTTTGTATAGAAGTAACGGGTGCGTAAAAATTGGTCTTTGGGTGTCGGTGGTGCCTTCCCACCATAACCCTATAGAGGTACTCTTGATGAAAGCAAGAATTGGACTTGCTGTAAAAAATTGCTATGATATGCACCTGTCAAACAGGTTCAGAAAAATTACTCTTTGGGTGTCGGGGGTGTCTTCCCACCGTAACCCTATAGAGGTGCTCTTGACGAAGACAAAAAAAATTGCATTGATATGCATATGGTTGGTGTTTTTGCCACGTTTGATGTGCCTGAGACACAGTTTGCAGATAGCAACAGTGTGATCTTCTGCAGATGTGCTGAAAAAGGCCCAGACATCTGAGCTTTGGGGAGTGGGCCGGGAGATAACAGCTGCAGAATGTGATGGAATAGGGTGGCTGCTCTCTACTCTTTCTTGATGTCGGCCCCCTTGGGGTTGTGCCGCCTCACCTTCAGTTTCTTCCACTGCTCTATCTGGCACCCAAGTCGCATAAGTGACCTCATCATCATCATTATCATCTCCATCCAGAGGCGTAACTAGAATCTTCAGGGCCCCGATGCAAGAACCCATTAAGGGCCCCCCTGACCCCCGGACAGGGCTCTTTTCTCCGAGCCCGATGGCGGAACACCAGGGTCCGGTCGCAAGTGGGTGGCTGCATGTAAAGGAATAGATTTCTCCCCCCCCCCGCTTCACTCCTCTCCCTCCCACATGCATTCAGCGGCTGCAGGAGGAAAATGGAGAGATGGGTTCCTCTATAAGGAACCCATCGGTGTTTCTCAATCTTTCTCCAGTCAGGGCACCCTTGAAGTGGCTGCACTGCAACCACCCTGCAACTGTGTGCATTGCATGCAGTTGCAGCATAGTGATGATGCATTTAAGGGGTTAAAACAGGCGGTCAGGAGGCAACATATTACCTCTTTACCGGCTGTCAAATGCCTCTGAAAAGCGATCTGAGCATGGATCACTTTTCAGAGGAACAGCATTTTTTTTTTGCTGGTACTATGAACAAGCAAAAAAAAAAAAAAAATCGGTTCTAATGGGACACATATAGGGGGTCAGGATTAAAAGCGCATACATAAAATGTGCATATATACATGTAAACACACATACATACACACACACACACACACACACACACACACACATATAAACCAGTGGCAGATGGTGCTCAAAATTTTTTGGGGGGCGCAAGCAAACTGAAAAATTCTTTAAAAAACGCATCAATTGCAGCCTCACTGTGCTCATCAAACGCAGCCACTGTGCACATCAATTGCCACCACTGTGCCCATCATATGCAGCCACTGTGCCCATCATATGTAGCCACTGTGCCCATCAAACGCAGCCACTGTGCCCATCAAACGCAGTCACTGTGCCTATCAAACGCAGCCACTGTGCCCATCAATTGCCACCACTGTGCCCATCAAACGCAGCCACTGTGCCCATCAAACGCAGTCACTGTGCCCATCAAACGCAGCCACTGTGCCTATCAATTGCCACCACTGTGCCTATGAAACGCAGCCACTGTGCCCATCAAACGCAGCCACTGTGCCCTGAAACACAGCCACTGTGCCCTGAAACACAGCCACTGTGCCCTGAAACGCAGCCACTGTGCCATCAAATGCTGCCACTGTGACCCCCCTGCCTGCTCGCAGTCTGCCCGGCACTTACCCTGTCTCGGTGGGGCAGCGGGTGACGTCGACGAGCGGGGTCCTCCATGCGTCTCCTCCCATCCTCTCCTCCTGATAGGCTTCCAATAGCGGCGCCTGTCGTTTCAGCCAATCAGGTGACGTGTAACAGACCTGAGCACCTGATTGGTGGAGAGGCGGTTCAGTGTTAGGAAAGCGAATATTTATTCGCTTTTCTAACACACCTGGGTGGACTGTGAGTGCCAAGCATGGCACTCGCAGTTCACCTATTTTGAAGCCTATTAGTGCTTTAAAAACACCCCCGCCGATGTAATTCAGGCGCCCGGCGTCCAAAAAGGGGCCAGGCGTCTGAATAGGGGGGGCAATGGCGGCCATAGATAGATTCACACTATGCATGAATCTATCTATTTGTGATAGAGGGGTGCCTGGAGAGAGGGGGTGGCGCCCATGCGCCCCTATGGACGCACCGCTACTACATACATACACACACATGCACATATACATAGATGCACACACACTCACACACATACATGCACACACACATGCACATACACACACACATACATACATACATACATACACACACATGCACATACACACACACACACACACACACACACATACATACATACATGCACATAAACACACATACAGTAGATAAAAAACGGCAGAACTTTACCTTAGCTCTTCCTGTCGGGTACTGCACGGTAGGGGGAGACAAAGAGCACAGCACACACTGCTTTCACTTTGTAATCAATGTGAGCAGCTCCCTGCACAGTGCCGAATACAGTTCCGCTTAGGATCGGGGAGCTTGTCTCCGCTCCCCTATCAAAGTAGCGTATACAGGGGGCCCTCAAGGGCCCCCTGCAGCAAGGGGCCCGGTCGCCATGGCAACCTCAGCGACCCCTATAATTCCGCCACTGTCTCCATCATTACCACTGGAGACAACTTGGCAATACGCTGCGGCTTGGGGAACATGAATGCCAATTTGTCTACCAGTGTTCCTCCCTCTCTCTAGAATGATGTTCCTGTCATCCTCAACCTCAGAACAAACATCTGAATCCAGTAATGGCTGGGCATCATCAAGGGGCAAGTGGCTGACGCTGTGGTCAAATAACTCAGCTGACTCCTCAATGGCTGATGTTAGGGCTATGGCAGGAATAGATGTGAACAAGGAGGCAGGTTTATCTACTCTGGTAACTGCAGGGGACTGCACACTTGTCTCTGCTTGCGTGACAGAGGATGAGGAAGGTTTAGTAAGCCAGTCCACCACCTCCTCTGCATGCTGTGGCTGGATAGCACGGGCAAACTCACTAAACAGAGGAAATGATCCCCTGCCTGAGGGCTGACCACCACATCCACCTTTGCCCGTGGACACATTTGTTGCTGGCCCCCTTACAGTGCCAAGGGAACATCTGCCTTTCCTTGTTGTCCTCCCAGACATTTGGGAGGGAGGTGGCTTATAAGCAAATGTAAAGAAGAAGTTGAAATCTGTTTGTAGATGCACTTTAATCAATGTAAAGAGGTGTTTGGTGCACTTTAATTTGAGTACTCACACTACACAGACACACTCCATGGATACACTATAATATACTGCAATATAATGTGCCAAACGTACAGTAACGGGCAAAACTATATGGCGTTAAACTGGCAGTAATGCACACAAAACTATATGGCGTTAAACTGGCAGTAATCATATTGTACTGCTGCTGCCCATGTGCCTATGATCACTTCAGGACCCCAAGCACAGTCGTCTGCTGCTGTGCCAATTGACACTTCCACCAATGGATGTAACTACCAACCACAACAAAATTATGATTGCAACATGCAAGAGGTTTCAGACTCGCAAGCCCCACAAATTGTTACTCAATCTAGAAGAGTGTGTAAACCCAATCCAAATTTCCAAGACTATCACATACTGACTTTTAATCAGCACCTTCCGTTTTTATTGTAGTTTGTTATTGTTCCTTGCTATGCTGCACTCCTTTTTGGTTCTATATAACACTTCATTTATATATGCATATCCTTTCTTTAAAAGGGGAAAGATGTACAATATTTATGTGTTGTATTTACATAGCTGTGTGAGGAGCTGGGGATGGGAACAGGAAGTAGAAAGTTATGAAGTGAAACTAGAAAAAATTGTCTTTACAGGTGGCTGCCTGCTAACTGGAATAAAGATCTGACTATTCATCGTTGCTTCTACAAAATCTACACTTGTGGCTCCCTGTTTAACAACCAATTTGTTTAAGGATCTGGTTGTTGGAAAGGAACCTGGTCGTTAAGTGAGGAGTAAGTGTACAGCCAAACGGGAAGCTATGCAAGTGCCCTGTTTCATGTCCCATATCATTGGAATGTATGCATATAAGTATTATATTAACAGCTTTCAAGTAAATCCTCCATTCCAGAGTAGAAATCAATGTTTACAGCATTTGTGCATGAGTCCGAACAGCTGGTCAGTCCTGCACTTTCCTGTCTACGATAAACTGTGGGGAGAAAAACCTTTAGGGCCCACTATCAAGGATTTGTTCTAACCTAAATGACAGCACAGCAAATGCTCCGGAAATTGCAGAATGGGAACAGGACCTCTGCTGCCTAAATATAGAGCAGACAGACTGAAATTCAATTTTCCACTAGGAAGCCAAATATGCTAAAAAAAATATCAGTTGTGTTGAGGTGACCTGTACTTCCTTAACTCTGAAGATATTAAAAACCATATAGACTACACATTCCAAACAACTATGAAAAGTCAGGAATTATATGAATGTTTAAAGGGCCACAATCACATCAAATATGTATTATAATAATTATATATGGGTAATACATGTAATGATAACATTAAGCATATGATTTTTTTTTTTTTTAATTCATGTATTCATATTTTTTCTACAGGTTAGACTCAGACTAAAGCTGGCCATACACGGTTTTCATTCAGCCAGAAGAACAAAAAAAACCTACAGACAAAAGAGGTGGATGAATAAATTCCAGTTTTGTAGCCAATGCATCCAAACTGACTTTAATGGGACTGCCTGCATGGGGATGCACAGAACACCCCATGCGGGTAAACCCGGCGCTCACACATGTGTATGCTATAGTACCCCCTGTATGAACAAGGCCTACCATTTATAAAAGTTGATGAGTTTAAAGTGTGTGTAAACCCTAACAACTTTTTCTAATTTGCTCTCTTATCGTCCGCTAAATTTACCATTGAAAGTGTTTTGTTATATTTGCTCCATAAGTGCAAACAAATACTTGTTGATCCTGCCAAAAAAAAAAAAAAAACAGTGACGTTATAACTTTCTGTGTCTCTGTTGCTCTGAAATCTTAACCACTTTAAGACCGGGCCTCTTTTTTAAATGTGTTGTTTACAAGTTAAAAACATTTTTTTTTGCTAGAAAATTACTTAGAACCCCCAAACATTATACTTTTTTTTCTAACATCCTAGAGAATAAAATGGTGGTCGTTGCAATACTTTCTGTCACACCGTATTTGCGCAGCGGTCTTACAAGCGCACTTTTTAAAAAAAAAAATCTACTTTTTTTAATTAAAAAAATAAGACAACAGTAAAGTTAGCCCAATTTTTTTTATGTTGTGAAAGATAATGTTACCCAAGTAAATTGATACCCAACATGTCACGCTTCAAAATTGCGCCCACTCGTGGAATGGCGACAAACTTTTACCCTTAAAAATCTCCATAATCGACATTTTAAAAATTCTACAGGTTGCATGTTTTGCATTACAGAGGAGGTCTAGAGCTAGAATTGTTGCTCTTGCTCTACCAATTGCGGAGATACCTCACATGTGTGGTTTGAACACTGTTTTCATATGCGGGCGCTACTCACGTATGCATTCGCTTCTGCACACGACCTCAGCGGGACGGGGCTCGTTTAACATTTTTTTTTTCTTATATATTTTACCCTTTACTTTTTATTTTTACACCACTGTTTTTTGTTTTTTTTTTAAATGTGTCACATTTATTCCTATTACAAGGAATGTAAACATCCCTTTTAATAGAAAAAAAGCACGACAAGACCTCTTAAATATGAGATCTGGGGTCAAAAAGACCTCAGATCTCATATTTACACTAAAATGCAATAAAGAAAAAAAAATAAAAAATTTTGTGATTTAAAAAAATAAAAAAAATAAATTGGCCCTTTAAGAGCTATGGGCAGAAGTGACGTTTTGATGTCGCTTCCACCTTGCAGTGTCATGGAGACGGGTGGGGGCCATCTTGCCCTCACTCGTCTCCATGTCAGCCCAGGGGACAGACGCGATCGCCTCCACCTCTGCTGACGGCTCTGATAAGCAGCGCAGGGCACCGGATCGCAGAGGGAGGGGGGCCCTCTCCCGCCACAGATAAAAGTGATCTCGCGGCGAATCCGCCGCAAAGACTACTTTTATCTTGTAGCAGACTGCCGGCCGAACACGGGGATACTGGGGTTATGGCAGCTAGCTGCTGCCATAACAACGATATCCGTCCCCAAAGTAGGGACATGCATCGGCGTGAGGCGGTCGGCAAGTGGTTAAGCAGTGTTATCAGCCCTGCACATTTATCCTATGTGTACTACAGGCACATTTATCCTATGTGTACTACAGAACACTTCCCCATTTGGTTATGAAGATGCAATTTAGGGTGACAATGTTACACCTCTATAGATAATTGAGTGAGCATTGTCACCCTACAACAAGAAGTGTGTAACTACTGCATTGGTGTGCACAGCCTATTACATTAGAGTGTGCTCCCCAGAGCACAAACAGACATGCATGTATATGAGCAGAGCAGTGGACCGCGTTAGTAGAGCAGAGATTGGTGTCAGTAGGGCAGTGGACAGTGTCAGTAGTTTTTTATTTTTATTGTTTTTACAATGTTATTTTTTTCACAATTTTTTTTTAGCAGCCCTGTTGGGGAGCTTTGCTGAAACATCAAGAGTCTAAACAGACCCCTGATGTCTCACTTTTGAGACAGATAAAGGTACTGTGGACAAAGATTCACCAGTCCCTTTCTCTGTAGCTTTATCTGCACTGAACAGTGAACTGTACAGATTACTCACTGTTTTTACTCAGAAAGGAAGGGAATGATAAAATAAATATTTACCGGTCCCTTCCTCTGTTCTCTATCCTGAAACATCCCCGACAGCAGCGAGTGGGAGAGGAGAGGAGGAAAGCTGGCAACACTGCAGGGGGGAGACAGGGGGCGCCAGGAAGCAGGAGAAATCAGCATTGCACAAGGTAAGTTAGGGTGCGGGCAAACATTTTTTGGTGTAGGTTTTATGGGGTGTACACATGGTCGGACTTTTCAACCGGACTGGTCTGACGGTCGCCGACGGACCAAATCCGGCGGACAATCCGATTGTGTGTGGGCTTCACGGGACCTTCAGTGGACTTTTCCAGTCACAAATCTGACGGACTTTAGATTTGGAACATGCTTCAAATCTTTACGTCGTAACTCCGCCGGACCCAGAAATCCACTCGTCTGTATGCTAGTCCGACGGACAAAAACCGATGCTAGGGCAGCTATTGGCTACTGGCTATTAACTTCTTTATTTTAGTCCGGTGTACGTCATCACGTACGAATCCGTCGGACTTTGCTGTGATCGTGTGTAGGCAAGTCCGTTCATTAGAAAGTCCGTCGAAAGTCCGCTGGAAAGTTTGTCGGACCAGTCCGGTTGAAAAGTCCGCCCGTGTGTATGCGCCATTATGGTCACAACTAACACCCAAGGATCAATTTTTCAGCACCTGTTTGACAGGTGCATATCATTGTGATTTTTGACAGCAGGGCCAATTCTTGCTTTCATCAAGATTACCTCTATAGGGTTATGGTGTGAATGCACCGCCGACACCCAAAGACCAATTTTTCTGCACCTGTTTGACAGGTGCATATTGTAACAGTCATGCGTACTGGGCAAATGCATAGCTGTGTGTGTAGCAGCCATTTTGTCATGTCTCAGCTCACGTTAGCCATGTTGTCTTATGAAGGGCACACCAGAGTGACCTTGCCCCCCCCACCATTTTCTTTCAGTTATGCAATACACAAACTGGTGACTGAGGCCTTATTAGTCCAGTGATCAGACACACAGACTTTTCCATTTCCCAAACCACAATTTAAGGCTGGAAAGCCTAATAAAACTTTCCCCCTCTCAATCCAGAGAACCAACAGATACCTGTCGTAAATACCTCAATCCACATAGAGTGCAGACAGTTTAGTATAGTTGTGAAACTTCGGCATGTTTTATAACTTCCAAATTAATAATAGCACAGCCATAATATGGACATATTTAGTTTTCTCGGATAATTTGTAACGTGTAAGTCCAGACACCCTTATGTCAGATCATATGGTGAACCCCTGGTACCCCTTCTTTCTCCTAGGTAAACTAGACATTGGAAACCCACCATGTTTATATTTGTTTTGAAGCACGCTGGACCATAATCTGGATGTTAGCAGTCTGTAAACAGTAGAGATGCAGAGATATAAATATTTATCACAAACTGTACCTGGGTTATGGTCATGAATGTAGAGACCTCCCAGTAACCAACCCCTAAATGAGATGACCAGACGATTGGTCATTGGATCTGTCAACACCCCTTTGATCCCAAAGAAAAGGGAGATGCCAGGACAGTTTGACAGTTCACCTTTACCATCAAATCAGAAACATCTGCCAAGTTTGAGAACCGATTACCACCTGGCTCATCGACCGAACTCTGTTCAACCCAAAGACATTAATTGCAAGTATTCTTCCTCCTCAATTCTACCCTATTTCTCTGTAGCTGTATATTGTCTGTATTTCTTTAAAATACCTTTTTTTGTAAATATTTTATTTGCACCAATTTTGACCTTTTTATTATTAAAACCTTATTTTGAAAAGTGTTAATCTTGTCCCTAAGCTCTTAATGTAAGCTAATCAAAAAACTGTCTCTTGAAGAGTGCTACTGTATAGGATAATCTTTCTGAACATACCCGTCTGTGGTGACAGTGTATGTTACAGACGATTATTCTAAAATCATAATTGTAATGCTAAATTGGTGGAAGTTCTGACACTTCAGTAAACAAATGTCAGTGGTGGCAGTTAAATGGTTAATTGTTTGATTAGCCCAGTGACAATCGCTCTCAGGCTGCTAGCACCTAGATTGTGGTCCCGCAAGCTGGAAAACCTTTGTGCTGGGTGCAGCTGAGAGTGGCATTGTTATGTAAGTGACAGTGTGGTGTGAGATTGGCCGGTCCTTTGTCATGATATAGTGAGGAAGGCAGGGATCTGATACCCGTGTTTGTCACACATATCATTACAATTTTTGACAGCAAGGCAGATATTTGCTTTCATCAAGAGTACCTCTATAGGGTTACGGTGTGAAGGCACCACTGACACCCAAAGACCAATTTTTCCGCACCTGTTTGACAGGTACATATCATGGCAATTTTTGACAGCAAGGCCAATTCTTGCTTTCATCAAGAGTACCTCTATAGGGTTACGGTGTGAAGGCACCACCGACACCCAAAGACCAATTTTTCCGCAAAAGTTTGAGCGTGGCATGAAATTTAAATTTTTGACAGCAAGGCCAATTCTTGCTTTCATCAAGATTACCTCTATAGGGTTATGGTGTGAAGACACCACCAACACCAAAATTCTGCAGCTGTTACTTCTGTCCAAAGTCTGCGAAAGAGACCAGAATTTATCCAAAAAATCTCTAATCTTGTTCCGAGTGCACTAAATTGTGGCCTCATCGTACAGACTGGCTCCCCAAGCCGTTGTTTAGAAAATAAAGAGAGCCTGAATGGAAAATGTCAGTTTTTTGGCTTTATATTGCTGCAGCATGTTCTATACACGGTACAGATGTACCACTTTACAGGCAGACTACGGGGACCTCCCAGGCACTATATTTAAAGGAATTTTTTATTGTTATTTCACATTTTGATGGTTTCACTTTAAGCATCAATAAATCACTGCTCATTTAAAAATGATATTTTTTACAAACTTTTTTTTCATTGATACGTGTCCCCCAGGGCAGTACCCAGACCCCCATAACCATTGTATGCCCAACTACTTGCATATGCGCCTTCAAAATGGACACTTTTGATTTTTCCAGTTCGGGTTCCTTAGAAATCAATGGGGTTCGTTATTCGGTTCCAAACTTTTGCGATGTTCAAATGTTCTGCCATGAACCGAACAGGGGGTCATTCGGCCCATCTCTACTCTCTATGACATCTACAGTATGTATCATAGATGTAAATTTACCCAAACACTTGACTATACTGATTGTACAATCTCATTTAGACAATCTCATTTAGATCTGCCATTAACTATGTAGTGCAGGGGCCTGCCTGATTTGATACTAATTCAATTGATCGTTTAGGTTTTTTACATATTTTAGGTAACTTTAAAGAACATTGTGTAGCAATTTTACTACAAACTGTATAGTGTATGGCCAGCTTAAGAGTTAAAGGGAACCTGTCAACTATACAATACAGCTTTCTTTCCCACAACTCCAATTCTCCATGGTGGTATAAAACCATGTGTTAACAGCCACAGCCCGAATCACAAGCATCCTCACATAGGCTTTTCCTGCAGAGGAGGGGGGCATGTCAGGTCAGTTTTGTTACTAGATGCTGATTGCTGAGTGCACTTGGTTTACCTCTGGTTACTATTGCAAAGCATAGTCCTATGTAGAAACTCTGCACAGCTGCTGAAACAGGAAAGTGGAAGAAAGTCTATGAAAATGGAGATACAGTATGTTAGTAGAGTAAATATCCACTTCGACTCATCCCTACCATAGACTTGCTGTTGATAATTTATAAGGCTTGGCCGCCCGTGACACATAATGTACAAACTGGACTCGTATTGGGAAATTTACAAGAATGATGAGCAATACTGAAACTCTGATTGTTTATGTCTACAATGAACCCTTATGCCCTATATACACGATCGGACATTGATTGGACATTCCGACAACAAAATCCAACGGATTTTTTCCAACGGATGTTGGCTCAAACTTGTCTTGCATACACACGGTCACACAAAGTTGTCAGAATTTCCGAACGTCAATAACGCGGTGACGTACGCCTTGTACAACGAGACTATAAAAGGGCAGTTCAAAACCAAGCGCGCCACCCTTTGGGCTCCTTTTGCCAATCTCGTGTTAGTAAAAGTTTGGTGAGAGACAATTCACGCTTTTTCAAACTCGTGGTTTTCAGATCATTTCTCTGCTGTTCAGTTTGTGCTTGTGGGTTTGTATCTGGTCTTCAGTGCATGCAGTGAGTTCCCATTGGTTTATTCAGTGTGTTCTTGTCCATTCGTTACTAATTTTCAGGTCGCTCTTCACAGGCCTTGCTGTTCTTCAGTGCGTTCTCTTACTTCATTCTGACCAGCCGACCGTTTTGAAGCCATGTTGCATGTACGTAATCATAGTAGTGTTCGTGCTGTTCGGGGGCTTGGCCTTGGGGTTCTTACTTTGACACAAGCCCAGTCCATGAACAGTGCGAGGAGGAGTTCATGGACCAAGAATTGGTTGCTCCAATGTGACCAATTCTGTCACATGCCTTTGCTCCATGAGATTCACGAGAATAATCCTGACGATTTCAGGAACTTTCTCAGGATGACGGACCCTGTTTTTCAACGTTTGTTGGCTATGCTGACCTCTTATATCAGCAGGCAGGATACCTGCATGCGGCAAGCCATCACTCCGGAGCAGAGGCTAGTCGCCACATTGTGGTACTTGGCGATGGGGAGAAGCCTGCAGGACCTCAAGTTCTCGACAGGCATCTCCCCCAGGCTCTGGGGATCATTATCCCAGAGACCTGTTCTGCCATCATCCAGGTCCCGCAGAAGGACTATATTAAGGTAAGATTTATCCTTTAGCATCACATTTTATTGTATTTAATGTTTGATAATGTATTGTATTTATTTCATCATTCCCTAATTACCATGATTGTAATATGCTGTGAATGTCCCTTTTATCCTCATGCATGCTGGAATTTTTTTAACGTTTTTTTTTGTCCTTCATACAGATTTGCCTTCACTTACCTCCCCAGCATGCTCTCCTGGGCCTATATCCACCTCGCCTAGTGACTTAACAATGTATTTTGTCAGCTCCATTGTAGTGATTTACCCTAAATACCCCCTAAAATGGGTAAAAATCTTATTTGTGTCCTTAAATTCTGGCAGAGTGACAGAGGCTTTTTTTTGGGTCCCAAACTCACTAGGAACCCTCCCTCCCCCCAACCGCTAAGTCAACCAATACCAATCCTCTATCTGCTGACTTTGCCAAACCCATACACACTATACCTACCTCTTTTGTGGTCAGATTTCTGTATGAATTCCCCAAAGCATGTAGTGAAAGGGCCTGTGTGAATACTTTCAAATGGTACTGTTTAAAGTTTTTGTATCCTATTATTATCTTGATAGGTAATTGCAGAATTTTAAAATTGTGCTCTAATTTGGACAGTGTGTATTCATATTTTTGTATTATGACATTTCTTACCTGTCCAGTGGGCTGCCAATTAACCGGTTCAATACAGGGCATTTTCACCCCCTTCCTTCCCTGGCCAATTTTTAGTTTTCAGCGCTGTCGCACTTTAAACGACAATTGCGCGGTCGTGCAACGTTGTACCCAAAAAAAAATTGATGTCCTTTTTTTCCCCACAAATAGCAAAAAGTAAAAAATTTACCTACCTCTTTTGTGGTCAGATTTCTGTATGAATTCCCTAAAGCATGTAGTGAAAGGGCCTGCCTGAATACTTTCAAATGGTACTGTTTAAAGTTTTTGTATCCTATTATTATCTTGATAGGTAATTGCAGAATTTTAAAATTGTGCTCTAATTTGGACAGTGTGTATTCATATTTTTGTATTATGACATTTCTTACCTGTCCAGTGGGCTGCCAATTAACCGGTTCAATACAGGGCATTTTCACCCCCTTCCTTCCCTGGCCAATTTTTAGTTTTCAGCGCTGTCGCACTTTAAACGACAATTGCGCGGTCGTGCAACGTTGTACCCAAAAAAAAAAATTTATGTCCTTTTTTTCCCCACAAATAGAGCTTTCTTTTGGTGGTATTTGATCGCCTCTGCGGTTTTTATTTTTTGCGCTATAAACAAAAGAAGAGCGACAATTTTGAAAAAAACACAATATTTTTTACTTTTTGCTATAATAAATATCCCAATTTTTTTTTTTTAAAAACAAATTTTTTCCTCAGTTTTGGGCGATACGTATTCTTCTACATATTTTTGGTAAAAAAAATTCGCAATAAGCGTATATTGATTGGTTTGCGCAAAAGTTATAGCGTCTACAAAATACGGGATAGATTTATGGCATTTTTAAAAAAAAAAATATTTATTTATTTTTTTAGCGGCGATCGCAATTTTTTTTCATGACTGCGACATTATGGCGGACACATCGGACACTTTTGACACATTTTTGGGACCATTCACATTTATACAGCGATCAATACTATAAAATTGCATTGATTACTGCGTAAATGTGACAGGCAGTGAAGGGGTTAACCACTAGGGGGCGGGGAGGGGTTAATATGTTTCCTAGGGAATGCTTCTAACTGTAGGGGGAGGGGACGTACAAGGGGAGGAGACCGATCAGTGTTCCTCCATTCTGGGAACACAGATCGCTCTCCTCTCACCTGACAGGCTGTGGATCTGTGTGTTTACACACACAGATCCACGATCCGGCCTGGTTAACGGGCAATCGCGTGTGCCCGGTGGACATCGCGGCCGCCAGGCATACGCACCGGGTCCCGAGCAACGCGGCGGGCGCGTGCGCGCGCCCCCTAGATGGCCGGGAATCCCAGGACGTCATATGACGTCCACCCAGGATGGGAGATCCCATCCCAGGACGTCATATGACTATATGTGGGTAGGGAAGTGGTTAAGGAGGGGCTGGCCAAAGTAACACACATTATGTATGCATTCAGCTCTCAATGAAGTGGAGAGGGTTACCTGTCCAAAACATACCCCCCCCAAAATGTTTACAATGGGCCATCAGAGGGGGTGAGGAATCTGATAAGTGGACCTTATATTTTTGTCTTTAAATACTCCGTAAAATAAATCTTATACTGATGTTGGTCAAGAATGTTTGTGTCTAATCTGCTTTCAATGTTTATGTGCAAAATGACTAATTTTTTTTTTCTGCTTTGACTCCACAGTTTTCTTCCACGCCACAGGAATGGCAGATGGGAAACACGTCCACATAGTCCCACTCCCCAACTCAGTGTCATACTATTACAACTACCAGGGATTCAATAGTATTGTGATGTTGGTGGTGGTGTCGGCTACTTACGAGTTCCTGTATGTGGACGTGGGTAAGAATGGGCGGATGTCGGATGGTGGAGTCATCGCCCAGACCGAGTTCTACAGGC
This sequence comes from Aquarana catesbeiana, assembly GCF_042186555.1. NCBI lineage: Eukaryota > Metazoa > Chordata > Amphibia > Anura > Ranidae > Aquarana > Aquarana catesbeiana. Next base: position 117,539,751 of record NC_133329.1, read on the forward strand.
GTCTCCAGAATGGCAGCTTGGGCTTGCCACCTCCAGAAGACAATGCAGAAGGACTCCCATTCGTCTTTGTTGCGGATGAAGCGTTTGCGCTGGGGACCATCTTATGTGGCCATTCCCTATGAGGACCCTCACCCCGGACCAGAGGGTTTTTATTTACCGGCTGGCCAGAGCCAGAAGAATGGTGGAGAACACTCCAACTTTGAAATAATGGCCAGCCGGTTCCGCCTATTTCTTACACCGATACACATGGCGGAATATAAACTCAATTACGTCATCCTGTGTAGCTGTGTTCTCCACAACTTTTTAAGGAGAAATTCTTTCAACTATGCTGCCTCATTTGGGCCTGAGGCCGGAATTCATATTAATGAACCAACCCTGATGGCGCTTGAAAGTGGCCATCCTGGCTTGCCCCCCAGAGTGCCCGTGAGGTCCGTATAAGATACATGGAATACTTTGCGGGTGGGGGGCCATCGATATGCCAGACAATATCTAAGACTTTTTTTAAATAAAAATATATTTGAAACTGAAAAAATATTTGCTTTGATTTACTGCTTGGCTTTCTTTTAGCTGTCTCCTCTGTTATCTTTTATTAATGTTATATTTTTTTGTCCTTTTTCTTCAACAGTGCAAACAAAATTTCTTTTACACATGAAGTGACAATCTCTTCTTTGGCTAACTATTATTATTTTGTGGGTCTGCTACACACACCTTGTTTTTGTTGTTAATGTATGTAATGCATTACTGACAAAAATATTATTAATTTTCAGCACCATGACCGAAATTTGGGGAGTCATGAAAATGGCGTGATTGTGTAAAATTAGAAAGCACTGTTAGGTGTTATTTACTAAAGGAAACTACACTTTGCACTACAAGTGCACTTGAGACTGCACAGAAACTGCACTTGTAGTGCAAAGTGGATTTGCCTTTAGTAAATAACCCCCATTGTCACTGAAAACACCAACTTTACTCCAAAATATGCTTTTGAACAATGAAAGAAGAAGCCACACATTGTTGATTATCAATCTTTTTAATCAAAGCACAATCACATGTGCGTTTATAAAAGGGTTTTTGAACAAACCAACATGTTTGTTGTCTAACATTTTTTTAGGTCACATTAACCGCTAGCCTACCGCCCACCGTCATATGACGGCCGGACGGTAAGCCTATTGTTCTGAGTGGACGTCATATGATGTCCGCCGTTTAAACAGGGCATGCGCGCGATCGTGAGCGTGCAGCCCTGTACTGTCGGTGGCGGCGTGTCACCGAGACACCGCTCGTCACCGACAGGGGTGAACAGCCACTGCGCATGGCTGTTTACCACGTGATCGGCCGTGATGAAGTCACGGCCGATCACTAATGGTACATCCCGCATTGCACGGCGCATGCGCACGATCGTGAGCACGCTGCGCGTGCACGTCGGTGGCGGCGTGTTCCCCGGGAACACTGCTCGTCACCGACGATAGTTTACAGCCATTGGCCAGTACTGTGTACCATGTGATCGGCTGTGATCCATTCACAGCCGATCACTAAGTGTAAACAAAGACCTGTCACTAGCTGTTACTAGCCCTTCTCTCCTCACACACCGTTTCCAGTGTGAGGAGAGAGGAGCCAGGAGCAGTGAGTTACAGATCTTTGTATTTGTAGTGTCTGCACCAACACCACTTCTGTCCCATCGCCCCCCCCAATTGTCATCTGTCACCCAACAGTCACCCCATAAAAAGTGCACCTGTCACATAGAGACTGCCATTAGTTACCATCAGCGGTGCCCTGTCACCCACCAGTGACCGTGCCCTGTCACCCGTCACCCATCAGTGACCTGCCCTGTCACCCGTCACCCATCAGTGACCTGCCCTGTCACCCATCAGTGACCTGCCCTGTCACCCGTCACCCACCAGTGACCGTGCCCTGTCACCCGTCACCCACCAGTGACCATCAGCGGTGCACCCGTCACCCATCAGTGACATCGCCTGTCAACAATCTGTGACTATCACCTGTCACCGTCCGTGGCCTGTCACCCATCAGTGACCGTGCCCTCTCACCCGTCACCCATCAGTGACTGTACCCTGTCACCCATCAGTGACCATCAGCGGTGCGCCTGTCACCCATCAGTGACCGTTGCCTGTCAACTATCTGTGACCATCGCCCATCACACCATCACCTCTCAGTGAACGTCACCTGCCACCCATCGCACAGCCCATCAGTGACCGTCACCTGCCACCCATCTGTCACCTGTCGCACAGCTACCCGCCACACAGCCATGTCCAAAAGAGGATATACAAGTGAGGAGGCGTTCCAGATCCTCTCTATGACTGATGAGAGCACCGGGGAGCTCTCATCAGAGTCCCATTCTGATTCCGAAACAAGTTCGGCATTTGAGCCGATCGAGAGTAGCAATAGTTCGGATGAAGAATGGGTCCCTGCTAAAAGGGCACGACACTCTGGAACCCAAGAAGCCGCCAGCAACCGGGATTATATTCCCAGTACCAGCTCTGCCGCCAGAAATAGGCCCCAGGAAGAAAGGCCCAGTACCAGTGCTGCCGCCAGCAATAGGCCCCAGGAACAAAGGCCCAGTACCAGTGCTGCCACCAGAGATGGGCCCCGCGCACAAATGCCCAGTACCGGTGCTGCCACCAGAGATAGGCCCCTCGCACAAATGCCCAGTACCAGTGCTGCCACATCACACCTGAGTTCCAGCACAGGAAATTCAACTCCCCCAACTACTGGAGTGTCACGTCCCCCAAGAGCCAGGGCCGCTACCTATATGCCAGATGGTCTTGCCAACCCAACATGGCTGCCTTCCAACTCGGGATCACCAAATATTCCCCCTTTCACAGCACAGCCAGGTGTGCAGGCCAACACCCAAAATTTTACAGAGATCAATTTTTTTCACCTGTTTTTGCCCGACACTTTGCTGCAGTTCATTGTGGACCAGACAAATTTGTATGCCCAGCAGTATATTGCCAGCAACCCCCAATCATCTTATGCCCGTCCGTTTGAGTGGAGAGATTTGAATATGGAGGAGTTCAAATTGTTTTTGGGCCTCACCTTAAATATGGGGCTTACAAAAAAAAATGAAGGACATACCTATTGGTCCACCCACCCCATCCACCATATGCCCATGTATTCTGCCGCTATGTCCAGGTCCCGATATGAGATGATTATGAGATTCTTTCATTTTAACAACAACACCCAGTGCCCTCCCCGCAATCATCCAAATTCCGATAAGCTGTACAAGATTCGCCCACTAATAAATTCATTTTCCCAACGATTTGCAGAACTTTATGTCCCCGAGAAGAATATATGTGTGGATGAGTCCCTGGTACCATTTTCAGGCCGGCTAGGAATAAAACAGTATATTCCTACCAAAAAAGCCAAATATGGAGTCAAATTTTACAAGCTGTGTGAGAGAGCCACGGGATATCTATATGCATTCCGCATATATGAGGGAAGAGATTCCCAGCTCCAGCCCCCTGAGTGCCCGGCCTACATGGGCACAACTGGAAAAATTGTATGGGACCTGGCTTACCCACTTCTAAAAAAAGGCTATCATATATACCTGGACAACTTTTATACCAGCCTGCCCCTTTTCAGACACCTTTATATTGAAAAAACCCTGGCCTGCGGAACTTCAAGAAAAAATAGGAAAGGCTTCCCACAATCCATTGTGAACAAAAGGCTGAAAAAGGGGGAAAGAGCAACACTGAGATGTAATGAAGTGCTGGCCTTGAGGTGGAAGGATAGCAGGAACGTGCACATGATGTCCACCATTCATAATGACACTGCAGTTGTAGTTCAGCGAAGACGAGGTCCCATTGAAAAACCGACATGTGTCCAAGACTATAATCTCTACATGGGGGGGGGTGGATTTCAATGACCAAATGATTCAGCCCTATTTGTCAATAAGGAGGTCCCGATTCTGGCATAAGAAGGTAGCAATATATCTAATCCATTTGGCCATTTACAATTCCTACATAATCTACACAAAATCCACAGAAAGCCCCGCCTCCTTCCTAAAATTCATAGAAGAAGTAGTCACGTCCCTCATCTATCCACAAAGACCCCTCCCAGAATTACCTCGTTCTGATGCTGTTAGCCGACTTCAGGAACGCCACTTCCTGTACAACATTCCACCATCGGAAGCAGGCCGAAGACGGCAAAAAAAATGTCGTGTGTGCAGCAGAAGAGGTTTTCGAAAAGATACAAGCTAACATTGTCCCCAGTGTCCCTCCCAACCTGGCCTTTGCATTGGTGAATGCTTCGAACTGTATCATACATCCCCAAGTTATTAGCCCATATTTTCCCCATTTTCGCTGATCATTTTCCATGCTTCCCCAAAATAACCATGCCACTGCCTTCAATGTGAACTGACCCTGGCCTGCTTTTTGACTATGCCTCTGCCTACCGTTTGGACTGCTTCCACATGAACTGACCCTGGCCTGTTTTGACTATGCCTCTGCCCACCGTTTGGACTGCTTGCTCGTGAACTGACCCTGGCCTGTTTTGTGACTACTCTTCTGCCTACCGCTTGGACTGCTTGCACGTTAACTGACCCTGGCTTGTTTTATGGACTATGCTTTTGCCTACCACTTGGACTGATCTGTTGCCCTGCTACTATAGTACACAGGGGTCTCACATATGTGAGGGGCTCCAGAAAAGTTTTTCCAGATGGAGATAACAATTTTTTTTGTTTTCTCCCGGTTTTGTAATTTCCGGATTAGGGTCTGGAGTCCGGAGGCTTCATAGAGATTTGGGTGGGTCAAAGCCTCTACCCCTGTGCCCCTGTGCACAGGTCTTACCCGATTGCGGCCCTCAGCCTTCTGCTGACTTACTACCATCATGCCTTTGCCTGCCGCATGAACGGACCACACATCTGCCTGCTACCTGGACTATGCAAATAATTCGCTGTAGCAAGAGGCAGTATGTTTATGAAGGGCTGGAGAGCGGTACAATAATGTGTGTCTCCAGGTAACAGTGTACCAGGATCAATATTATGGCTGTGCTGGCTGTCTCTGCCTGGACAATTCCTATGGACTGTGCTGTGCCGACTATAGACAATATTCCTGCCTGCTGCCTGGATAGTTATTGCTGTCGCTAAGCACATCCCTGACTGCTGCCTGGACCAGTGCTCTCTTCTGTGGACACTACTAAAAGCACAGGTAATACTTTTTTTTTAATCCTTTCCGCAATAGAATTTATTTTGGATTGTAATTCTTGGTATGTACATGCTATGTGTTAGAAATATGAAGGGCCTTCAAAAATGATAGGTTGCCAGGAAATTATCTATGTAATGCATGCTCCTAGAACGCCTGATGGTGCTACTTGGATGTTGGGCCACTGTATGTGGCCAAGCTGTGTAAGTCTCACACATGTGGTATCCCCATACTCAGGGGGAGTAGCAGAATGTATTTTGGGGTGTCATTTTTGCTATGTGTTGGAAATATCTTATAAAATGGACAACTTTGTGTAAAAAAACAGCGTTTTTATTTTTTTTCCACATTTTCCAAAAACTTCTGGAAAAAAAATAACCGTTCAAAAGACTCATTATGCCTCATAGATTATACGTTGGGGTGTTTGCTTTCCAAAATGGGGCCATTTTGTTGGCAATTCCTTTGTCCTGGTGCTCCAGGGCCTTCAAAAGTGTAATAGGTGGTTGAGAAATGAGATGTGCAATTTATGCTCGTAGATCGCCTGATGGTGCTACTTCAATGTTGGGCCTTTGTATGTGGCCAGGCTGTGTAAAAGTCCCACACATGTGGTATCGCCATACTCAGGAGGAGTAGCAGAATGTATTTTGGGGTGTCATTTTTGCTATGTATTTGCTATGTGTTGGAAATATCTTATAAATGGACAACTTTGTGTAAAAAAAATGCGTTTTCATTTTTTTTCCACATTTTCCAAAAACATCTGGTAAAAAAATAACCATTCAAAAGACTCATTATGCCTCATAGATTATACATTGGGGTGTTTGCTTTCCAAAATGGGGTCATTTTGTGGGCAATTCCTTTGTCCTGGTGCTCCAGGGCCTTCAAAAGTGTAATAGGTGGTTGAGAAATGAGATGTGCAATTTATGCTCGTAGATCGCCTGATGGTGCGACTTCAATGTTGGGCCTTTGTATGTGGCCAGGCTGTGTAAAAGTCCCACGCATGTGGTATCGCCATACTCAGGAGGAGTAGCAGAATGTATTTTGGGGTGTCATTTTTGCTATGTATTTGCTATGTGTTGGAAATATCTTATAAATGGACAACTTTGTGTAAAAAAAAAAAAAAATGCGTTTTCATTTTTTTCCCACATTTTCCAAAAACATCTGGTAAAAAAATAACCATTCAAAAGACTCATTATGCCTCATAGATTATACATTGGGGTGTTTGCTTTCCAAAATGGGGTCATTTTGTGGGCAATTCCTTTGTCCTGGTGCTCCAGGGCCTTCAAAAGTGTAATAGGTGGTTGAGAAATGAGATGTGCAATTTATGCTCGTAGATCGCCTGATGGTGCTACTTCAATGTTGGGCCTTTGTATGTGGCCAGGCTGTGTAAAAGTCCCGCACATGTGGTATCGCCATACTCAGGAGGAGTAGCAGAATGTATTTTGGGGTGTCATTTTTGCTATGTATTTGCTATGTGTTGGAAATATCTTATAAATGGACAACTTTGTGTAAAAAAAATGCGTTTTCATTTTTTTTCCACATTTTCCAAAAACATCTGGTAAAAAAATAACCATTCAAAAGACTCATTATGCCTCATAGATTATACATTGGGGTGTTTGCTTTCCAAAATGGGGTCATTTTGTGGGCAATTCCTTTGTCCTGGTGCTCCAGGGCCTTCAAAAGTGTAATAGGTGGTTGAGAAATGAGATGTGCAATTTATGCTCGTAGATCGCCTGATGGTGCGACTTCAATGTTGGGCCTTTGTATGTGGCCAGGCTGTGTAAAAGTCCCACGCATGTGGTATCGCCATACTCAGGAGGAGTAGCAGAATGTATTTTGGGGTGTCATTTTTGCTATGTATTTGCTATGTGTTGGAAATATCTTATAAATGGACAACTTTGTGTAAAAAAAATGCGTTTTCATTTTTTTTCCACATTTTCCAAAAACATCTGGTAAAAAAATAACCGTTCAAAAGACTCATTATGCCTCATAGATTATACATTGGGGTGTTTGCTTTCCAAAATGGGGTCATTTTGTGGGCAATTCCTTTGTCCTGGTGCTCCAGGGCCTTCAAAAGTGTAATAGGTGGTTGAGAAATGAGATGTGCAATTTATGCTCGTTGATCGCCTGATGGTGCGACTTCAATGTTGGGCCTTTGTATGTGGCCAGGCTGTGTAAAAGTCCCACACATGTGGTATCGCCATACTCAGGAGGAGTAGCAGAATGTATTTTGGGGTGTCATTTTTGCTATGTATTTGCTATGTGTTGGAAATATCTTATAAATGGACAACTTTGTGTAAAAAAAAATGCGTTTTCATTTTTTTTCCACATTTTCCAAAAACATCTGGTAAAAAAATAACCGTTCAAAAGACTCATTATGCCTCATAGATTATACATTGGGGTGTTTGCTTTCCAAAATGGGGTCATTTTGTGGGCAATTCCTTTGTCCTGGTGCTCCAGGGCCTTCAAAAGTGTAATAGGTGGTTGAGAAATGAGATGTGCAATTTATGCTCTTAGATCGCCTGATGGTGCTACTTCAATGTTGGGCCTTTGTATGTGGCCAGGCTGTGTAAAAGTCCCACACATGTGGTATCGCCATACTCAGGAGGAGTAGCAGAATGTATTTTGGGGTGTAATTTGTTGTATGCATATGCTCTGTGAGAGAAATAACCAGTTAATATGAAAATTTTGAAAAAAAAAAAAAAAAAAAATCTTCCTTTTGCAAAGAATTGTGGGAAAAAATTACACCTTAAAAAAACTCACCATGCTACTTACTTAATACCTTGGAATGTCTACTTTCTAAAAAGGGGTCATTTGGGGGGTATTTGTACTTTTCTGACTTGTTAGTACCTCAAGAAATGAGATTCACCTGATGTACTGAAGGCCTGATCAGATGTTTTCAATTTTCAGTGATTGGCACCATAGTTTGTAGACTCTATAACTTTCACAAAGACCAAATAATATACACTAATTTGGGTTATTTTTACCAAAGATATATAGCAGTATAAATTGTGGCCCAAATTTATGAAGAAAAATTACTAATTTGCTAAATTTTATGACAAAAACAAAGAAAAAAGGCAATTTTTCACAAAATTTACGGTCTTTTTTTATTTATAGCACAAAAAATAAAAAACCCATTAGTGATTAAATACCACCAAAAGAAAGCTCTATTTGTGTGAAAAAAAGGACACAAATTTCATTTGGGTACAGTGTTGCATGACTGAGTAATAGTCATTCAAACTGTGAGAGCACCAAAAGCTGAAAATTGGTCTGGGCAGGAAGGGGGTTTAAGTGCCCTGTATTGAGGTGGTTAAGTAGAAATTGCTTTTTAGGGTAAAACAGGCATGTTTATAACCATAAAACAATACACAACTCTGGAACTTATAAAGTTCAACTTTTATAAAGTGAAGACAATATTAGACATGAGTATGTACAAACTGTGTTTGATATTGCATTCAGCAGATGGGGTGATATCACCCCTGTAAAAGCCAAATTTAGAAGATGCACACAAATTGCCTAATGTCAACATGTGCTAGCTGCCATCATGGGGCATCAATGGACGTGTTTTGTGGGTGCAACCCCTTCCTCTCAGCTACTTTATTATCGAGGAAGGGGTTGCGCCCAAAAAAAAGCGTACATTGATCTCCCGTGATGGCAGATAGCACATGTTGACACACTGTGTGCATCTTCTAAATTTGGCTTTTAACATAAGTAAAAAATTTTAGTCATAAAAAACAAAAAACAGAAGAAATTTAGGGATTTCTGGGTGTTTTAGATTCTCCCTAAAACATCAATGATGTTGTTCATTTTGTTTTGAACATCATTGATGTTTTGCATTATGTTTTCTAAATCTCGATTACACCCCATTATCTCCCCGAGGAGGATCTGGGCACTTTCACTGGTGAAATGACATTCCTCTTCCACAACATCCCGATCACCTACAAAAAAAAAACACCATGTATTATAAATATGCAGGTATCCAACTCTTACCTGAAGCTGTGGTCGCAGAGACACTCACCTGTTGTGGTGACAATTTCTACAACGTCTCCCTCCTCTGGTTGGGTTTGGGGGATTTCCCATTCTTCCTGAGGTGGGGGGTCCCTGGTGTCCTCTGATGAGTGGTGTCCTCCAAGTCTTTTCTCCCCATGTGAACAAAAATAGGTATACTTACAGTAGCACACAGATATTTGATGGCAGAAACAGGAATAGGAAACATTGCTTGGAAGTGTTGTACAATTGTCTGTTTTGAGTTCCAAGCTGAAGAATTTTTTTTGTCCTTTGTAAAGCTGTTACACTTACCTGTTTTGTGCAAGCTTCACAGATGGAGACACCCCTATAGTATATACTGGAACACCTGTGTGGGCCCCCCTAATGAAAAGGGTGTTCCTTTGTCCCACACTAGTGCTCCAGCGTCCAGATGTGTAAACAGCTGCTGAGTGTCCTCTCCTTATACAGAATCAAGTTTGTATTTCATTCTAGTTACAAACCCATCTAGACAACAAACTTTTTTTAATAGAAGTAGGCCAGAAAAACCGTATTGAACTGCATCTGGCCAAAACATTGTATTTTAGTGGCCGAACGAACAATGTTTCCTACGAACGATTAATGTGCCCATGAACATGAAAGTTGCCATTTTAAACTGTACAGCAGTAAAGAAAAGCACATGAAGCAGCACGAACATAATAAAAAGAAAGAATAGGAACACAGGACAACTACTTACTTTTTTGCAGCACTCTCCTGATCCTTCTATACTGATCGTGCTCCCTTAATTTCAGGTCCGACCACCGTTTCCTGAGTTGATCCTTGGATCGTCGTACCCCAAAATTCCTGTGCAGACTCTTCACAACTTTAGCCATGATCTTGGCCTTTCTGACATTTGGGTTGGGGTAAGGTCCATACTTCCCGTCATAGTCGGCCCTCTTCAATATGTCCACCATCTCCACCATCTCAACAAAGGCCATATTTGAGGCCTTAAATCTCCTCCGGGATCGTGATGTTTATGGCTCCGGGCTTTCCTCCTCCTCCTCGTTGCTGCTATTATCATGCACCTGCTCTGTCTCCGCTATGTGCTCTTCCCCACTGCACTGAAAGAGAAGGGACGGGGAATAGACTAGAAAGAACGTCAGGGGCGGGCGGAGTTTCACGCATGCGCAGTGTATATAAAGCGTAACACGCGTGCGTCGTACGTACGATCTGTGAGCGGAGGAAGGAGTATCGGAAGCGCCGATAGTGATAACGAAGGTACAAGTTTAACTTGGGCCTATACTGCTTATAGATTGAGGCCTATGTTGGGACAAGATTAGGAGAGTTTAGCCTGACATTAGGGTTTGTCTTGTGTTGTGTCTTGCAGAGAAAATGGATGGCTTCAATGATCACAACTTCCTCCTCTTGTTCATAGACAAATACAGGGAGCTGCCCTGTCTGTGGCAGGTCAAACACCCACATTATAATCATAAACAAAAGAGGCAGCCAGCGCTGGAGAAACTGCTGGAGTTGGTGAAGCCGGTGGTCCCCAAGGCAACCATCCCCTATTTAAAAGTCAAAATTGGTGGCCTGAGGAGCACTTATCTTAGGGAGCGCAAGAAGGTCCAGGATTCCCAGAGATCAGGAGCTGCAGCAGATGACATGTATGTCCCCAGGCTCTGAAACTATGAGAGATTTTGTTTTCTGTCAGACCAGACTGAAGTCAGGGAATTACTCTCAACCCTTCCTTCCACTCTTCCCTCCACCCTATCTTCCACCCCAGCTGAGGCTTTTGATGTCCAACCTGGGACTTCCAGCCAGGAAGAAGTGGAGGAGCCCAGCTTGAGCCAGGTATAGCATTGTTCAACATATGTCTGGGCAAAACATAAATGATGTTTACTAGATGTTATTATTGATCACTAATTGCTGATTTAATAAAGGTGTTTACATATCATTAGACAGTAGTGGGCAAAAATAATTGGGACAAGAATGAAAAATGCTGGGCTCAGAATGATAGTCTTTTCTATTTATTAACATTCAATTTGCAACAGTCATGAGATGAAAATTGTGTGTGATTGATGAAGAAAAAACTAAAACTATGTCCCTTTTTCATACAAAGGAAGACCTCAGCCAGGAGGAGGCTGTGGAATGTGGCACACAGGAGGAGGCTGTGGAATGTGGCAGCCAGCAGGAGGCGGGGGTTAGTGGCAGCCAGGAGGTGGTAGGGGTAAGTGTCAGTCAGGAGGTGGCCAGGCCCAGTAGGAGTCTCACAGAATCGCAGGTTCCTCCCCTCCGCCTTCCAAACAAAAGACCCAGGAAGGGGAGTAACGTGGAGGAGTCAGCACTCAGGCTGATTCAGGAGGCTTCTGCGTCCCTCAGAGCCACCCCCACTCGTGAAGAGGCTTTAGCCTCCATGGCTGCCACCAAACTGCAGGACATGCAGGAGGGCCAACGCCTCATGTGTGAGGAAATCATTTATAAAACATTAAATAAGGGGTTGAGGGCCTAAATCACATCCAATACCCACCTGTGTGAGTTGCATCATCCTCCTCCTCCTCCTGCCACAACTCCAACACCACAGACACAGCCTGGAAGGAAGAGTTGAAGGAAGACCAGAGAGTGATGGCCTGGGTTCAGTCTGGTCTGACAAAAGATGCAGGCTCTTTTATGACCACAGCCTGGGGACATACATGTCATCTGCTGCTGTTCATGATCTCTTGGACTTCTGGACCAGATTGTACTCCCTCAGGCCACCAATTTTGCCTGAAAATAGTTGATGTGTGCCCTGGGGCCAAAGGCTTCAACAATTTCTGCTGTTTCTCCAGCGTTGCCTCCCTCTTTATTTGGTTAGGACCCCTTAATAAAGGTATTTTTTTGAACTAATACTTGCCTATGTGTGTTTTTCTTCAAAAAGGACAGTTTGTTTGTGAGGAGGCTGGTATATTTCCAAAATACAATGTGAAATTAACAAGGGACACCAACAACAACCAACCTCCTTGAGATTAAAAAAGACAAGATAATAATGGTATTGTGTTAACTTGACACACAAAACACACCCAAAACTATTCTGGAGATTACCAAAAAACAAAAAAAACAAAAAAAACAAAAAAACAGGAGATCTGGATTTAAAAAAAATACAACAAATAATCCAAAAAAAAAAATATAAAAAAAAAAATATAAAAAAAAAAAATGTTTTTGATGTGACAAATAAAAATATTATATTCATGAAATCACGAGAAATAATAAAGAAAGAAAGAAGTTTGTGAGAAGTCTGTGTGAATATAAGCAGCAAAACAACTTCATTCTTCTAGCATTATAAAGAAGAAGAGAGTGTGCTGCATTCAACAATTTAAAACATTGCAGCGTGACAAAAGTGCTATAACAATTACGAACGCTAATTTTACCAGACTGAGCAGTTCCGTCTCGGAATTTATTCTGAGCATGCGTGGCACTTTGTGCGTCGGAATTTTCCACACACGGTCGGAATTTACGCGAACGTATTTTGTTGTCGGAAAATTTTATAGCCTGCTCTCAAACTTTGTGTGTCGGAAATTCCAATGGAAAAAGATTCCTTAATTGGAGTATTATATTACCTATTTATTCATCAAGTTCCTTTTTAAATGCATTATTCCTCTGGTGCAAATGCTTTGGTCAAATCAATACTGTTCAATCAGCTTAATGTCAACTGAAATGACCTCTTTCCTGAATCAATAAGCGTCAAGCGGGAATCATGCATTTTGGCGATGACTTGTATCGCACAACACTAAATTGCTAGGAAAAGCAATCTTTTGAAATGTCCAAAGAGTACTTAACCTAGGCAAGTTTCTGTAGCTGCAGCAGTCGTATTGGTATATACAGCAAAGTATATTTGTAAGCAGACATGGAATATAAATTACCAATAAACCAAAGCAGTTATATATCTATATAGTTATAAAATTGTATATACATTATAAAGTATAATTCAATTTTGGTGCAGTGCCATCCCCCGAAGGGGCCTCTGGATTTGCCCTGGTTCTTTCCTATACTGCACAACAGTTCATTCAACCCAGCTCAATAATCTATATATACAATTTTATAACTATATAGATATATAACTGCTTTGATTTATTGGTAATTTATATTCCATGTCTGCTTACAAATATACTTTGCTATATATACCAATACAACTGCTGCAGCTACAGAAACTTGCCTTTTCATTTTAACACGTCAATGCATAAACACAAGTTACCACTGTTTTAAATAATGCTGGTTCATATTAGTGCAATGCGATGATGTGCGATGTCCATTTAAAGATGATTTTTTGTGAAATATTTATTTTTTTGAAACAGCACCAGGGATGCTACTTACTAGAAATTAACTATGTCCTGTGTAAAAAAACCCTTTCCCTGACCACCTACTGGGCACTCCCCCCAAATCTCTCTCTAATCTCCCAACAGCTTTATAGAGGTAACAGGCAATGGCCGGTATATCAAGGACCCTACAGCAGCAGTCCATATAGCAACCTCTGGCATTTAATTCTGGCAATTAGTTCCCTTACAGCACATGTACACCCAAAAATCCACAGCAAGGTCTTTACTCACAATAAACCAGTAACTCTCTGCTGCCCCTACTGAGGCACAGACTGAAATTCCTTAGCTCAGGTCAGCTGTCTCAGCACCCTAGAGACTTGGAACCCTCCTGGGGAGGAAGAACAATCTCTCCAGGGCTTCAGACTATTTATCTTCTCCCCAGCCACCTCTTGGACATTCCTCCCCAGTGATTAGCTAGGCCGTAATAAATATTCAGGTTGGTCATTTAAATTTTCCCTCCCTATGTTCTGGAAGCTTCTTTCAGAGGCAGAGGGAAGTAATTATACTCCCAGCCTGTGAAACCCCAAACAGGCCAGAACAAACAATCACTGCTCCACTCACTACAGTGTAACAAAAAAAATTAATTTGCCTAGCAGCCTAACCAGGAGGGCACAACATAAGATAGGCCACTGTAACAAAGTTAAAGAGAGAAATAGAGGGATGATAAAAAAAATAATCTACTGGCTAATAAAAGTAAATATCTTTTAGCGTCACATCATAGTCAGGATTTTGAGTCTCAATCATTGCAATACCTTATGTTGCACAATAACATGCATTGCATTAAGGCAGTCTATTTGTTATAAATGGGTTTCTTATGCATGGCAACAGAGCAAAAAAAGCATGTGACCCTGCTACTGTAATTGTTTGTTGGGGTGACATTCTAAATGATACACTGTACAAGACGCCTTTGCATTTTAACACATCAATGCATAAACACAAGTTACCACTGTTTTAAATAATGCTGGTTCATATTAGTGCAATACGATGATGTGCGATGTCCATTTAAAGATGATTTTTTGTGAAATATTTATTTTTTTGAAACAGCACCAGCGATGCTACTTACTAGAAATGAACTATGTCCTGTGTGCTGGTGACTGCCTTTTACAGTAGAAATCCTCAGTCCTCTGCCACCAGATACCCCTGCAGCAGTGCTATGGGGTAATATCAGTAACTCTGCCTGTGAAAGGCACTCTTCCATAGTATAAACTAATATCCGCCTGCGTGCTCCATTCGTATCATCTGTACTATTGGGTCCCACACTGGGCGGGCCTAGTAGACACTTTAGCTGAATGCCTGTCATAGGTACAACTGCTGATATTAATTTCCCCAGAACTGGAAAATCACCACTGCAGGGGTATCAGGGGGCAGAGGACAGAGAATTTCTCCAGTAAATAGCAGTCCATGTGACACACTTCATTGCTGGTAATCAAGTTCCTGTTGTTCAACATTTTAAAAAAAATTACTAAATGTCGGCTTTAATACATTTTTTTTAACTGACAATTTTTTATTGATTTTCAAAAGTTTCCAACAGAACATATAAGAAAACACGCATTGTTGTAGAAAACATATATCTGGCAGGTTATCAACAAAAAAAATTTGGTTAAGACATGTTAATCATACATCCAAAGACAATGTGTGGCATTATCAGACTGATTGAGTAGGATTCAAAATTTCTGTAGTATAGCAGAGTCTAAGATGCAAAAGTGCGTGCGGACGTATGGAAGAGAGGAAGAGCATAAAGAAAGGGTTAGGGAGAATCAGAAAAGCGAGAGAAAGTAGAGGAGACCAGATAGGGAATAGTGAGGGAGAAATGATAGGTGAGGACAACCACCTGCTCTAGGAGCTCCGCACCACCCGGGGACACCAACCACAGGCACAAGTGACCTCTTGAGGTCAGGGTTCATCAGGGTATCAGGTTGTAGCAGTCTCCAACATAACCCACGGCTCCCACACTCGATTGTGTATATGGAGAGTATTAATTAGGGAGGCTGTCAGGTACTCCATCCTTTTAACATCTCTGATCCTGGAATGCAGTTCAAACAGTGAGGGGGGTTCCCTCTTCTTCCATTTCAGGGCCACCAAACACCGCGCTGCTGTTAGCACCTGGGCTAAGAGCTTTTTTGACAATTTAGAAAAAAAGGGGGGGTGGGAGGCCCAGGAGAAAAGTTTCCGGGTTGAAGGGCACCCAAGAGCCAAAGATGGAATGGAGCAAAGAGTGTATCGTCTGCCAATAGGGGACTATTAGAGGGCAGGTCCAATAGGTATGATATAGCGTCCCCATATCTTTACAACAGCGCCAACAGTGGGGATTGGCCGAGGGGTATAAGGAGTGGAGGAGGTCAGGGGTTTGGTACCAATGGAATAAAATCTTGTATTGATTTTCTTTATAGAGCGTACAGATGGAGCTCTTAGAGGCCTGTGACCATATGAGCTGCCACGTTTTCAGGTGTATATTCTCACCCTGGGCCTGCTCCCACTTGCGCATATAGACATGTCGAGGTCCTGTTGGTGACAGATCCATGGTCAGGAGCTGGTGTATGCGCGATATCATACCTTTAGGAGACAAGCCTTCTAGACATATTTTTTCAAATTCGGTTAAGGGGGAGAATTGAAGGTTCGTTACCAAAGATTGTGCATAGTGGCAAATTTGTAGGTAACTAACAAAAAGCCTGTCTGGGCAAGTCAAAGGCATTTTGCAGATTTTGAAAGGATCGCAAGGTTCTGGTTCTAGTATCCACCAATTGGCCGTAGCAAAATAAGGCCCTATCCATCCAAAAGTAAGACATCTGCGAGGTCAAGCTGTAAATAGAAATTAGGTGACCAGGGAGGAAGTGGTGGTAAGCTGATATGTCGATTTTGTGTGCCGCCATAGTGCTCGTAGGTGCACCATTGGTCCTAATACCTGTAACCCACTGGGCGGTACATCCGAAACTCCACAACATGGAATTCGGGTGGATGGGGGCCAGCCACAGCTTCTAATCTTGTGTCCATCAGTTATAAGTGTGGAGGGTGCACCAAGAGGCTAAAGGGCGCAACTGGGCTGCCAGATAATACTTGGCTATGTTGGGGAACGCAAGGCCGTCTTAGTTGCGGGGAGCATAAGACTAATCTAGCAATCTGTCGCCTCTTATAATTCCAGAAAAATGTTATCAGATTGCCCTGAAGGTTCTTAAAATGCAAAGCTGGGATGGGAATGGGCAGTGTCTCAAAGAGGTAGAGAAGTTTAGGTAGAATCGTCATCTTTATGGATGCAAGGCGACCAAAAAGAGATAGCTTTAGAGATTTCCACTTGGCCAGGGGGCTCTAATGGAGGTGTATAGTTGGGCAAAGTTGGCCTTATAGAGAGTGTCGTAGGTGGGTGTGAGGTGGACCCCGAGGTATTTTAAGGAAGAAGTCTTCCTTAAGAAGCCTGGTGGGGTATATTAAGGGGGAGGGCTTCCGTCTTTGAATTATTAATTTTGTATCCTGAGAGGGAGCTGTATCGATCTAGCTCTACGTGTAAATTCGGGAGGGAAACGTGGGGTTGTGTAAGGGTAAGCAGAATGTCATCTGCAGATAAGGATATCTTAAAGTCCCTAATATGTACAGGGATGCCGTGAATGTTTGGGTTCTTTCTGATATGGGCTGCTAGGGGCTCAATACATAGAGGAGAGGGAAAAGTGGGCAGCCTTGTCGGGTCCCATTAGTAATAGGGAAAGTGGAGGAGGAGGCAAACTGGGTTCGAACTAGGACTGAGGGGGATAAGTATAGGTGAGCAATGGCTCGGAGGAAAGGGCTTTAATACATTTTTAAGAGAGTATTATACAGCCTATTGTTGATCACAATAGCGCACATAAATATGCATTTTATGTGTGTTGATAACGCACATAAAATACATGCAAATACAGACACAAAGGTGTAAACCCAGTCTTAAAATGTAAAATGGATTACAATTTTACTTTGGACTAAACCTTCCTGATGGACACAAGAAGGCTTCCATTGGTGACTTTACATTTTGCAAATCCTAGATGCCTGGCTGTCATGCTGACTTTCTGACTTCCATTATTTGAGTCAATGAGCCGAAACAAGTTTTTAAATAATGATTTCTGAATTTCTTACAAGTATTTGTATACTTATTCCAGATCTGTGCCTCAAATTGTGTTGAACCTTATGGGGCAGTATAATAGTCAGGAAGCTAGAATTTTCAAACGCTCCCATATGTTTGTGAAAAAAGGCTTTTGTAACGCTATCCTGTAGGGGCTACTGATAATAGCAGGTTCTTCTCTAAAAATACAGAAGCTGCACATCCCCACAAGTACCAGTCCATTCACACCGGCTCCAATCACATAGTCTATGACAGGGGTCCCCAACCACCGGTCGTGGCCCAGTATCGGGCAGTGGCCTCTCTGCAGCCAGGCCATGAGTACAACGGGTGAGTGGGCGAGCAGGCCAGTGACTGGGCCGACCGGTGAACAGGCCAGTGAGCGGGTGAGCGAGCGGGCAGGCAGGCCAGTAAGCGGGCTGGTGGGTGAGCAGGCGGGCAGGCGGACAGGCCAGTGAGTGGGCAGGCAAGAGTGCAGAGGGATGACATCATCTCTCACCGCCTGCCCTGGATCACCGCAGTTCCATCCTCACTGTGCAGCCATGGGCAGCAGAGAGATTACATCATATCTCACTGCCCACCCTCACTCTGGGACACAGCCACTGACAAGTGACAATCTGCATCTTGTGGCAAGTGACAATCCGCATCTTGTGGCAAGTGAAAATCCGCATCTGGTGGCAGGTGACCACCAGATGCGGATCTTGTGGCAGGCAACGTGCAAGTGACATTGCAAGTGACAATCCGCATCTGGTGGCAGGTGACATGACAAGTGACAAGCTGCATCTGGTGGCAGGTGACGTAGAAATTGAGAATCCGCATCTGGTGGCAGGTGACATGGTAAGTGACAATTCGCATCTGAAGGCAGGTGAAGTGGCAAGTGACAAGCTGCATCTGAAGGCAGATGGCGTGAATTGTGACAATCCGCATCTGGTGGCAGACAACGTGGCAAGTGACAAGCTGCAACTGGTGGCAGGCGATGTGACAAGTGACAATGCGCATCTTGTGGCAAGTAACAAGCTGCATATGGTGGCAGGCGATGGTGGCAAGTGAAATGCAGCATCTGATGGCAGGTGATGTGGCAAGTGATAAGATGCATCTGGTGGCAGGTGACAAGGTGACAAGCCCTAAAAACAAAACTAATGCAGCCATCACATCTAAGAAATGGTAAGCTGCAATATAATAAATGTTTACTTTTGGGTTTAAGGAAGTCCATAGCAACAGAGTCCATTTACGTGGATGCCCTCATAAACGGGTCCCATTTGAGGGGTATGCAGCGAGAGGAAAAGACCACATTGTAAAACAAGTCCCCACTGTACCGCTGCCACACTGGACTGCTCCCCACGAGGTTGGTTCCCCTGTATATATGCCCAAAAATTGGGAAGTGACAAACATGTATTGGAAACCATGTCACAAAATACATTATTCCTGCATGCATCACCCAAAACCTAAAGCAACAGAACACATTAACATAATATATCTTAGGTACCAGCCTACATGCAGATTCCCAAAGAAAATGGTGTACACAATCTTTGCTTTAACACATACGGAGAATTTGACTGTCTCCATGAAGAATCTTGGGTGATTGATCTCAATGTTTTGGCGTGCACAATCCTAGGTTCCTAGGGACAATAGTCAGGTCAACTGTGCAGAGTTAAAATACTCTAGTGATAGTAGCAGAGGTGCCTATGGTTCTAAGCAGTGTGTATTATTCATATCTGTTGGATATCTGTATGAAAGGTCCAGAAAACAGGTCCTTCTTTAAACAGTATATTTTATTGTAATGAATTAAACACCGTATGACACGTTTCATGATGAGCTGACACTTCTTCAGGGTTTTTTCTATGTTAAAGGCAGCAAGGAGCCTACATTGGGTGTGTCTGAGAGTCCTGTATTGAAAAGAGATAAGAAAACACTAATCCCAGATCTCCAACTAAAGGTAGAGCAGTGGTCAGGTGCAATACAGCTATACCTAGGTGGAAAACAAAAGTCTTGGGCAGGTAGACGGTGTTATCTGTATGCATTTTGAAGCATTCCTTTTTTTACTTAAGGCTGAAGTGCAGCTTTAAGAGTCCTTTAAAACTTTTTAAAATCTGTATATAAAAAATGAGACAGAAAGGAATACTCCTGACTCCTGAGGATTGACAGTCTACACATGAAAGAAACAAATGCCTGGGTATAGCTATTTGGCTGTCATGTATTTGTGCTTGACTCATCTGCTGCCAGCTCTGAAAAGGTGCTGCAGAAATGTGATACAAAGACAGACACTTAAGCCCAACAAAACCATTTCAATGCCAAGCTATTATATACGACATAACGTGCAGGCTTCTCCTACTTCTGAATGCCGTATCTGGGTTCAGTTAGCTAATGACTGCACACAGGGGAGCTGTGAAGGGAGCTAAATATAAATTATGTAATATTCGCAAAATGGTTTATATAAAAGAATTTAATAACATTTAAGTGGAACATCAGTTAGAACTATTTATTTACTTGTGAATGGAGTATAGAAGGTTTAGGAGCTCTATCAAAAATTCATTTTTAAGGAGAATTCCCCTCACTTAGTGTCTGCCCAGCATGGAAAATGACACCTGTAAACATCTGACAGAGGGTTTAAAGGAGAAATTTTGTTAATTTTTTTATTTTTTATTTTCTTTAACTCCCTAAGGGACCAAGTGCATTTGGCTGTTGTGATTGGTGGGCTTATTGTCCCCTAAACACACCTCCTAATGCAGGCTGTAGCTTCACCCCCTATTGAAGCCCAAATTATGGGCATTCCTGAGGGGGAGGTACAGCCAACACAGAGCCTCGCCCCCTCTCTATGCAGACTGAGCCATGGTGGCTTTATAAGCAATCCGTTTTGACAGTGTTTGGCTGCATTTATGCAGCCATAGAGAACTACTGAGGAAGTGATTGGTCACAACAATCACATGGTACAGGTCCACTGTGATTGACCCTGTACCATGTAATCATTGTAACCAATCACAGAGATCACAGTGGTGCACAATGGCCATTGTTTACTAGCATTTACTGCGATCACTGTGATTGGTCATATGGTACAGGGCCAATCACAGCAACCCTATACCCTGTTCTGTGATCCGCTGTGTCCAGTGTACACAGCGGTCATAGATCACACCACTGCGTGCTCCTGAGAGCATTCATGAGTGGCCAATGGGGGAGGCCTTCCAGGTATGTCCACCAGCATTGGCCCTGCTCCCATCCCTTTCTTATATCTACATTGGCTAGACAGGAGGTGGTTAAGACTAGTTAGATTTAGCCTGGAATTGTACTTTAAATGTCTGGGCCAAATTTAGCAATCCCAGTAAGGATCAACTAACATAACTACAACCCTATCATTAATTTTGACCGTGGGGCCTGAAAACGCAAAATGCACATAGACGTGCATTTCTAGATCTCTTCTGCAGCAATAATGTTCACATAGCACAGGACATTTTTCATCTTTTGATGATGTGGTGGGATTTATTCAACACCCCTATGGAGGACACACTCGGTTTGCTCCTTGCACCTTGATGACACTATGCACATCTCTGGACTATGCTTTACACTTCATACCAAGGGTAACATTTGGCTTTCTATTTATTTATGTTTTTTTGTGCTATCTTTGATTCTATCACCTACTCTATGGTGAGTCACTCACCTGTTTCTACTTTGTGTGATATAGATAGGGGGCGCAGAAATCATAATCGTGTTAAACCAACATGTGATTAAACAGTGAATATAAATATGTAAATGAGAATGTCCATAATATTCAGTGCAATAAGCAAATGACTCGTGATATATTCAGACAAATAGTGTAGATTACCCCACCGCTTTATAATATGTCCAAATCACACCCAATGTGCTCAAGTAATAAGACCTGCTCACCAGATAGCCATGACCTGTTTAGCTAAAAAGAAGGTCTGAATGCGCTTGAGTGTGCAATCTTGCAACCTGGTGTTGATTCAGGAAATTTCCAGACTGTGCTCTCCTCCCCACCACAATTGGCATATGGGATGAGAAAAATAAGGAAGCACCAATAGCGTAATTCTGCTTTTTATTTTAAAATGAAGATAAAACATAAAATAACTTGCTTACATTTATTTGTGCCTGTATCCCGGCACTAGGAACGATTGTTTCTATTTTACTCTCATGATCTGGTCTCTGTTTCTCTTCCCTTTGGTAATGGCTTTTATATCTTCCCCAATTATTTATTGTGTAGTCACTTTGCTGATACACTTTATTTACAATTTTTCCACAGAAACCCTATGGGCCCCTATTCAACACTTTTTACAACCACAGTTACTTATTGGGGACAACATTTCTATCTATGCTCACTTCTTGTTTTCTGTTCACCGCTGTGCTGCCGCAGTCACTGCCACCTCAGTTTCCGGGGATGATGTTCCCATAGTGCCTCCAGCTACTAATACTACCCATGTTGTTGAATACTGCAGCTTACTTATAGGTAAGAGTGTTGGGATTAAGTTGTTGTTCCCCCTCTTCCTGTTATTTTAGTTACTATATTATTTCTTATTTGTACTCAGAGTCAATCTGTGGATAGTGTAGGAAAGGAACAAAGAGCAACAGAGAACATAGACCTAAAGTGTGCCTGGGTCACGTGGTCAGTATGCCTAAAAGGGGGCATACCCAAGTATGAAATGAAATAAAATGAAAAAGAGAAAGGGAATGGGTGGGTGGGACACGAGATCCTACGACCACAGGGAAGGAGGCAAAGGAGGGCAGGCTTTATGCAGCCTGACTCCTCCTACAATTACAGGCTGACCTGCGGTCAGCCTTACACTTGTATTCGGAGTCAATCTGTGGATAGTGTAGGAAAGGAACAAAGAGCAACAGAGAACATAGACCTGAAGTGTGCCTGGGTCACGTGGTCAGTATGCCTAAAAGGGGGCAAAAATAAACCCAGTAGGATGAAAGCTTTGACAGCCAGATTTATTAACCACTGATTTAACGTACAATCTGCCAAATTGACAACTGCTTGTGGCCTCTCAAAAGTGGCTCTGGGACATACCCAGAGAACGAGACGACCTCCACCTACCCAAATACCAAGTAAGGGCCGGGGCCCCCTGGCGCAAATTCAAAGAAGCTGCTCCTATCTTGAATGAATGCCAAAGTAGGCGGCAATGAAGTATGCATTGAGCTACGGAGAGGGGAACACTAGGAAAAGGCAACCGAGGACCATCCCTGGGTTTATCAGATGTAGCACTGCCGAGCTGGTTTAAACCAACACCGGGCACCACGCCTTGCCAGGGTCCAAAAACCTGATGACAGTGCTGCCACCTGATTGCTGCGTCTTGCGAGCATGCAGATGTAAACAGAAAAGGCCAGGGTGCAAAACCCGTTGATTTGGCCAAAAGTAAGTGAGACCCTGGGCCAGAAGAGCAACTCCCCTGGCCTCAGGACCCCCAAAAGGCCAGGTATAGCGCTGCCTTGAGCACCAAGCTGGCACCCAACGCAAAGGAGACCTTGAGAGCATGACAGATACGACACGAAAATATGACCTATGATGAGAAGTCTGCTGAGCACAGCAGGAGGGCTACTCTTCAGGACCCCTGAGGACTGCTTAAATAGAGTGCGCAGAAAATAAAGAAAGGCCTGTCGGGGTCTACCAACAACATGAAATGCTGAGTCCCAGCCAGATACGCCCCAATAGTGCTGTAGGCCGATATGAGTTAAAAGAGGCAAAAAACAAAAATCAAGTAGGAACTGGATGTTAACCGTCAGGACTGGGAAAATTTTGACTGGAAAACATCCCAAGCAGTGTCATGAGCCTTCCTGGTATTCAAAATAAAGACTTAACGATCAAGGCTTCTGTGTCAGCCAAATAGAAACCCAATCCATCACAAATACTGGAAACCGAAGAGAAGGCGTGACGCCAGCATCTGCGTCCAAGACCTGAGCCTACTGGTACTGGCCTAGGCACTGAGAAGGTTCCGGAATCCACTAAAGCCCCTGAGCCCATAGAGGCTGCTGGAGCTGCCATAGGCTGACTTACCAATAGTTCCATACTTTTGCCAATCCTGGCCGGACGTAGCTAGGAAATAAAAGGTAGTGTGCATTTGGGACAGGGAAGAAACCGCAGTCCGCTGGGTAACCTGCTCCGCACTTGCGCTCGACGAGCAAGGGAACAGTAACTTAAAAAACTGGGCTTACCGCGCCAAATCCGGCAAAGCATTCCACTGCGTAGGAATACTGCCATCGGGTCAAGAATTGAAGCTAGCCGAGTGTGAAAAAATGAAGCCTTGGGATGGACCAGGTTCTGAGAGAGGGTGAGCTACTGTGCTCCAACCCAACCAGCTGGAGAAGGAGGGATAGAAGCGAAGTCCCCAATATCCGCTGCTTGAGACATGTCCTGCAAAACCGGAATTTGCAACCTGAAAACGTATCCAGGTGCTGAAGTAAGTGGTAAGATGTAAATTTATAAAACAGAACCGAGATAAGAATGTAACCTGGATGAGAAGAATTGCTGCTGCCCACGCCAATTAAAACCGACCAACTCAACCGAGAGGACAAAACATATGAACGGTACCCCGCAAAATGATGAAAATAGTAACCATGAACTGAGTGGAAAAGACACACCACTGGGTCAGCAACATAAACTGCGAGAGAAACGTGAGCAGACTGAGAAACCTGTGGCAGGAACGTAAGCTGCGTGAAGGAACGAAACACATGTATAGCACGAGCTGACGAAA
Source organism: Aquarana catesbeiana (assembly GCF_042186555.1). NCBI lineage: Eukaryota > Metazoa > Chordata > Amphibia > Anura > Ranidae > Aquarana > Aquarana catesbeiana. The sequence continues at coordinate 117,563,989 of NC_133329.1, forward strand.
ACATGAGAAGCATGAGAACTGAGGCTGCAAGAAAACCGCAAACTACATAAGAAACGCTGGTAGCATGAGAACGTGAATTGATGAACAATGTGAGAAACATGAGAAACAAGAGTAACATTGGGAAAACATGAGAAACCTGGGAAAACGAGAGAAACATGAAAAATGTGTGTTTAGCATAGAAACAACGAATTGCATGAGAAACGAAAATTGCTTGAGAAACGTAAATTGCATGAGAAAACGTAAATTGCATGAGAAAACGTAAATTGCATGAGAAACGAAAATTGCATGAGAAACGTAAATTGCATGAGAGAACGTAAATTGCATGAGAAAACGTAAATTGCATGAGAAACGTGAGTTTGTACGAAATACATAATCAGCGTCAGAACAGATGAGGAGACTTGCCACCGAACAAGCCAATTAAAAAACGATCACCTCAATCTGTTAAACCCAAAGACGTGATGGGTAACCTGCAGTGGCAGAACATGGACAACCCAACTGTGTGAAAGCAACCAGATAATATTACAGACAACCAGCCCATGACATAACACCCCTGGTACCTGACAAGTATGATGATGTGGGTGCAGAAATGACAAGACCAAGAGCGCAAGAATGTGAACCTAATGACGACACCACCCTACTGTATGCAGTAAGCGAACCAGAGCAACCTGCAGCGACAGGACAGGAAATTAAAACGAACACTCAGGGCTAAGGTACCCACAGACCGTGGTGGGTAGTAGTAGAGGTGTAATGGTGAACCTGCACGTATGACGTATGGAAAACAGGCGGGAAGATTGTGGGACAACAATCAATTAAAACGAAACCTCAGCCCGTATGGATCTGTAGACGTGACAGACCCTGGATGTGAGCACTAGCTAACGGAAATGCAGCGAGCGAAAGGCCATGACATAAAAAAACCATTAAACGTGAGAAAGCATGGGAAAACGTAAGAAAGCAAAAAACATGGGAAAACGAGAGAAACATGGGAAAAGAGAGAAAACATGGGAAAAGAGAGAAAACATGGGAAAACGAGAGAAAACATGGGAAAACGAGAGAAGCATGGGAAAACGTGATAAGCATGGGAAAACGTGAGAAGCATGGGAAAACGTAGGAAACATGGAAAGACGTGAGAAACATGGAAAAATGTAAGAAACATGGGAAGACGTGAGAAACATGGAAAAAGGTGAGAAGCATGGGAAAACGTGAGAAACGTAAGAAACATGGAAAAACGTGAGAAACATGGGAAGACGCGAGAAACATGGATAAACATGAGAAACATGGGAAGACGTGAGAAACATGGGAAAACGTGAGAAGCATGGGAAAATGTGAGAAGCATGGGAAAACGTGAGAAACGTAAGAGACATGGAAAAATGTGAGAAACATGGGAAGACGTGAGAAACATGGGAAGACGTGAGAAATATGGAAAAACGTGAGAAACATGGGAAGACGTGAGAAACATGGAAAAATGTGAGAAGCATGGGAAAACGTGAGAAGCATGGGAAAACGTGAGAAACGTAAGAAACATGGAAAAACTTGAGAAACATGGGAAGACGTGAGAAACATGGAAAAATGTGAGAAGCATGGGAAAACGTAAGAAACGTAAGAAACATGGGTAAACGTGAGAAACGTAAGAAACATGGGAAAACGTGAGAAACATAAGAAACATGGAAAAACGTGAGACGCATGGGAAAATGTGAGAAGCAAGGGAAAACGTGAGAAACTTAAGAAACATGGAAAAAACGTGAGAAACATGGGAAGACGTGAGAAACATGGGAAGACGTGAGAACCATGGGAAAACGTGAGAACCATGGAAAACGTGAGAAACATGGGAAATGTAAGAAAAACATGAATAGGCATAAGAAGTGACAAATTGCATGAGAAATCATAATTGCATGAGAAACCGTACATTTCATGAGAAACCGTAAATTGCATGAGAAACCGTAAATTGCACGAGAAACCATAAATTGCATGAGAAACCGTAAAATGCATGAAAAACCGCAGAATGTGAACCTAATGACGACACCACCCTACTGTATGCAGTAAGCGAACCAGAGCAACCTGCAGCGACAGGACAGGAAATTAAAACGAACACTCAGGGCTAAGGTACCCACAGACCGTGGTGGGTAGTAGTAGAGGTGTAATGGTGAACCTGCACGTATGACGTATGGAAAACAGGCGGGAAGATTGTGGGACAACAATCAATTAAAACGAAACCTCAGCCCGTATGGATCTGTAGACGTGACAGACCCTGGATGTGAGCACTAGCTAACGGAAATGCAGCGAGCGAAAGGCCATGACATAAAAAAACCATTAAACGTGAGAAAGCATGGGAAAACGTAAGAAAGCAAAAAACATGGGAAAACGAGAGAAACATGGGAAAAGAGAGAAAACATGGGAAAAGAGAGAAAACATGGGAAAACGAGAGAAAACATGGGAAAACGAGAGAAGCATGGGAAAACGTGATAAGCATGGGAAAACGTGAGAAGCATGGGAAAACGTAGGAAACATGGAAAGACGTGAGAAACATGGAAAAATGTAAGAAACATGGGAAGACGTGAGAAACATGGAAAAAGGTGAGAAGCATGGGAAAACGTGAGAAACGTAAGAAACATGGAAAAACGTGAGAAACATGGGAAGACGCGAGAAACATGGATAAACATGAGAAACATGGGAAGACGTGAGAAACATGGGAAAACGTGAGAAGCATGGGAAAATGTGAGAAGCATGGGAAAACGTGAGAAACGTAAGAGACATGGAAAAATGTGAGAAACATGGGAAGACGTGAGAAACATGGGAAGACGTGAGAAATATGGAAAAACGTGAGAAACATGGGAAGACGTGAGAAACATGGAAAAATGTGAGAAGCATGGGAAAACGTGAGAAGCATGGGAAAACGTGAGAAACGTAAGAAACATGGAAAAACTTGAGAAACATGGGAAGACGTGAGAAACATGGAAAAATGTGAGAAGCATGGGAAAACGTAAGAAACGTAAGAAACATGGGTAAACGTGAGAAACGTAAGAAACATGGGAAAACGTGAGAAACATAAGAAACATGGAAAAACGTGAGACGCATGGGAAAATGTGAGAAGCAAGGGAAAACGTGAGAAACTTAAGAAACATGGAAAAAACGTGAGAAACATGGGAAGACGTGAGAAACATGGGAAGACGTGAGAACCATGGGAAAACGTGAGAACCATGGAAAACGTGAGAAACATGGGAAATGTAAGAAAAACATGAATAGGCATAAGAAGTGACAAATTGCATGAGAAATCATAATTGCATGAGAAACCGTACATTTCATGAGAAACCGTAAATTGCATGAGAAACCGTAAATTGCACGAGAAACCATAAATTGCATGAGAAACCGTAAAATGCATGAAAAACCGCAGAATGTGAACCTAATGACGACACCACCCTACTGTATGCAGTAAGCGAACCAGAGCAACCTGCAGCGACAGGACAGGAAATTAAAACGAACACTCAGGGCTAAGGTACCCACAGACCGTGGTGGGTAGTAGTAGAGGTGTAATGGTGAACCTGCACGTATGACGTATGGAAAACAGGCGGGAAGATTGTGGGACAACAATCAATTAAAACGAAACCTCAGCCCGTATGGATCTGTAGACGTGACAGACCCTGGATGTGAGCACTAGCTAACGGAAATGCAGCGAGCGAAAGGCCATGACATAAAAAAACCATTAAACGTGAGAAAGCATGGGAAAACGTAAGAAAGCAAAAAACATGGGAAAACGAGAGAAACATGGGAAAAGAGAGAAAACATGGGAAAAGAGAGAAAACATGGGAAAACGAGAGAAAACATGGGAAAACGAGAGAAGCATGGGAAAACGTGATAAGCATGGGAAAACGTGAGAAGCATGGGAAAACGTAGGAAACATGGAAAGACGTGAGAAACATGGAAAAATGTAAGAAACATGGGAAGACGTGAGAAACATGGAAAAAGGTGAGAAGCATGGGAAAACGTGAGAAGCATGGGAAAACGTGAGAAACGTAAGAAACATGGAAAAACGTGAGAAACATGGGAAGACGCGAGAAACATGGATAAACATGAGAAACATGGGAAGACGTGAGAAACATGGGAAAACGTGAGAAGCATGGGAAAATGTGAGAAGCATGGGAAAACGTGAGAAACGTAAGAGACATGGAAAAATGTGAGAAACATGGGAAGACGTGAGAAACATGGGAAGACGTGAGAAACATGGAAAAATGTGAGAAGCATGGGAAAACGTGAGAAGCATGGGAAAACGTGAGAAACGTAAGAAACATGGAAAAACTTGAGAAACATGGGAAGACGTGAGAAACATGGAAAAATGTGAGAAGCATGGGAAAACGTAAGAAACGTAAGAAACATGGGTAAACGTGAGAAACGTAAGAAACATGGGAAAACGTGAGAAACATAAGAAACATGGAAAAACGTGAGACGCATGGGAAAATGTGAGAAGCAAGGGAAAACGTGAGAAACTTAAGAAACATGGAAAAAACGTGAGAAACATGGGAAGACGTGAGAAACATGGGAAGACGTGAGAACCATGGGAAAACGTGAGAACCATGGAAAACGTGAGAAACATGGGAAATGTAAGAAAAACATGAATAGGCATAAGAAGTGACAAATTGCATGAGAAATCATAATTGCATGAGAAACCGTACATTTCATGAGAAACCGTAAATTGCATGAGAAACCGTAAATTGCACGAGAAACCATAAATTGCATGAGAAACCGTAAAATGCATGAAAAACCGCAACAAAGCATGAGAGATCGTAAAATGCATGAGAAACCGTGAATTGTATGAAAACCGTAAAATTCATGAGAAACCGTAAAATGCATGAAAACTGTAAAATGCTTGAGAAACCGTAAATTGCATGAGAACCGTAAATCGCATGAAAACCGTAAAATGCATGAAAAATTGTAAAATGCATCAAAACCGTAAAATGCATTAGAAACCATAAAATGCAGGAGAAACCGTAAATTACATGAAAAACTGTAAAATGCATGAGAAACCGTAAAATGCATGAGAAACCGTAAGATGCATGAGAAACCGCAAATCGCAAGAAAACCGTAAAATGCATGAGAAACCGTAAATCGCATGAAAACCTTAAAATGCATGAAAAACCGTAAATTGCACAAACAACCGTAAAATGCATGAGAAACCGTAAATTGCATGAAAAACGTAAAATGAATGAGAAACCGTAAAATGCATGAGAAACCGTAAATCGCATGAATACCGTAAAATTCATGAGAAACCATAAATTACATGAGAAATCGTAAATTGCATGCCCCCAAAGGACACCCACAGAATATAATGAGATGACAGGCGATGAGCAAGTGTCATGACAACCCCACAGCCTGAATTAACCCCTGAACCCTGTGCTTATGCATGCCTGGCATGAGGTAACCGGGCATTAGTAGCGTGGCCCTATGCAGGTGAAAAGGCAGCACCCGCAGGCTGCCCTGTCTGCAAACTGTATTACCATGGACAGCCCCATCCGCATTAATGCATTAAATACCTTTGCAAAAACAGCTGTTACCTTGTGAAAAAAGCAGTGACATAATCCCCATTGTGCTCATAACCGGCAATAGGGAGAGAGGAGCAGGCAGGCGGGCAGCCGACCTTCCCCCACAGCTTGAGCACCGGGATGGCGGCTCCCACGTGGAGCTGGATCTGCACTGGGAGAGAAGCAGACAGATGGCCGATCACCCCCCCCCGGCGTGAGCACCGGGAGGAGCGGACAGGCGGCCCCCTTAAGGAACCGGAGCAGCACAAGAAGAGGAGTAGAGGGTGGCCGAACATCCCCCTCCCCCCGGTGTGAACACCGGGAGAAGCGGGCGGGCGGCCCCCTCATGGAGCCAGATAATCCTGGGGTGATACGAAGGTGGGCGATCTCCAGGGTGGCGCCTGGTTTGAGCACCGAGAGCAAAACCGCCGCCGCAACCATTGTAGCAGCCGACCGTCGCTCCGCAATGGACCCGGAAGTGACGTGAAACGAGCCACACCTCCACCCCCTTCTGACCATCCCAACTCAGACACGAGATCCTACAACCACAGGGAAGGAGGCAAAGGAGGGCAGGCTTTATGCAGCCTGACTCCTCCTACAATTATAGGCTGACCTGCGGTCAGCCTTACACTTATATTTTATTAAAGACATACCTATATCGCATTTGCTCCTGATGAATGGAAGTTATCCACGAAACGTGTGTAGAGCTATATACCGATGTATTGTCACAGCTACCATGCGTCTACTATGAGTCTACCTTGAAGAAATTTGAATCAATTTTACATTATCATGTGTGCAATCAATCATGTTTATATGCAAGTTTGGGCTACATTTAATACATTTTAATATATATTATTTACTATGTATGAGAATGAATATTGTTGGATCTTTTCCAGATACAGATAAATGTCTCCAATCCCTATTAATGAATAAAAATATAAAATTAAACAATGCTTCCCCTAAGAGAATGGGATTTTTTGGAGACAATATCTGTTAACAAGGTAAACACACAGTCAATGAAATTGTTTAAGAATTTAATTTATTAATACAATAATATGATATAAAGTATAAAATCACAAAATCAACATGATACATAGTTTGTGGATGATACTTGGATGTGAAATTTAGCAAGATGCTTAGATATGCAGAAGGCCAACATGTTTCTGAGGGGAAGCATTGTCTTCCTCCTAATTTTATATTATTATTTACTATGTAGGAACACTTATGTGTGTGTATACATTTATATGTATTTATTATGTTATTACATGTTATTTACTGTCCTACATGCATCCATGTGTACTATTAAATAGTATCTCCTTGATTCATTTGGTTCTGTTGTTGTGCTTTATATAAAGTCCCCCCCATTCCCCTTTCCCCTCTTTTTTTATATGATTCAGGGATGGAGACATAGAACTCTGTAGCAGTCGTTTGTCTCATATAAAGTCCCAACAAATTTATTTAATGAACCATAAAAATTTGACAGAAGATTTAACCCTTTTCATATACTTCAAAGTGTAGAGAACTCACAAAAGTAAGTACACCCCTCACATTTTTGTAAATATTTTATTATATCTTTTCATGTGACAACACTGAAGAAATGACACTTTGCTACAATGTAAAGTAGTGAATGTACAGTTTGTATAACAGTGTAAATTTGCTGTCCCCTCAAAATAACTCAACACTACTCAACTCAACCATTAATGTCTAAACCGCTGGCAACAAGTGATTACATTCCTAAATGAAAATGTCCAAACTGGGCCCAATTACCCATTTTCCCTCCCAGTGTCATGTGACTTGTTAGTGTTACAAGGTCTCAGGTGTGAATGGGGAGCAGGTGTGTTATATTTGATGTTATCGCTTTCATTCTCTTATTTTGTCACTAGTAGTTCAATACGGCACCTCATGGCAAAGAACTTTCTGAGGATCTGAATTGTTACTCTACATAAAGATGGCCTAGGCTATAAGATGATTGACAAGACCCTGAAACTGAGCTGCAGCATGGTGGCCAAGACCATACAGCGGTTTAACAGGACAGGTTCCACTCAGAACAGGCCTTGCCATGGTCGACCAAAGAAGTTGAGTGCACGTGCTCAGCATCATATCCAGAGGTTGTCTTTGGGAAATAGACGTTTGAATGCTGCTAGCATGGCTGCAGAGGTTGAAGGGGTGGGGGGTTAGCCTGTCAGTGCTCAGACCATACGCCGCCCACTGCATCAAATTGGTCTGCATAGCTGTCATCCCAGAAGGAAACCTCTTCTAAAGATGATGCACAAGAAAGCCTGCAGTTTACTGAAGACAGACAGACTAAGGACATGAATAGGGATGAGCCCGATGTTCGAGGCGAACTTACATTCACCTCGAACATTGGCTGAATAGCGAACAATTTGGGGTGTTTGTGGCAAATTCGAAAGCCGCAGAACACCCTTTAAAAGTCTATGGGAGAAATCAAAAGTGTTAATTTTAAAGGCTTATATGCTTTGTATTGTCATAAAAAGTGTTTGGGGACCTGGGTCCTGCCCCAGGGGACATGTATCAATGCAAAAAAAAGTTTTAAAAACGTCCGTTTGTTCGGGGGCAGTGATTTTAATAATGCTTAAAGTGAAACAATAAAAGTGAAATATTCCTTTAAATTTCATACCTGGGGGGTGTCTATTGTATGCCTGTAAAGTGGCAAATTTTTCCCGTGTTTAGAACAGTCCCTGCACAAAATGACATTTCTAAATAATGAATTGTCGGGTCTCGGCAATACAGATAAAAGTCATTGAAAAAAAACGGCATGGGGGCACCCCAAAAATCCATACTAGGCCCTTTGGTTCTGGTATGAATATTAAGGGGAACCCCGAACCAAGATTTAATTAAAAAATTGCGTGGGGGTCCCCCCAAATTCCATACCAGGCCCTTGAGGTCTGGCATGGATATTAAGGGGAACCCTGCACCAATTTTTTTTTTTTAATGGCATAGGGGCCCCCCTCAAAATTCCCCTTAAAATCCATACCAGATCCAGGTCTGGTATGGATTTTAAGGGGAACCCTACGCCAAAATTTAAAAAAAATGGAGTGGGGATCCCCCAAAAATCCATACCAGACCCTTATCCGAGCAGACAACCTGGCAGGTGGCAGGAAAAGAGGGGGGGCGAGAGAGTGCCCCCCGAACCCTACCAGGCCACTTGCCCTCAACATGGGGAGGGTGCTTTGGGGTAGCCCCCAAAAGCACCTTGTCCCCATGTTGATGGGGACAAGGGCCTCATCCCCACAACCCTTGCCCGATGGTTGTAGGGGTCTGCGGGCGGGGGACTTATAGGAATCTGGAAGCCCCTTTTAACAAGAGGCCCCTACAGATCCTGCCCCCCCTGTTTGAAATGGTAACGGGTACATTGTACCCCTACCATTTCACAAAAAAGTGTCAAAATGTTAAAAAACCACAAGACACATTTGAGACAAGTCCTTTATTAAAAAATGAAAAAAATAAAAATGTCCCACGAAGTCCATTGATCTTCTTCTCTTGCTCTGCCGACGGACCGTAAAAAAATAAATAAAAAAGATCCGCCTCTAAGGGAGGCACCCGCCTTATGACGCTTCAGCGCGATGATAGTTCTTTTATAACTGAGGGCGGGGCCACACAGTGACGTACTCGGGTGACCCTGCCCCCCTCTGACGCACGGGGACATTCCAATGGCTTCCCTGTGGCGTCAGAGGGGGGCCGGGCCATCCGTTTACGTACCCGGGTGGCCCCGCCCCCCTCTGACGCCACGGGGAAGCCATTGAGAAGTCCCCATGGGTCACCTGGGTACATAAACTCGTCACCATTTGGCCTCCGCCCTCAGTTATAAAAGAACTGTCATCGCGCTGAAGCGTCATAAGGCAGGTGCCCCCCATGGAGGCGGATTTTTTTTTTTTTCCGGTCCGTCGGCAGAGCAAGAGATTAATGGACTTTGTGGAACATTTTTATTTTTTAATAAAGGACTTGTCCCAAGATGTGTCTTGTGGTTTGTTAACATTTTGACACTTTTGTGAAATGGTAGGGGTACAATGTACCCGTTACCATTTCAAACAGGGGAGGCAGGATCTTGGAGTCTCCTTGTTAAAGGGGGCCTCCAAATTCCAATAAGCCCCCCGCCCACAGACCCCCACAACCACTGGGCAAGGGTTGTGGGGATGAGGCCCTTGTCTCCATCAACATGGGGACAAGGTGCTTTGGAGGGCTACCCAAAGCACCTTTGCACCCTTCCCATGTTGAGGGCATGTGGCCTGGTATGGTTCAAGGGGGACGCTCTCTCGTCCCCGCCTCTTTTCCTGTGGCCTGCCAGGTTGCGTGCTCAGATAAGGGTCCAGTATGGATTTTTGGGGAGACCCCCACGCCATTTTTTTTTTAAATTTGGCGGGCGCGGGTTTCCCTTTAAAATCCATACCAGACCTCAAGGGTCTGGTATGGATTCTGAGGGGGACCCCTACGCCATTTCTAATTAAATTTTGGTTCGGGGTTCCCCTTAATATTCATACCAGACCCAAAGAGCCGGTACGGATTTTTGGGGAGACCCCCATGCCCTTTTTTTCAATTACTTTTATCTGTATTGCCGAGACCCGACAATTCATTATAGCCGCTAGTAGTTTTAAATGACTTTTTTTCCTTTAGAAATGTCATTTTGTGCAGGGACTGTTCTAAACACGGGGAAAATGCACCACTTTACAGGCATACTATAGACACCCCCCAGGTACGAAATTTAAAGGAATATTTCACTTTTAATGTTTCAATTTAAGCATTATTAAAATCACTGCTCCCGAAAAAAACGGCCGTTTTTAAAACTTTTTATTGCATTGATACATGTCCCCTGGGGCAAGACACAGGTCCCCAAATACTTTTTATGAAAATAACTTGCATATTAACCCTTAAAATTAGCACTTTTGATTCTTCACATTCGTGTCCCATAGACTTTAACGATGTTCGCGTGTTCAAACAAATTTCTTGCCTGTTCACATGTTCTGCTGCGAACCCGAACCGGGGGGGGGGGTGTTCGGCTCATCCCTAGACATGAATTACTGGAACCATGTCCTGTGCTCTGATGAGACCAAGATAAACTTATTTGGTTCAGTTGGTGTCAAGCGTGTGTGGCAGCAACCAGGTGAGGAGTACAAAGACAAGTGTGTCTTGCCTACAGTCAAGCATGGTGGTAGGAGTGTCATGGTTTGGGACTGCATGAGTGCTGCTGGCACTGGGGAGCTACAGTTCATTGAGGAAACCATGAATGCCAACATGTACTGTGACATACTGAAGCAGAGCATGAACCCCTCCTTTTGGAAACTGGGCCACAGAGCAGTATTCCAACATGATAACGACCCCAAGCACACCTCCAAGACAACCACTGCCTTGCTAAAGAAGCTGAGGGTAAAGGTGATGGACTGGCCAAGCATGTCTCCAGACCTAAACCCTATTGAGCATCTGTGGGGCATCCTCAAATGGAAGGTGGAGGAGCACAAGGTCTCTGACATCCACCAGCTCCGTGAAGTCGTCATGAAAAGATATAATAAAATATTTACAAAAATGTGAGAGGTGTACTCACTTTTGTGAGATACTGTAATGCTGTATATGTAAAGTCTTGTAGCTGCTAATTTTTTTTTTTTTTTTTAATAATGCTGGTTGGAGATAGAGAGATAGGATAGGAGAATGATATTTCCAAAATGTTCTATTTCTGAGGAGAGTTACTAAATATATTTAAAAAAAAGTACGTAAATTATATATTCACACATTAGTTAGACCTATTTCAACATAAAACTATCAGAAGCTTCTGATTCTGTCTTGAATCCAGACTCATGAAACATTCTGCACAGTAGCACCCAGAAGAGAAAGGGTCAGCACTCTGAGACAATCAATGCTGTGTTGCTATTGTACAGTTGTCTGAAATAAAGCATTGCCAATTAATTATATCCAGCCACTCGGTGGAGACACTGGGCTCCTTTCCATATCATTACCATGATTGTTTTTCAGCTAAATGTAGCCCTTTGTTTACAGAGCATGGATGAGCCACCAGAGGAGTGACTCATTTTTTTTCAGTGTGCTCGGGTGTAAGGTTGAATCACAGGTCTGCAAAGCAAGCTGCTCTACTGAGTATTTAGCTAACTCGTAGTGCTCTGGGAATTTTTTATCATGTGTTCATTTTTTATTTGTAAAACAAAGACTGTATATACAAAGTTAGACCTGATTCACATTGGCACTGACCCCGTACACCATGAATTGGCCATTTGTTTATGTGGTTAGAGCCATCAAGACTTGCATGCAGGCAGCCCAAGTAAATCTATGGGAACGCAGTGGCTAGACAGACACAGGCTTACATTTAAGTGTAGGATAGACTGTTAGTGGCCCACTCATTTCTACTGCTGGAATTTTGATTTTTGCTGGAGTTCTGCTTTAAGTTACAGAGAGACTTGTGACTGTCTCAGCAGATTTTATGTCCCTTCATTTTTGCTGCTGAGTTTACCCAACAATGTCCAGAGAAGGAAAGACAAGGTGGCCCATAGGTAGCCTACACAAGGAGTCCCCAAACTTTCTAAACCAGTTTACCGCACTTCAAAATTTTAGGTGGGACAGACTGTGGCCAGTGGGAGTAGAAAAGGCCTGGCATTGGTGGGAGTAAACAATGCCATAGACTTGGTGGTCAGTGGGAGTAAAAAAAAAATCACATCATTGGTGTCAGTGGAAGAATTAGTTTCCCATCATTGGTGTCGGTGAGAGGCAAAGTGCCCCATCTATAGTGTCAGTGGAAAGAATATTGCCTTGTATCAGTGGAAGAAACAGTGCCCCAAGGGCTGGATGAAGGAAAGGAAAGTCCCATGGGCTGCAGTTTGGAGACCCCTAGTTTACACAATGACCACACATATTGTTGGGATAACAAGCAAAAACACAGACATCTCATATGAGCCTATTTAAACATAAGTCTTAATTCACAAAGCTTTAGCATAAGCATAATAATCTTTATTTTAGATGACTGCAATTTGCAAAATCTCATTGGGCTCTGAAAAAAGTTACATCTAAAAGAGAAGTGCAGGAATAAAAAAAAATAAACATACATATTCACCTAAGTAGATGGAGCATTGGTCCAATGTTGCATGTGTCCCCCGCCGCCTCTAAGACCGAGAACTGAGAAAAGACTACTGATCGCTCAGCTTTCAGTCTTCAGTGCTCACTGGAGTGCTGGACTGTGCAGGGGGTGGGAGTGGCTGGCTCAGTCACCCAGCGGCTCTCTGAAAGGCTAAGCTAGCTGCCGGTCCAGGCATCTGGATAGATCCAGACATTAAATTCAGGATCCATCCAGGGCCTGGACCGGCTGAGGGATGTCAGTCGACAGTGGACTTTAGCTCACTGTTGACTGTAAGCAGGTCACAGGTGTGCATAAAGAAGTGCACTCTTGTGACCCACAGGACAAGTACAGCCAAAAGAGCTTTAGCTGAACTTCTCCTTTAAAAATAAGAATCCTAATACTAGTGCATTAGCTTGGTGAATCAAGCCTTTTTGCCACAATATTCATGGCTGGGTTGGGACCAAAAGAACAAGAAAAATGCATTGTGTACTGTAGCCCGATAAACCTCCGCCCACTTGCTCTCCCCTCCAACTGCTATTGTTGCTACTGTGTAGGGATGATCTTCCCGTGGAACACCCTTTAAAAGTCTATGGGAGAAATCAAAAGTGCTAATTTTAAAGGCTTATATGCAAGTTATTGTCATAAAAAGTGTTTGGGGACCTGGGTCCTGCCCCAGGGGACATGGATCAATGCAAAAAAAACTTTTAAAAACGTCCGTTTTTTCAGAGGAAGTGATTTTAATATTTAATAATGCTTAAAGTCAAACAATAAAAGTGTAATATCCCTTTAAATTTCGTAGCTGGGGGGTGTCTATATTATGCCTGTAAAGGGGCGCATGTTTCCCGTGTTTAGAACAGTCTGACAGCAAAATGACATTTCAAAGGAAAAAAGCCATTTAAAACTTCTCGCGGCTATTGCATTGCCGGTCCGACAACACACATAGAAGTTCATTGATAAAAATGGCATGGGAATTCCCCACAGGGGAACCCCAAACCAAAATAAAAAAAAAATGACGTGGGGGTCCCCCTAAATTCCATACCAGGCCCTTCAGGTCTGGTATGGATTTTAAGGGGAACCCCGCGCCAAAAAAAAAACGGCGTAGGGTCCCCCCAAAGATCCATACCAGACCCTTATCTGAGCACCCAACCTGGCAGGCCGCAGGAAAAGAGGGGGGGACGAGAGAGCGCCCCCCCCCTCCTGAACCGTACCAGGCCACATGCCCTCAACATTGGGAGGGTGCTTTGGGGTAGCCCCCCAAAACACCTTGTCCCCATGTTGATGAGGACAAGGGCCTCATCCCCACAACCCTGGCCGGTGGTTGTGGGGGTCTGCGGGTGGGGGGCTTATCGGAATCTGGAAGCCCCCTTTAACAAGGGGACCCCCAGATCCCGGCCCTCCTCCCTGTGTGAAATGGTAAGGGGGTACAAAAGTACCCCTAACATTTCACTAAAAAACTGTCAAAAATGTTAAAAATGACAAGAGACAGTTTTTGACAATTCCTTTATTTAAATGCTTCTTCTTTCTTCTATCTTCCTTCATCTTCTTCTTCTTCCTCTTCTGGTTCTTCTGGCTCTTCTGGTTCTTCCTCCGGCATTCTCGTCCAGCATCTCCTCCGTGGCGTCTTCTATCTTCTTCTCCTCGGGCCGCTCCGCACCCATGGTATGGGGGGAGGCTCCCGCTCTTCTCTTCATCTTCCTCTCTTCTTCATCTTCTTCTTCATCTTCTTCTTTTCTTCTCTTCTTTATCTTCTCCGGGCCGCTCCGCATCCATGCTGGCATGGAGGGAGGCTCCCGCTGTGTGACGGCGTCTCCTCTTCTGATGGTTCTTAAATAACGGGGGTGGGGCCACCCGGTGACCCCGCCCCCTCTGACGCACGGGGACATGACAGGACTTCCCTATGGCATTCCCCGTGACGTCACAGGGAAGTCCCGTCAAGTCACCGTGCGTCAGAGGGGGTGGGGTCACCGGGTGGCCCCGCCCCCCGTTATTTAAGAACCGTCAGACGAGGAGACGCCGTCACACAGCGGGAGCCTCCCTCCATGCCAGCATGGATGCGGATCTGCCCGGAGAAAAAGATGAAGAGAAGAAGAGAAGAAAAGAAGAAGATGAAGAAGAAGATTAAGAAGAGAAGAAGATGAAGAGAAGAGCGGGAGCCTCCCCCCATGCCATGGGTGCGGAGCGGCCCGAGGAGAAGAAGATAGTAGACGCGGCGGAGGAGATGCTGGACGAGAACGCCGGAGGAAGAACCAGAAGAGCCAGAAGAACCAGAAGAAGAAGAAGATGAAGGTAGAAGAAAGAAGAAAGAAGAAGCATTTAAATAAAGGAATTGTCAAAAACTGTCTCTTGTCATTTTTAACATTTTTGACAGTTTTTTAGTGAAATGATAGGGGTACTTTTATACCCCCTTACCATTTCACACGGGGGGGGGCGGGATCTGGGGGTCCCCTTGTTAAAGGGGGCTTCCAGATTCCGATACGCCCCCCGCCCGCAGACCCCCACAACCACCGGCCAGGGTTGTGGGGATGACGCCCTTGTCCTCATCAACATGGGGACAAGGTGTTTTGGGGGGCTACCCCAAAGCACCCTCCCAATGTTGAGGGCATGTGGCCTGGTACGGTTCTGGAGGGGGGGCGCTCTCTCATCCCCCCTCTTTTCCTGTGGCCTGCCAGGTTGCGTGCTCGGATAAGGGTCTGGTATGGATTTTTGGGGGGACCCCACGCCGTTTTTTTTTTTGGCGCAGGGTTCCCCTTAAAATCCATACCAGACCTGAAGGGTCTGGAATTTAGGGGGACCCCCACGTCATTTTTTTTTTAATTTTGGCCGGGGTTCCCCTTAATATCCATACCAGACCTGAAGGGCCTGGTATGGAATTTAGGGGGACCCCCACGTCATTTTTTTTTTTTAATTTTGGTTCAGGGTTCCCCTGTGGGGAATTCCCATGCCGTTTTTATCAATGAACTTCTATGTGTATTGTCGGACCGGTCATTTAGTTTTAAATGGCTTTTTTCCTTTGAAATGTCATTTTGCTGTCAGACTGTTCTAAACACGGGAAACATGCGCCCCTTTACAGGCATACTATAGACACCCCCAGCTACGAAATTTAAAGGGATATTACACTTTTATTGTTTGACTTTAAGCATTATTAAAATTACTGCTCCTGAAAAAACAGCCGTTTTTAAAAGTTTTTTTTTGCATTGATCCATGTCCCCTGGGGCAGGACCCAGGTCCCCAAACACTTTTTTGACAATAACTTGCATATAAGCCTTTAAAATTAGCACTTTTGATTATTCATGTTCGTGTCCCATAGACTTTAACGGTGTTCACGTGTTCGAACGAACTTTTTTCCTGTTCACATGTTCTGGTGCGAACCGAACAGGGGGGTGTTCGGCTCATCCCTACTGCTGTGTATAGAGGGGCTGTGCCATACATTGACAAAGCAGGTTGTGCCCCCCACCCACTCTTCTATTCCCCCCTTTCTTCTTCCCCCGCCACTGAAAAGCTGTGGCTGAGAGGAGCGCTAGGTGTGTGTGTGCAGCAGTCAGTTCTCTCGTCTCACTTTCTGGCTGTGAAGCTCATGAGCAGGCTTTGTGTAAAATCCCCCAGATTGGTGAACTGAACTTCTGAGTTCAATCCTTTGCTGCACTACTAGCCATCCGTTTGCACACTTTCAAAGGGACAGCTACATGTGCACCACATACAGAAGGGCCTCAATAAAAGCCGGCAACACTGACAGTTAGGCGCCAGGTACTTTGCAGTCACCTCTAGGGGTACCCCTTTGTTAGAAATGTGTACACCCACCTATTAAATGTCTGAATGCATAAAGTGCACCCAAAAACACTGTTTGAGTAGCTATTGCGAAGAATTACAGTGAGATTTCTGTCATGCCATTTATGCTTTTACAGTTGATGCTAGTCTTACTGACCAGTAGCGACCTGTCCATAGGGGACGCACGGGCGCCGCCCCCCCAAGCTATTCCCGTAAGCTGTTGTCACTTTAAGAGTGACCAGGCGAAGGATACACGGCGGTCTATGGGAAACTTTCCAGCTTGCAATCAGCTGATTGCAAGCTGGGAAGCTGATTTGCCCAAGATTTAGGGAGGCTTTAGGGAGCAGACAATGTGCCCTGAACAGGGCCGATCCTAGGGTCACAGACGCCTGGGTGCAGAAATATTACTGGCGCCCACATGGGCGTGGTTATCTTACTAACTCCTCCCCTTTACAAGTGTTTCTATGGCAACTCAAACACAGAGATGCTCCCTGAAGGAGTCTTCGTTACCCTGGGATACTCCCATGATTTCTTAACAATAAACAAAATACAGAAATAGAAGCAGAGTACTCTAATGGGACCTGGAGGGGGGTCTCTCTAATGGATGCAGAGAGGGCCTCTGTTAGAGAGTCTGTTAGAAAGAGCCCCCAGACATACTGCAGACATACTACAGGAGATGGTCAGAGTCTGCAAACATGATACAGGATAAGGTCAGAGACTGCAGACATGACACAAGAGATGGTCAGAGACTGCAGACATACTACAGGAGATGGTCAGAAACTGAAGACATGATCCAACAGATGGTCAGAAACTGTGAAAATGATACAAAAGATCAATGCAGCCTCACCTGTGCCCACCAAATGCAGCCTCACCAGTGCCCTCCAAATGTAGCCTACCAGTGCCCACCAATTACAACCTACCAGTGCCCACCTATTGCAGCCTTATCAGTGCCCACCAAATGTAACCTACCAGTGCCCACCAAATGTAGCCTACCAGCGCCCATCAATTGCAGCCTTATCAGTGCCAACCAATTGCAGCCTGCCAGTGCCCACCAAATGCAGCCTACCAGTGCCCACCAAATGCAGCTTACCATTGCCCACCAAATGCAGCCTTATCAGTGCCCACCAAATGCAGGTTATCAGTGCCCCCCAAATGCAGCCTTATTAGTGCACATCAAATGCAGCCTTATCAGTGTCCACCAAATGCAGCCTACCAGTGCCCACCAATTGCAGCCTATCAGAGCCTACAAACTGCAGCCTACCAGAGCCCACCAACTTCAGCCTACCAGAGCCCACCAAATTCAGCCTACCGGTGCCCACCAAATTCAGCCTACTGATGCCCACCAAATTCAGCCTACCAGTGCCCCTGGATCAAACAGATCGGCCTGCTTTTACGGAGCTTGGATTTGAATGACCCATGCGGCCACTGTAACAAACTCCCGCCCCCTAGACCGGCTTACGGCTCCTATGATACAAGTCACACTGATTCATTTTAACGGCACTGGATCAATGTCTATCATAGGAGCCGGTCTAGGAGGCGGGTCTCTGTTACAGCACTGCCAGGCATTTCAGACCAAAGCTTGTGCAGTGCGTGTGACATACACAAGGAGAGAAGGAGGGAGGGGAGCACTATGGCACTCACAAAAGATTTTTGACTACATAGGCAAAGATGCATTCCCCCCCCCCCAACCCATCCGCACCGTCCTCTTGCTACCCCCTGTCTAAAACCAAGCTGGTACCTCCTTCACAGTGCACCTGTAATCTGATGGGGCACAAAGTAAAGGATGTCATATACCACTGAAAATGGAGCTGTGCTGAACTTTCACTAAATGACAGTGTGTAATCAGGGTGTGGGGTTATGCATTCCTCGCTTCCCCTCACTGGCCACAGGCAGCTGGCAGGCGAGGCCAACTAAAACTTCCAATGGCTGGGTTCCCCCCATAAGTAAACTCCTAGATCACACCCCCAAAATACTCCCACTTTGATCCCACCTCCCCAGATTTTCCCACCCTAATTATACACCCATATAATCCCCCACTCTGATCACACACACCCAGATACCCCTACACTTATTATACCCCCAGATACCCCCCCCCCCACTCTGATCACACCCCCAGATAACCCACCCCACCATGATCACACCTCCCCAGATACCACTACCCTGATTACACCCCTAGATACTCCTCTACACACTGCAGAGCACTCCGTCTCTATTAGAGAGAGAGAGGGGGGCTGAGAGAGAGAAGGGGGCTGAAAGAGAAGGGGGGCTGAGAGAGAGAGGGTGGTGAACAGAGGGGGGCTGAGAAAGAGAGGGCAGGCTGACAGAGAGGGAGCTGAGAGAGAGGGTGGTGGACAGAGAGGGGGGCTGAGAGACAGAGGACGGGCTGACAGAGGGGGGAGGGGCTGAGAGAGCAGGCTCAGAGAGAGGGTGGCTGAGAGAGAGAGAAAGTGAGATCGTCTCAGAGAGTGAGAGGCTGAGCGAGAGAGGGGGTCTCAAAAAGAGAGAGGAGCTCAGAGAGAGGGAGGGGATGAGAAAGAGGGAGGCTGGTGGACAGAGAGCAGAGCTGAGAAAGAGGGGGGGGCTGAGAGAGAGGGATGGGATGAAAGAGGGGTGAGAGAGAGGGTTGTGGACAGAGGGGGGCTGAGGAAGAGAGGGAGGTCTGACAGAGAGGGAGCTGAGATAGAGGGTGGTGGACAGAGAGGGGGGCTAAGAGACAGAGGGTGGGCTGACGGAGAAGGAGCTGAGAGAGAGGGTGGGCTGACAGAGCAGGCTCAGAGAGAGGGTGGCTGAGAGAGAGAGAGAGGGGGTCTCAGAAAGTGGGTGGCTGAGCGAAAGAGGGGGGGTCTCAGAGAGAGGTGGGACTAAGAGAGAAGGAGGGGCTGAGAGAGAGGGATGGTGGTGGACAGATATCGAAGCTGAGAGGGGGGGGGGGCTGACAGGGGGAGGGTGGGCTGACAGATGGGGAGATGAGAGAGAGATGCCTAGCCCTGTCCCTATCCACAGTTCCTTCTCTCCCCCCATCCCAGTCTGTATCTGCAGGTAGGTCTGTATCAGTGTATGATGCCCAGTACCTTCTTGATACACTTCTTCCAGCAGCTCTCTGGCAGTTTGCGCCTTCCACTCATCCCGGTCCTCCAGGCCTCACTGCTGATGCTGATGCAGAGGAGGTTGGGGGAGACAGAGTCCAGGCTTTGGGACTCCGGGGATACTTCTGAGCACCACTTCGGGGGTCAAGGAGGCTGTGAAGCTCTTCTCTCTCCTGGGCTCCCAGTTGCCCTCGGTGTTCACCTTCTATGCGGATGCAGCCTCCTTCTGTGGGAGCCACCCCACTCACCATGTGGAGATGCCTCCACCCAGAGGACGCTGCCACGCCACGCTCCCACCTGACATTCCAACAGGGCTGGTGCAAGGAATTTTGAGACCCTAGGTATAACCTCATTTTGCCACTATGGCACATAGACGGCAGGCAGGATCACTATGGTACATGGAAGGAAGGTCCACTAGGGTACATGGAAGGCTGGAAGGATCACTATGGTACATTTAAGGAAGGACCACTATGGCACATGGAAGGCAGGCAGGATCACTATGGTACATGGAAGGAAGGACCACTATGGCACATGGAAGGCAGGAAGGAGCACTGTGGTACATGGAAGGAAGGACCACTATGGCACATGGAAGGCAGAAAGGATCATTATGGTACATGGAAGGAAGGACCACTATGGCACACGGAAGGCAGGAAGGAGCACTATGGTACATGAAAGGCAGGAAGACTATGGCACATGGGAGACTGGCACATGAGAGGCTGGAAGATTATGGCACATGGAAGGCTGGAAGACTATGGCACATTGAAGGCTGGAAGACTGGCACATGGAAGGTTGTAAGATTATGGCACATGGGAGGCTGGAAGACTGGCACATAGAAGGCTGGAAAACTATGGTACATGGAAGGCTGGAAGACTATGGCACATGGAAGACTGGCACGTGGAAGGCTGGAAGACTATGACACTTTTAGGGAAGAGAGAGGGGAGAGATCACTTACCCAGGGTTGCATTATCTTTAGAGGCACAGGCAGTGACATCAGGCAGGCTGCTTTGAAATCTCCCACCCACATCCCCTTCCAGGCACATATTGGCTGCACGAAAGGGTTGTGGGTGGGCACAGACCTAGCCTACCTCCCCCTCCCTCCTCATATGGGCTATACAGCGGGGTGGGGGATGTGTTCCTGCAGGATGTGTAGCAGGCGAAAAGAAATGTGCACACTGCAGTGGGTGCACCAGCGGGCGGGTGAATAGGCGGTGGAGATGCACACTCAGAGCTGACAGTGCCCTGGCACTTTGGCACCCCCTGCCCTGTGGCACCTGGGTGCGGTGCACCCCGCGTACCCGCCCAGAATCGGCCCTGGCCCTGAACACTCCTGACTCTACACTCATCTGTCCCTTTGGCTCCTTGTCTGTGTTTGATTGGCGGGGACTGGAGGACGGTGGGCGGTTGGCGGTGCTTTTTGCGGCGTCACTTCTGGTTTCCCGGCCATAACTCACTATGCTGTGTTTTAAAATGTGTCAAAATGGGCATTCAGGCAGTGAAGAAGTTACCAAACATTAACTGTATGGGAGGAGAGAGAGAACATGGTCTGTGGGGGAGGGTGAGAACAACATGTCAACTCCATCACATTACAGTGCAATTCATCCTCACTGACTCAGGTGCTAATATAACTAATGTGAGTGCTGCTGGATCCCCTCCACCTCTGTATATAGTATTGATTCGGTTACTAGTTCTTCTTTAGAGGATCCTTTTACCCCAGAGGAACTGCTAAATGTTATCAAGACTACTAAGATTGGTAAAGCAACAGGGCCAGACGGATTTTATAGTTGGTTTTACAAAACTTTTGTGGTAGATCTATCTTCAATTCTTCTATACTCATTTAATTCAATCTCAAGCTCTCAGACTTTCCCGTCGGAAGCACTGAAGGCATACATTTCTGTTATTTTGAAACCGGGTAAAGATGAAACAAATCCAAATAGCTACCGTCCTATCTCATTGCTGAATCAAGATATAAAGTTTTATGCTAAACTTATTGTTACTAGGCTTCAACCTTTATTGCCTCAAATGGTTCATACAGACCAAACTGGCTTTGTGAAGGCTAGAGAGACTCGAGACAACACTAGCAAGACTCTTTCACTGATTTCCTTGGCGCATAAACGACAAATTCCGGCGTGCTTGCTATCAATAGATGCCGAAAAGGCTTTCGATCGACTAAATTGGAGATTTCTGTTTCATTCACTTCGCCAGATTGGTCTAGGGGATAACTTGATAAATAAAATGATGGCGCTATATACAAACCCTTCCGCTCAAGTTCGAACAAACGGTATTTTTTCTAATACATTTGAAATTAATAATGGTACCCGTCAGGGGTGCCCTTTACCTCCCTTACTGTACGTGATTACAATAGAACATCTAGAAATAGCTATACGTAAAAATCCCTCTATACACAGTATAACTATCAATGAAACAGACTAAAAAACCTCACTCTATGCAGATGATGTTTTACTTTATATAACATCACCAAAGATTAGTATTCCTTCTGTTCTAAAAGAAATCATTCTATTCGGATATTTAAGTAATTTTAAGGAAAATCTAACCAAATCTGATTTATTGAATATTTCACTATCTAGAGATGAGGTTTCTTCACTGGCAGCGCTATTCCCTTTTCATTTGCAAGAAGTAGCAGTGGGATATCTAGGAGTTAAAATTCCAACAGATCTTACTCTGGTTTATGATTTAAACTTTCTTCCACTTCTACTTCAAACACAATTCGAACTGCTATTGTGAACGAAGCTTTCCTTATCATGGTTTGGCCTTATTAATTTCATTAAGATGGATATTCTTCCAAAGTATTTATACCTATTCCAAACCTTACCTATTAAACTACCTAAATCATTTAAAAAAAAAATTGAATAAATTATTATCGCAATTTATCTGGAAAAACATTAAACCTCAAACTAACTGGAAGACACTCTATCGATCCAAAGATCGCGGAGGAGTAGGCTTGCCAGATTTTGAGTGCTATTATAAAGCAGTGATATTTTCTCGTGTTCTAGACTGGTTTCATCATCCCGATGATAAACAATGGGTCCAATTAGAAATAGGTTCTTCTCCACTGAATCCTAAGGCCGCTCTATGGCTTAGTCTTAAGGCTATAGGATTACGTTCTTCTTGGCCTTTGCTCACCTATACGGTTTTGGAGTGTTGGCATCACTATTTAAAACTATCTCCCTTGTCTTCTATTCCAGTGCCACTTACTCCTTTAATAAATAATCCTTCTTTCCCTATTGGTATTCATTCAAAGGCTATCCTAAGCTGGGACAAATCTTATTGGCCCCAGATTAGACATACGATTTTGGAAGGTACCTTTATGTCATTTGTAAATTTTCAAACTCTACATGATCAGAAGAAAGTTATATGGTTTGTTTACATGCAATTGCAAAGTTTTTACTCCTCCTTGACTCCGAAACACTCTATCCACCGACCACTTACAGATTTTGAGCAGTTGTGTACATCTCTAGATCCACCAAAACACACTATATCTAAGATATACATGTCCATCTTTAATTCACTGGGTTTACCATCATATACGACCAAATGGGAGTTGGAACTGAACCAAGTAACTCAAAAATTTTCAATAGCTTGCGATACTCAAGAGCGCAATTTTAAATTGTTATCCAGATGGTATCGCACTCCAGTTAACTTAAACCGAATTTTACCTTCACAATGAGATCGATGTTGGCGTTGTAATGCTGCTATAGGTAACTTATCCCATCTATGGTGGGCTTGACCTTCTATTTACAAACTATGGGATCAAGTAATCAATCTATATAATACTGCTCTGGATGAATCGATCAACAATTCTGTCGAATTGGCTCTTTTTTCTTTCTTACCTCAATTATTACCTAAAGTCAAAAAATCTCTTCTTTGCTTTTTCTTATCAGCAGTTAGACAACTGATACCAAGATACTGGAAATCCACAACAGCTCCTACAATCCCAGAATGGACTGAGACTCTTAATAGTATTTTAATGGGGTGTGGCAGTCATGGATAACATTTAAAAATTCTTTAACTTTTTTGGAAACTTATTAATTTTCAAATTTATTGCTGCTGGAGCATATACACCTTATTTGTTTAAAACAACTTTGAAGATGGAAGAAAGACTCTACGATCTCATTAATGTGAGACACTATTATTTTTGTTTTTTATCCACTTTCCCCCTTCCCTTCCCTCCTCCCCCTCCCCTTTGTTTTTTTTTTCTTTTTGGTCACTCTGAATGTATAGAGGAGGAGATTCCTTTTTTTTTTTTTTTTTTTGAAGGAATGTATAATTAAGAAAGTTAAATGATAATGATTTAGTAATCATAACTTGAACGAATATCAAAGGTTAAATATGTATTCTGAGTGACTCTATCAAATCTGTGTATGTATATGTGTTTTGTTGTTTGTATAAAATTAAGAAAATTAAGAAAAATATGTTGGACTATAGTGTTCTCTGTGTATAGTGTTCTCTGTGTATAGTGCGCTGTGTGTATTGTGCGCTTTGTGTATAGTGTTCTGTGTGCATAGTGTGCTGTGTGTATAGTGCACTCTGTGTATAGTGCATATAGTGTTCTCTGTGTATAGTGCGCTCTGTGTATAGTGTGCGCTATGTGTATAGTATGCGCTTTGTGCGTAGTGCGCTCTGTGTATAATGTGGGCGCTCTGTGTATAGTGTGTACTCTGTGTATAGTGTGCGCTCTGTGTATAGTGTTATGTGTATAGTGTGCACTCTGTATAGTGTGTTCTCTGTGTATAGTGTTCTCTGTGTATAGTGTGCACTCTGTATATAGTGTGCACTCTGTATAGTGTTCTCTGTGTATAGTGTGTGCTCTGTGTATAGTGTGCGCACTGTGTATAGTGTGCGCTCTGTGTAGTGTGTTCTCTGTGTATAGTGTGCGCTCTGTGTATAGTGTGTGCTCTGTGTATAGTGTGCGCTCTGTGTATAGTGTGTTCTCTGTGTATAGTGTTCTCTGTGTATAGTGTTCTCTGTGTATAGTGTGCGCTCTGTGTATAGTGTGCGCTCTGTGTATAGTGTGCGCTCTGTGTATAGTGTGCGCTCTGTGTATAGTGTTCTCTGTGTATAGTATGCGCTCTGTGCATAGTGTGCGCTCTGAGTATAGTGTTCTCCGTGTATAATATACAGTGTGCGCTCTGTGTATAGTGCGTGTGCTCTGTGTATAATATACAATGTGTGCTCTATGTATAATATACGTGTTCTCTGTGTATAGTGTGTCTGGGTATTGGGAGCAGTGACAGCCGAGGATGGGCAGGTAAGGACCTGGAGGGGTTTGCGCCCCCCCCCCCCCCCAAATTTTTCCTGAGGGGGTAGCGTTACATGTACAATTCACATAAAGCCTTGTATTTTCTTCAATAAATACAAAATGGAGAGGTAGGATGGTCATGATCTCAACCTCATCCAATCAGAGAACATTTATTATTCATTCATTGTGTTCTGTGAATGACACTGGTGCCAAGCCAGTGACCCCCTGTGCTCAATACGCAGCAGAGCAGCTGTTTAGAACAGGACCCCAAAGACACTGGCTATCACTGTAGTAGCGGTGCTGGTAACCACAACAGTGATTCTCTACTTCCGCAGGGATCCCGCAGGTATGGTATAAGCATAATTACTTTGGACCAAGGGAATATGGGAAGGGTTCCAACCTTAAACTGCTCTATTAAACAAAAAAAGTGTTTAATTGCTGTATATGTCCCCCGTTGAACATATCTCCTGTGTCTTACCACTGTCACTTGAACAGGATGTGGGAGAAATGCTCCCCAAAAGGAACACAGATAGTCCTAAAAGTTTGAAATACGTTGTAACCCTTCTC
The DNA here is from genome assembly GCF_042186555.1 of Aquarana catesbeiana. Lineage (NCBI taxonomy): Eukaryota > Metazoa > Chordata > Amphibia > Anura > Ranidae > Aquarana > Aquarana catesbeiana. Next base: position 117,589,246 of record NC_133329.1, read on the forward strand.
TACAATAATTGTTTTTTAGTGCAGAATGTCCTCAGTCTTCTGGGTAAAAGACACCCAGTGTCATCCGAACCCAGAAGAGGGCATACTGTGAGTACAGGGTGACATGGACACCCTTCCTCCCTCTCCCCTTCCTAAAAAAGATTATTACCACGGCCCCCTGAACTCACACTGTATTGCTAGAGAGAGTATAGGGGGTCTGTTGGGGGGGATCAGATTTATTAAAAATAATATAATATACTGCAGATTACCAGACCTTAGATCAGGTGGCTACAGTTAACTTTCATAAGGCTTTTTTTTCTTTTCTTTTCAAGTAATCATGTGAATAATACACTTCCTGTCCCGTAGGTGGCTACACTTACTCCACTGTATCCATGAAGGGAGCAATAGTTGCCACACTAGGATAGGGCTATAAATACATTTTCCTCTCCTCATCTCCATTAATGGGGGTGGGGGATAACATTATTTGATAAATTTGTTTAATTCGTAGAAAGTGACAAAGACACTGCATTCTGGTAGGCTTAACAGATATTTATTTGCACTTGCTAAAAATAGAGGGAAAGACCCCCACCATGCCAGCATCCAATTATTCTATCAAAGGGTTGAAAAGAGTAAAAACTCTCTCATTTGTGGGCATAACATGAGGCAGTAAGTTATAAAATATATCTGTAGCACAAACTCTCGGTGGAGCTGCTGGTTTAAGCGGGCTTGTTACTTTCACTCTCGACACCCCTGTTTCACCGGCACCAGGTCTAGGGTTCCATTGAGTTTACCTCTGGACGATATAAGCACCAACACTTGAGTACGTTTTCAATGCTTTATTGAACCAAGTAAGGAAGGAAGTAGCAGGAAAGAGGCAGGAGGGAAGCTGCAGGGAAGCTCCAATACCTTTCTTTAGGATTCTTGAGAACGTCCTTTAAAGTTGAATATTGTAATCGGATGCAATCCCCTTGTGGGACACAATCTTTGCTTGCCTGGATAGGCCTCTCTCACTAGCCTAGCAGCCAGTACGTAGCACGAACAAAAGTCTCTGCCACAGACTTGCTTGAAATAAACCCGTACGATCCTCTGCCACAGGATAAATTAATTTTTGCAGTGAATGTCAGACACAGTACTTGGACCTCTAAGCCAACCCGGCAGTACTATGCTGTAGAACTACTTTAGGATACATCCTCCAACTGAGTCACTAGGCCCCTCTCCAGACCAGCACTCTGCATGATCCTTCCATGACGGGTCCTCCCCTGGGATCTTCAAGGAGAGGAAGGGGTTAGGGGATGGCCGCAGTTAGCTGCTCCTGTCAGCCGATGTCTCCACCCCCCAATAGAGGAAAAGGGGGACTATTGCGGTACTCAGTGTAACTATGTATTAAGCAAAGAGAGGTAAAGAGGAAAATAACAATTGGATAAAATTTCAATTTTAATAGAAACAATATTAAAAGGTTATTACAATATCACATACAGTTGCAATTCGAAACAGAGCCAATATATACAACCATATGGATTACACCCAATATTGATGGCAGATACATATATAGCTTGAATTCTCCCCTGGGATCTTCTCGGTTGTCCAGCTTCTTCACTCTGGATAGACAGCTCAGGACCATTCCTCGGCTGCTGTGGTAGGCCCCATGCTTCTGGGCCCACCCACGTGCCGCAGCGGCGCGGGCCTCCGGAACGGAGGACCACGAGGTAGCACTCTAACGCATACCTGTCGGCCAGGAGGGCCAGCAGGTGGCTGTACAACGAACCCCAAAACATGGCGTCTGTCCCATAAATACCCTCTCCCAGAATGCAACTCGGAGGACCACCTCCACCGAGTTGTCTCTGGGACAGAGGAGCATCCATACGCTTCGACACGTTGCCCTTCCAACATCAGCCAATGGTAACAGCGACACCCACCGGCTCAGTGTGGAACCACACGCAACATCAGCCAAGCTGGAACAGAGGCAAATCTAACTCCCCTAACGAGCAATCCACTAAATTTACCTATCAGATGGTAGATCATAAATCTACCAGCGCTACATATCTTTATTACGAAAGAATTAAAAAAAAACATACAAAAACAGACGACACCCTTTACTTGACAAGGTCAACAGATACCCAATAGCGCAAAGCGTGGAGGCGCGGATCCATAGAAGATAGATATAAGTCCTTAAATTACACAGAAAAACAATATACAGTATGTGTATCAATGCTCCATACTAGCTTGTCAGAACATTGTTCAACGACTTCCATACCAGGCCATTGTCATATGACGTTCGCAGGAACACTCTGTTCCTCCAAGCGGGTGTCATATGACGTCCTCGGCTTCTTGCTGCTGCTGTGGGCCCCCGGAGGCCCGCAGTGCAGTGATCAGGGATGAGGCGTGTCCCTTGGGACACAGCCCATCCTAGATCAGCCAATAAAAATCGTCTCTTTACCACATGACCAGCTGTGCCCAATAACAGCCGGTCACATGCATTGTCCTCGTGCACGGGGCCTGTGCACGCCCCTAGGGGAGCGCAGAGCAGCGATCAGGGACGAGGCTTATCACACTGATACAGCCCATTCCGGATCGCGGATCGTCTCTTTACCACGTGACATCCATACGCTTCGACACGTTGCCCTTCCAACATCAGCCAATGATAACAGCGAGCGACACCCACCGCCTGCAGCGCGCCCCCCTTTCCCAAAGTACCCATCCCCCATGTTGAGGGTATGCGGCCTGGCATGGCTCAGGAGGGGGGGGCGCTCGCTCGTCCCCACCCCCTTTCCTGACCGGCCGGGCTGCGTGCTCGGATAAGGGTCTGGTGTGGATCTGGGGGGAACCCCCATGCCGTTTTTTCGGCGTAGGGGTTCCCCTTAATATCCATACCAGACCGAAGGGCCTGGCATGCACATGGAGGGGGAACCCATGCAGGTTTTTCTCGCGCTGCCTTAATAGGAAGATGTCTTTTTCCTATTGCAGTGAGCGCGGGATGTACCTCGCCGAGAACCAGCGCGGTCCTATCGTGCTGGAAACATTCTCACATGCAGGTACTCCTGTGTGTGCGCTGGTTCACACGCTGGATTAAGGATCTATCCAGCGCACCAATTAAGGTCAGAACCAGCGCAGTGCATTCATCTTAGTAAATGATCCCCACTGACACTAAGTTTAAAAATGCTTTTTTTAAAAAATATTACCAAAATATACTGACTCTGACCTTTGACCCTTACCTTGACCCTAACACAAACCCTGACACTGACTGACTGATTACACCTTGATCTAGATTTTTTTTTTTTACACACCTTTGTTTACATCTTTCTCACCTGCAAAGAAAAGAAACAATGTATCTTTTTCTCCATTCAAAATAGAAAGAAAACACAGGGGGGTGGGCTCAGTGACTAGTCATTGTGATAGCCAGTCAGAGGCTATCACAGTGATCAGGTGACTGGGAATCGGGAGCCCCGGGTCCCAATCATTAGTACAAGACCCAGGGCTCTCGGTTAGTGCACAAAAGTAAGATAGGTATAGATGCGGCCTCATGGATAACGACCCACTTCCATGAGGCCACATACAGTGGGGACGGAAAGTATTCAGACCCCCTTAAATTTTTCACTCTTTGTTATGTTGCTGCCATTTGCTAAAATCATTTAAGTTCATTTTTTTTCCTCATTAATGTACACATAGCACCCCATATTGACAGAAAAACACAGAATTGTTGACATTTTTGCAGATTTATTAAAAAAGAAAAACTGAAATATCACATGGTCCTAAGTATTCAGACCCTTTGCTGTGACATTCATATATTTAACTCATGCTGTCCATTTCTTCTGATCATCCTTGAGATGGTTCTACACCTTCATTTGAGTCCAGCTGTGTTTGATTATACTGATTGGACTTGATTAGTGGATTAAATAATGGAAATTAATTAATAGAAACCTCTGATAAAGGCTTTAATAAAAGCAAAACCAAACCCGGCTGCCATCTTAGCCTTTGTTTGATCTGCAGTTGCCATGGTGTTGCACATGTTATTATTATTATTATACAGGATTTACATAGGGCCAACAGTTTACGTAGCACTTTAAAATATAGTTGGAGGTGTGATAGGCTTCCCTGATAAGATGAGTCTTCAGGGATCTCCTGAAGCCAGCTAGAGTAGGAGACAGCCGGACAGATTGAGGTAGAGAGTTCCAGAGGATGGGAGAGGCTCTGGAGAAATCCTGGAGACAAGCATTGGAGGAGGAGACAAGGGAGCTTGAGAGCAGGAGGTCTTGAGAGGAGCAGAGAGGATGGGTTGGGTGATATTTGGAGACAAGATTGGTGATGTAGCTCAGGACAGAGTAGTGAATGGCTTTGTATGTTGTGGTTAATGTTTTGAATCCAATTCGCTGGGCGATCGGGAGCCAGTGTAGGGATTGGCGGAGAGGGGTGGCAGACTTTGAATGGTTGGTAAGGTAGATGAGTCTGACAGCAGCATTCATGATAAACTGAAGAGGTAGGCCTGAAGGTGGATAGCCTATGGAGAGGTAGGATCACTTACGACACTAAACATTTGATGGCTGGATAGTTGAGTAGAGAGCATAAGCAGCTGTAACAGTTACATTAGTAATTAGTAACATTAGTAATTAGTGACATTTTTCAGAAACAGTTGAAAGTATGGGTTTACTTCCACTTTAAGTCAATCCATTCTGAAAAAGCTGGTTGCCTGGCTGTCACGCTAATTTTCTTGCTCTAGAAGAGGTATGCAGATAAGGAATACAAACTATTTGGCTGCATGCGAGACTCAACAACTATTAAAACCATTTGTAGCCAAACAACTGGCATTTCACAAGGTAAGTCGTTCTATCCGTACAGATTTGGTTAAATAAAATCTTGGCCAACCAAGTTACAATGTTAATTTTTTTCTCAAGTGAAAGAGAAGTTTTGTCTGGTTGCCATGGCCCATCGCATATTACGCTAATTCTGCACTTTAGACTAGAAGTTAGGAATAATTGCGGACTTAGATTTTGATGTTACAGAAAAATCAAAGTCTATTGCTGCAGTATAAAGCAGATTGCTCTCAGTGGCTGTGGACTTAAAAACTATAATATCATAAAGGAATGTGATAAATCCAGATCCCCAAAGTGTCTGTTTATTGTAATATGAAGATATTAGGACATTAAACCTGGAATGGTATTTTTCTAGATTTGCAGGTTCGTCATGCTGGGTCATTAACCTAATACACAAACAGCGACTTCTGTCACTTGGACACGTGATATGCTGCTTGCCCTTCACTTAGTGCTAATGTATTATGAAGATGTTAGACGTGTGGCTGCCTCACTCATTCAGGCAAAGAAAATGATGATGTGCAAAGTGCAGTAACCATAACGACCAATCAGAAATCATCTTTTATTGATGTAAATGTAAAGTGCTCTTTGATTAACCTTAGACCTGTGTCACAATAATAATAGAAGAGAAATATTACAGCGCACACATGCAAAAAGATTCACCTCCAGCAAGGCTAGTTTAAAAACACCTAAACATTCTCAAAAAGACATTTTCAAAAATATGGGGATTTGGTCACACCATATTGCTATATGGTGCTAAGCCCACTTACTGCGACAAAGTACCCCATGATTAGTGGGTCCTACACTTTCCATAGATTTGTGAGATCCTGCTTCTCTGAACCATGAGAGCTACACTCTTCTAAATGGGAGAATTTAAAGGTCTCCACCTATGACACAAGTGGACACTAATGAGAGGTACTTAATGTTTTTAAACTAGCCTTGCTGGAGGTGAATCTTTTTGCATGTGTGCGCTGTAATATTTCTCTTCTATTGTATGGTCTTATGGCTGCACCAGCTTTAATGAGAAGGTGTGCCCCCCAAATATCTTGTTTACAATAATAATAGTGTCACTGCCAACAACTTGGCAAAGAGAGAGAAAGACAAAATAGCTAAACTCACCTTCTCCATTGCCCAAATCAGAGAGGTATCACTAGCGAGATTCGAGATTCTGTAGCATTTCACTTGTCACATGGACTTTTATGTGGCTACATATAGAGGAACATCATCATCTAGTGATAAACCATCAGACTCAAAAGTGCTTCTTTTCCATTAACTGTACAAAAAGATTACTCCATAGTAGAGATGAAAAGGCTTTTATCATACAGTAATCTTAAAGCGGAGTTCCACACAAAAATGGAACTTCCGCTTTTTGGAACCCTCCCCCTCTCCGGTGTCACATTTGGCACCTTTCAGGGGGGAGAGGGGTGCAGATACCTGTCTAAGACAGGTATTTGCACCCACTTCCGGCATAGACTCCCATGGGAGTCTACGCCTCTTCCTGTCCCCACCGCGCTGTCTCCTGGGAAACACACAGCTCCCAGGAGAGAGCGGGGACCACTTGGGACGCGCAGCGCGACTCGCGCATGCGCAGTAGGGAACCGGGAAGTGAAGCCGCAACGCTTCAGTTCCTGATTCCCTCACCTAGGATGGCGGCGGCAGCTGCCGAGAACCGAGCGGGTTCTCGGCGTCGCCTGCCGACATCGCTGGACCCTGGGACAGGTAAGTGGCCATGTATTAAAAGTCAGCAGCTGCAGTATTTGTAGCTGCTGGCTTTTAATATTTATTTTTTTTTGGTGGTGTGGGTGGACTCCCCGCTTTAACCTGGGCTTGATGGGCTTCACTAAATGATGTGCTTGAAGCCACAGACGTGGATAGTTTATTAAATCCCAAACCTTATTTTCATTTTGGATAGAGTAAAAAAATGGTTAAAAGCCTTATCTGTTTTTTTTTTTTTGTTCCATTTGGAAGTTTCCCCTTCACTTTTTGTTCCTTAGAAACATCATGATGGGTAAGGAAATTTCTGCAAAATTAGGGAAATTCTCCTTAAACATTTGTCACCAGAACAGGTGTCCCCATTGCAAAATCGCCCCCCTATTTCTGTTCTAGTGACAACCAAAATGTAGTATTTTTACTCCTTTTCAGCTTTTCAGTCCCAGGACAAATAGAAAGAATGTATCTCACAGGAACAAAAACAGCAAAAAAATTGACCGGGTTGATAACCCTTCAGCACAAAACTAAAGAAAAGTTTTTGATATATTTAATGGGAATGGTTTTACAACATCTAGTCATTTGTGTTCTCTGATTTTAAATGTAGGGAAGTACAAAGTCACATGAAAAACTATATTGGAACAGTACTAGCCTTGGCTGAACAATGGATGGATATCTGCGTAGATACTGTGAAGTCCTTAGCAGACATGACCTAAACTAACTCCTAACTAACTAAAAGGATGCCAGTGAGTGCTTTTATTGTGGTGCCTTGCTGAACTTAAAAGCATTGCACACTTTCAAATGTATTTTGTTGTTTTGTCTAGTGTAGTGCTTAACCCCAAAGCAGTCACTTAGTATGACAGTTTCTCTGTTCCCTGCACGATTCTGTGAACGGTTTTGTCCCCTCTGAAACAACTGGTTATATTATAGCTTGCTGCAAAGACATATATTAGCTCAGATATTGAAACAGTACCCACAACAATTGACATATAGGAAAAGAACGACAGGCTAGTAGGTTTTAAAGTATTTAAGTATTAACTACATTGTCAAAAAGGCAACGTAAATGGCAGTATGCCATTTATGAACAGGTAAAGAATCTGTTAAATTGCAGTAAAGTAACTGATGTGAACACTATAATATGGCAGTTAACCTAGACCACAATAAAACTGGACCAAGTTAACCTGATATGCACAGCGTTGATGAAGAACAGCATAAACAGTGAAAAGTGTAAATGGTGTTGAAAAGTCCCATAGTAACTCTCGGCTACAACTGAAAAATGTCTCAGAGTGTGGCTATACCCCTGGGATGTAGGTATATGTATGTTTTTCTGAGTGAGGTATCCCTGGGATGTGTTGGGGCCCAGTCTGTACAGTGGTTCACTCATAGGCAGGTTGAAGTATGTATGGTTTAATTAGCCAGTGACTGGCCCTTGTTGGGGAAAGGGTTAAGTGTTTCTTGCTTAATTTCCAGGCTTTTGGTCCTAGCCAGCCCACCTGTTCTATAAAAAGGGGGATGGCTGAGGTCCAGAAAGGCGGGTTGCGGTCGGTCCAGGGAGTTCCAACATCACCTGTGAGCACAGTCATTGGAACTACTGATAAATACCAAGGTTTTTGGAAGACAGCCAAACCATGGACAATGTCCTTTATGGACTCTCACCTCATGGAGGTATGCCTGGGCCACTACATTATTTTAGGGAAAGGACGTTGTTCATATTGAACTGTTATGCTGCATCTCTCCAGTAAAGTTACATTAACCATTCTGAGTATGGTCTGAAGTTATTCAAAGGGGTGCATGTGCATTCTGCTTTATCCAAAAAAAACAGGGCCTGTAACAGCACTATGGGGTATAAAGTAATACCACTACCAAAGATTTAACTCAGCAAAATGAGAAGAGGAGTGCAGTTACTAAGGGTAACCATGTACAAGTTTAAGGCACAAGCAACCAGTCATTAGGCATGGTACCTGGTAAGGTGACAGGTCCTCTGGTATTGAGGGGGTTGATGTTCTGGCTCCCTCCTTAACAGTCACTATCCAATAGCAACCGGATCCAAACCCGCATTACAAAGATCTATGATCTGGTCAAGAGGTACTGGAGAGTTAAGTGAGAACACGCATGAGATCCATGCTAGATGTCCAACGGGACCACATTCTATTACTGGCAGTGAGGTAACACTGGCCTGGTGGAGTGGGCGGAGGCTCAACATGTCCCTCCTACTGCAAACATACAAGTTATAGTGTGTAGTGACATGCTAGGGATGCACCGATACCTGTTTTTAACAGTGAGTACGAGTACCGATTCTATTTCTCAAGTGCTCCTCGATACCAATTACTGATACTGTGCAGTGCGATTTTAGCCTACAAAATAAATGGGCTCAAATCGCACTGCAAGGAATTGCATGTGATTTGGACAGAAATGCGGTGCAAATCTGGTCCAAATCACATGCCGTTTCCCCTCACCGCTCCTATGTGAACCCAGGCTGAAGTCACTATGACAAGCCTGGGTTCACACAGGAGCGGTGTGGGAAACCACATGTGATTCGGACAGGAATCACACCACATTCCCGTTAAAATCACATGCAATTCTATGCAGTGAGCTCATTCATTTTGTATGGGCTCAAATTGCACCGCAAAGCTATCAGTTTTAGGTATGGGATCATTAATGCTTAGTACTGGCACCGATACTGACATCGGTTTTGGTGCAACCATAATTACTGCACACAGAACTCATCTCTAAGTTGGGAACTGTCCTAATGTTTGATTTTTCACATGATCACAGTTTCCACCTGGTCACGGGAATTGATAAGCCCTCTCTGCACGAAAGGTACCCCCAGGCGCACAGGTGCAGATGACCCCACCCACACATTTAATTACCATTCCTGCATGCAGTAGTTGGCTCCTAGTAGAGACTAGTCCCCTTCCCGATCTGTAAGCAGCGGTAATGATCAGACTCAAAGGAGTGGCTCACCACTCCTGACAGTGCAGCCGATCTTATTGGAAAAATTCTGTGAGCCACAATGATCTTATGCCTTGCTTGTGCTACCTCCAGCTGCATGCACTAATTACGCTTCATATAACATGCATAGGATAAATTTACAAGTTATGCGCTGCGCTTGGGTGACCCCAAAAACAAAATTAATAATAACCAACTCTGTGCTTACTAGTGCGATAATATTAAATACAAATAATATGAATGTTGAATAAATAAACAAGGTGTGAAAAAACAAGAGCTTGTTACACCATAAATTAGTGCTTAATAGTGCTTGTTACACCATACATAGTGTCTTAATCAACATAAAAAGTGCTTAGTGCTCAATATAAAGTATCCTGCTTGTTTAAATGAAAAAATTAATAAATAATAAATAATGAAAAAAAAAAGTTCTCTTTGGCACTCTAAATAGTGCGTGCAAATAATGTCCAGCAGTGATAATAAAACAATGCGTGCAGGTGGTGTTCAGCTGTGACAACAATCCAACATTATGCCGAAGATATCCTGAGTGCTGCAAAACATGCTCCGGTGCACCTTCGTGACCCCCTTAAGCTAATGTGCTCACCTCAGAGCGTGTGACTCAGCTTCTACCCTGAGTCCAAATACGCTTTGGAGCCACCCCTGGGCTCAGTCTCAATGTCTGCTGCACTCCTCCAGCTGGAAACAATGTGGCTCCATACATATAAATGAAAAGGAAACTATATAGTATAATATAGTCAAAATACTTTTATTAAAAGAAAACGCTCCCCACACCGGGGTACTCACATGGCACTGGTGCGTCAGTGCACCATACTATAACAGCTTTCTATGCAAAATCACTGGATGTTTGGTGCGGTGTGCTGTGCTGGGACAGCGCTGGTGTAAAGTCCGTGTCAGTCTCTCCATCCTGGCCCCTCCCCTACGCCTCTTCGACACAGGGATCACGTGTCATCATCAGTAGTTGGCTCCTATTAGAGACTAGTCCCCTTCCTGATCTGTAAGCAGCGGTAATGATCAGACTCAAAGGAGTGGCTCACCACTCCTGACAGTGCAGCAGATCTTGCACACTACGCTTGGTGGTTGGTAGTCCCTCTGGCTCTGTCCCCCTGATCCAGTGCCCACAGGTTCATTCCCAGTGCTCCAACCCTTACAGGCTCAGCTTCACCTCTCTGGTCTTCAGTGGCACTGTCTGTGGTGTCTGCACCCCAGTACAGGTCTCTCCCTCTGGGCCTTACAGGCTCCATCACTCAGGTGTAGGCACAGCCACATAAGACACCACTCCTGCTCCCAAAAAGCAAAGACCCTAGTCTCTCTGGCCCCATTTACAGCCCAGCAAGCCAAAACTCCAAAGCCCATGTACCTGCTCTCCCCTCTCCTCCCATTTTGCTGAGCTTTTTCGGCTCTTTTAGTTTATAGCTGTATTTCTATACAGTACAAGTTCTCTTTAACACAGCACAGGCTTCAGGACATGCACTTACAGAAGCCATGGGAAGTGCCATATTGACTCTGACTCAGATTAAGGTGAATAGAAATTAAAGTATTACTAAATCCCCTGCATTGTGTAAAAAAGCTGTTTGATCCTGTCTTTTCTGATCCCCCTTCTTCCACTGTCCCCAAACCATCTCCTGATAGAGCAGAGCCTTGGGGACAGGCCGCACATGCTCAGTTTGGTGTGTATTGCTAGAGAGTTTTTTTCTTGGGAGAGTGCATGGGATCAGCACAGGGCCAATCAGCACTGTCCAGACAGAGGGTCAAGGGGAAATGAAAACTCCTCCTACAAGCTTTAAGCAGACACTGATAGAAGTCACAAGACTGTTATATACTGCAAATGATAAAAGGTATTTAGCAGTATATATATTTACTAAAATAATTGCATTTCCATGCTCTGCGTACTGTGGGAGACCAGATATAGCGAATGCAGGGTCCTGTGTTTAGTAACACTTTAAAGCAGGCATGTCCGAAGTCTGGCTCATGGGCAAATTGTGGTCCGTGTTGTGGTTTAATGCGGCCCCCCTGGTAATTTGGATGTATACCATATTTATCAGCGCTGCCTCCGAGGGGACAGGGAGTGGACAAGACGGGTGCCATCAGATTACATACAGGAGACTCTCCTGTTTACTCGGCAGGGTCTGTAATAGGAAGTTACATCTCCTGGGCTGCCATTGGATGACTGTTCTGTCTATTATAGAAGTCGCGAGTTTGTATTAAAGAGGCCGCCGAGTAAACAGGAGATTCTCCTGTATGTAATCTGTCGGCGCTCGTCCCACCCCCCCCCGTCCCCTCCGAGGTTGTAGATGGAAATGCCCAACAATTATGAACGTGGGAACGTGGTGACGTACTAGACGTAGGACGAGCCGAGAAAAAGGAAGTTCAATAGCCAGTGCGGCTCCTTCTGCTTGATTCCGAGCATGCGTGAACTTTTGTGCGTCGGACTTGTGTACACACTATCGGAAAGTCTGATAACAAATGTTCGATGGAGCATACACATGGTCGGACTTTCAGCCAACAAGCTCACATCCAACATTTGTTGTCGGAAAATCCGATCGTGTGTACGGGGCATAAGACCGAATTTTAACGATTCAAAGAATGTCAGGCAAAATGGTCAGCTCTCACGCAGGTTCACTTCATCAAATCAAAAGTTTGGACACCCCTGCTTTAAAGTGATACTAAAGGTTAGTTTAAAAAAAACAAAAACAAACATGTTATACTTACTTCCTCTGTGCAAGGGTTTTGCACAGAGCGGCCCTGATCCTCCTCTTCCAAGGTCCCCCTCCTCTTCTGGGCTCCTGGCTCCTCTTCTCGAGTGCCCCCACGGAGAGCCTCATTCCATGGGGGCACTCGTGCGGGCGTGCTCCCGAGTCCTGCTGTTGCGTCCATTGACACAGACAGCAGGACTCGGCCCCACCCTCTACTCTCGTGTCACTGGATTTGATTGACGTTGGCTCCCGCTGCTATCAATCTATCTAATGAAGACCCGAGATAGCAGCTGGAGTTGCTGTGCTCGTTCTTGTTGCTGGAGAGGTCAGGTTCAGGTAAGAAAAAGGGGGCTCTGGGGGGTAGCTGCAGCACAGAAGGTTTTTCATCTTAATGCATACAATGCATTAAGGTGAAAAACACTGAGACTTTACAATTCCTTTAATGTTGGATAGCTTTAGTAGCTCACCGATCGGTTTCACCAACTGCTTGGAATTGCTGCTGGAGACTTAATAGATGAAAAAATGAAGGTTTGAATAGCCCCACCAGCAAGATTTGTTTGGTGTTCCCAGTTTGTCCCACTTAAATTATGAAGTGTTCTAGTCTGCATAGCTGGTAGATGATTCATCCAACCTTCAATAAGACTCGAATAACAGTTTTGGGTGGAATTCATTTTTTATTCTCATTTTCCACACAATACACACTGGTGTCCCCACAGACTGCCTTGTAGTACATATACATCCATGACAGATTAAATGAACCTTGCCCTTTTCAGATTGTGAATGCTGTCACTGGGCTGGTGTAATGCCCTAATAAATATGAATTATAAATTATTTTCTGTCGCAGTACATAACATATATGGGAAGATGTGTCATGCACAGACTGGTAAACATAAAACCAGCATCTGTGCTCTCATCTTTGTTTAGTGAAGCTGTGACAGAATGTTACGTGATCTGGGTGACTATGAATGAGATTGGAAGATCTATCTCTTATAATGTAATAGTTATCGCAGTGCCGTTTCTCCCTCTATAAGAAATGTTTTATAGATAGTGTACATTTCTATGGCTGATTACCAAACCATTATATTTGAAGTTTGTGCTGCTCTATAAAAAATATGTAAAATATATGAAAGGAACGTAAACCTCTGGAACACATTGGATGCTTTATACTCTGAGCTATAATTGAGCCGTACAATTAAATAAAGAGGAGCCTCCAGAAAGAAAGTAGATAGCTGTATATTGAACTGTAAAGTACCAGCTTTCAACAGCAGCTCCAACAGCAGTTGATTACCTTTAAAAAGCTACAAGTCTTCTTTCTATGCACACTAGAAGATTTACAACATAGGAACAGGTCAATATCAGCAATTTTCCTATACCTTAAACCAGGACTACACTGCATCTGAGCACCACAAAACAAAAATGCTATTTAATGCATTTTTTAATATTCAAAGCAAAACATACCCTTCCATCCATGTTTCCATGCTTTATTTTGCTGAGAAATCACTTTGAACCCCCCCCCCCCTCAGCATTTCTGGCCATCTTGAGTAAGGGCAGATGATTCATGTATTCTTTACTTCCTGGGCTCCATCTGCCCTTAGCTCAGTCATGCAGGCAGTAGGGTGTGCTTAGATGAGAAATCCCTGCTCCCCTGGACTGTATGACATCATTTGCATAGGATTAATGCCCTGTACACACGGTCGGATTTTCCGACAGAAAATGTGTGATAGGACCTTGTTGTCGGAAATTCCAACCGTGTGTGGGCTCCATCACACATTTTCCATTGGAATTCCCGACACACAAAGTTTGAGAGCTTGCTATAAAATTTTCCGACAACAAAATCCGTTGTCGGAGATTCCTATCGTGTGTACACAAATCCGACGCACAAAGTGCCACGCATGCTCAGAATAAATTAACAGACCAAAGCTATTGGCTACTGCCCTGTTTATAGACCCGACGTACGTGTTTTACGTCACCACGTTCAGAACCATCGGATTTTCCGACAACTTTGTGTGACCGTGTGTATGCAAGACAAGTTTGAGCCAACATCCGTCAGAAAAAATCCATGGACTGTGTTGTCGGAATGTCCGATCAATGTCCGACCGTGTGTACAGGGCATAGGAGAAAATGATCACCACTCCAGGAGAACTATACAGACGAAGAGTAAATCAATCTTGGTTCGGAGGTCATAGGTGCTGGCTAATGTTAATAGCGATGAACATGAACGAATTTTGGACAGCCGCACTCATATAAAGCCTTGTTTATTGGAAGATGCACATCAAATTCAAAAAATCATGGCAGACAAAAAAGAGCTGACGTTTCGCACTAGCGTTAATGCTTACTCATAGCTCAAGTGAGTAAGCACTAACGCTAGTGCGAAACGTCAGCTCTTTTTTGTCTGCCATGATTTTTTGAATTTGATGTGCATCTTCCAATAAACAAGGCTTTATATGAGTGTGGCTGTCCAGAATTCGTTCATGTTCATCATCATTTGCAAAGGCCTGGAAACCAGAAAGTCTCTGAAGAAATGTAAAAAAAAAAAAGTTTAGGACAAGTAAATATGATATACTTTCCTATCTATTTACTAATACACATTACCACCTGCCAACCACCCACAGTACTTTTACTGCAGACGGCCAGCCCAGGCAGGCTGGATCACGTACATGTATGTCATCCAGCCTGCTCTGGGTTAGGCGTGCACAGCGCACCACTCCCACAATTGCTGTCCTGATTGCAGATCTTAGTACCCGTGGCCTGGTGATCATGTGATAAAATAAAAGAAAAATTTGGAAAAACTTATTTTATTAAATTTATTGAAAGAAAACTCGCCATGTCTCTTACTAAATGCCTCAGACTGTCTATGTTCCAAAAAGGGGTAATTTGGGGGTATTTGTACTATCCTAGCATTTTAGTGGCCTCAAGAAATGAAATGTCAGAATCACAATTGATCAGTTTTGAAATATATATATATCATAGTTTGAAGGAGCTATAACTTTCACACAAACTAATTAACAAACACTTATAGGGGATTTTTTTTCACTCTATTCGTGTGAAAAAAATTATTATTATTATTATTTAATTTGCGGACAGTATTGCATGACTGCGCAATTACCAGTTAAAGTAGCACGGTGTTGAATAGCAAAAAATGCCCTGGTCATGAAGAGGGTAAAACCTTCTGGAGATGAGATGGTTAAGGATAAGAGGCATTCTTTTAAAGACAATGAAGTCCATAGTTTAGACAGAGTGGACAAATATTTTGCAAGAGGCCACCTACGTCAAACTAGAACAAACATTCCTAAACATGGACGGGCCTTCAACACCATCTATCAGCTACATATAATGCTGTTTTCACACCACCGCCCTGGCGATATAAAAACACTTCACACCTTCATCCAAGTAAATCGAAGGTTGCTGACTCCATGACAACATAGGTTGGGGTATTGTAAAGGATCTCCCTCCTTCCCTCTGCCATGTGGCTGCTTCTCTCCTAAGAGGGAGGACATATGGGGGGACTGTGCTTTTTTCCACTTTTGTGCACAGTATTTCTGTCTCTCTCTCTAGGGGGATCCTAGTGTGGCCTAACTTGAGCTAATCATGCAGTGGCTATCATTTGGGAGACGGGAGCTATGCTCTTTCCTTGCTTGTGAGTCCTCTTGGGTGGGGGGAGAGGTTGCGCTCTTCGGGAAATCAGTGGCCCTCTTCATGTGCGACAGTTGCTTTGTGGCTGACACATACAGTATGCGTTTCTCCCCCTCTGCCTTCAATGGCAGTGTTGGAGTTTGGTGCCATGGAGTAGGGACATTGTCTGGACTACCTGGCCTACAATCTTAACTTTGTAGCAGATAAACTGGCAAAGAAGGGGGTTGCTACCCTGACACAAGCTTATGGGTCTTTCTTGTTTTTTTGTGAGAAACAGTATGGTTGTGAAGAAGTTCCTGAAGGGAAATATGCTTCTGCTCCAAATGGGCCTACCGCCACAATCCCCTCACAAGAGGCGTCGTTAGCATGGGGCTATTGAGGCTGAAGCCCAGAATGTCTGGCCAATAGCCCCGAGTGTCCCCCGAGTGTCAGAGAAGGAAAAAAAAAATAGGTCGCCGTCAGACTGATACAGGCAGACAGCAGTTTACACAGACTCTGTGTGCTTCGATTGCGGCGCCGCCCACTGACTGAGAGCAGGCGGAGTGATATGCCGCAGGAGGTCAGGAGAACGACGGTGCGGCGATGGCGCGGCGACGGCATGGCGACGCCCCATTCTCCCTCACGCTCAACCTCCAGTCACGCTGGATAACGGCCATGGTGGCTGCCTGTGAGTGAGACAGAACAACGAAAATTAAAGAAAAAAAAAAAAGTGTTTCTCTCCCACTTTGTGTCACTGTCTGTCTGTCTGTCTCTCTCTCTCTCTCTCTTTCTTTCTTTTTTCTCTCTCTCTTTTGTATTTCTCTCTCTCTCTTCTCTCTCTCTCTTTTGATGGGAACAGTGGCTGCAAATGACGGGGCACAGTGACTGCAATTGACGGGTAACAGTGGCTGCAAATGACGGGGAACAGTGGCTGCAAATGACGGGGAACAGTGGCTGCAAATGACGGGGCACAGTGGCTGCAAATGACGGGGCACAGTGGCTGCAAATGACGGGGCACAGTGGCTGCAAATGACGGGGCACAGTGGCTGCAAATGACGGGGCACAGTGGCTGCAAATGACGGGGCGCAGTGGCTGCAAATGATGGGGCGCAGTGGCTGCAATTGATAGGGAACAGTGGCTGCAAATGACGGGGCACAGTGGTTGCAAATGACGGGGCACAGTGGCTGCAAATGATGGGAAACAATGGCTGCAAATGATGGGGAACAGTCATAGGCGTGCGAACAGGGTGTGCCAGGTGTGCCTGGGCACACCCTAATCGCCTTGTGTGGTGCATATTCCCCCCTGTTTAGACCACTGATATTTCATCCAAAAAAAAATGTTAAAAAATTAAATAATTTAAAAACAATAAAAATCAAACTACTGACACTGTCCACTGCCCTACTGACAGCATCAGTACATATACACATCCATATGTATTTGAGCTTTGGGGTGCACACCCTAATGAAAGAGGCTGCGCACACCTATGGGAACAGTGGCTGCAATTGATGGGGAACAGTGGCTGCAAATGATGGGGCACAGTGGCTGCAATTGATGGGGAACAGTGGCTGCAAATGACGGGGCACAGTGGCTGCAAATGACGGGGCACAGTGGCTGCAATTGACGGAGAACAGTGGCTGCAAATGACTGGGCACAGTGGCTGAAATTGACGGGGAACAGTGGCTGCAAATGACGGGGCACAGTGGCTTCATGTGACGGGGCACAGTGGCTGCAATTGACGGGCACAGTGGCTTCATGTGACGGGGCACAGTGGCTGCAATTGATGGGCACAGTGGCTTCATGTGACGGGGCACAGTGGCTGCAATTGATGGGCACAGTGGCTTCATTTGACGGGCACAGTGGCTGCATTTGACTGCCCCTTGGCTAATTTTAAATAAACAAACTTGGGCTTTAAGGGGGGCAAGGACAGGTAGGTCAGTGTATGTCAGATAGGTAGGTCAGTGTGTGTCAGGTAGGTCAGTGTGTGTCAGGTAGGTCAGTGTATGTCAGACAGGTAGGTCAGGGTGTGTCAGGTAGGTCAGTGTATGTCAGGTAGAGCAGGTAGGTCAGTGTGGGTCGGTGTATGTCAGATAGGTAGGTCAGTGTATGTTAGGTAGGTCAGTGTGGGTCAGTGTATGTCAGATAGGTAGGTCAGTGTATGTCAGCCAGGTAGGTCAGTGTGTGTCAGGTAGGTCAGTGAATGTCAGCCAGATAGGTCAGTTTGTGTCAGATAGGTAAGTGCATGTCATGTAGGTCAGTGTATGTCAGATAGGTAGGTCAGTGTGTGTCAGGTAGGTCAGTGTATGTCTGTCAGATAGGTAGGTCAGTGTATGTCAGATAGGTAGGTCAGTGTGTGTCAGGTAGGTCAGTATGTGTCAGGTAGGTAGGTCATATAGTTGCCAACAGTCCCGATTTTCCCAGGACAATCCAGATTTTGGGACCCTTGTCCCGATTTAAACTTGTCCCGATTATTTTCCTGGGATTTTGCTTTTGTCCTGGGAAAATCAGAAATGTTTTTGGCTAAAAATGGCACTGAACACAAGGAAGGGATCGGCCCCCACCCGCTGCCGCCGCCAACCCGACGAGCGGGGACACTGATATAAGGACCGGGGCTCCGCTGGCTGGGGACACTGATGATCCTGGCTCCCCCCTTTCACAAGGCTCCATTTGGAAGACTCCTCAAACCCCCAGCTTGGCCTAGGTTGGCCCCACATCCTCACCCACCCCAGGTACCATCTTCTGGACACGGTAGTGGTAGTGTTGTGTAGTGGTAATCAGTGTAGTGTAGTGGTCAATGTAGTGGACAGTGTGTAGTGGACAGGTAGCTCAATGTACTGGTCAGTATAGGAATCGGGTAGGTCAGTGCAGTGGACAGGTAGGTAAGTGTAATGGTCCATGTAGTGGATAGGTAGGTCAGTGCAGTGGACAGGTATGTAAGTGTAATGGTCAGTCTAATAATCATGTAGGTCAGTGTAGTGGTCAGTGTAGAAATCAAGCTGTGGTAAGTACTATTGTAGGAAGGGAAGGGACCCGGGGAGTGCTAAAAGTCCATAGGTTAGGGGATGCAAATTTCTTGCCTTGCACCGGGCCCTGACAACCCACGCTACACCACTGCTGCTGGGGGCACCTGATGCAAGGACAGACTCTGCTGGGGGCACCTGATGCAAGGACGGACTCTGCTAGGGAGGCACCTGATGCAAGGACGGACTCTGCTAGGGAGGCACCTGATACAAGGACGGACTCTGCTAGGGAGGCACCTGATGCAAGGACGGACTCTGCTAGGGAGGCACCTGATGCAAGGACGGACTCTGCTGGGGGCACCTGATGCAAGGACGGACCCTGCTGGGGAGGCACCTGATGCAAGGATGGACCCTGCTGGGGAGGCACCTGATGCAAGGACGGACTAAAAGCACTATAATACAACAAGAAGACACTGTGGGTAGAGAGGAAAGGTTGACGCGTTTCTCACTTTGTCTGCTCTTGGAAGTCATGAGTAAGCAGAATGCTGACAGAGCAAGAAATATGTGAACTTTTCCTCTATCCCCACAGTGTCTTCTTTTTGTAAAATGGTGCTTTTATATCTTCATTGAAGATGGATGATTTTTCGGAATGCACCTGTCCGGATTCATTGGACTCTTTACTGGTTCCTGAAGGGGGTTTTTCTTTTGCTATATTTGCTCCCCCTGGGGCACCAGGGTCACCATTCCTGGAATAAATTGCTTTTGTTATAGGAAGGGGGGGGTACCTTCATAGACTTTACACTCCACCCCTAGCCCTTTAGGAAATCCCCCCCCCCCCCATCTGTTAAAAAGGTTTTCTGAAATAGATTTTGCTAAAGTATTTTCATAATGTACCTCTACTTCATAAATGTTTCATGTACAAATTAAGGACTTTTGGTCTTGAAGAAATTCTGGAAACGTGTCCAGAGAATAGCGATTAATTACTCATTCTAAAAATAATCTAAGGTTGTGAGTGGTGTGGCTCTACCTTGGGGCCAATACTGTTAAACTTGTTTATAAATTATATTAAGCATCAGAAGCACATAGGAAAACCAGGACTGAACTGTGAGAAGAGGCACAGGAAAATCCTTTGCTGTAGACGGGCAGACAGAGCTGGAGCAAGGCTGGAAAGAAGCAATGCAGCTGAACAGAGTTGTAACAGTTATGCTCTTGGGTGCAAAAAATATGTATGCAAAATACTTATTAGAAGGGACTTGTCTGGGAGAATCTGCAATGGAAAAAGATTTGTAGATCACTAAGCTGCAGCTAACAAAGCTAGCATAATACTAATATTCGAGAGATAAATCCATATTTCTACCACTTTACAAAACACTGGTTCAGCTACATCTTCAGCCTGCAATTCAGTTTTGGTTGCCAATCTTCAGGAAGGGTGTCATTGAACTAGAAAGAGTTCAGTGAAGGATAAAAAAAAATACGGGGTTGGAAGACCTCAAATATTGAGGAACAATTACAAAAATTACACTTGTTTACTCTGTATGAATATATCAAATGTGACTGCAGTAACTGTAATAAACTGCTTACTCTAATGTTCCTGAAGAAGAAACGCAGTGAAAATGTTATATGGGACGCAAGGAGGTTTAATCTTAAATTGCATAAGGTGTTCTTTACTGTCAGAGCGGTAAAAATGTGGAACTCTTTCCCAGGTAATGGTATCATCTAAAAGTGTTAACAAATTCAAAAAACATTTAGATGTCTTCCTCAATGAGCAGAATACACAGTGGCATGGCAATTCTTAGAGACTTAATTCTTAGAGCACTTTCAATTGGTTATCGCTGCCATGTGACCTATTTGATCAATCAAAAGCATTTTGTCTGTCTGCAGAATGAAGGGGACGGGGACAAGGAGCAGGAATTTCAAATTCCCAGACTGCTGCACCAGCTGTGTGGGCAGTGGGCTCTGACAGCTCATTACTCAGTAATGTAAGTACAGCAGGGATGAGGGGATGGGGAGTTTGTACAAAGTTAGTTCACTTTTTACATTTTTTCAGAAAAGTTGAACTAACACTATAAGGAAGAAATATTTTAGTAAGCTTCAGAGCAATCCATAAAACTGTAAACGTGGCTCCTCTGAGCAAACTAGTTTATATCAGTGAAAAGTGAAGTCAGATTTTCAGACAGTTTGGAGAAATAATTCTGATAATGAGTGATCCTGATCTGTCAGAGCTGCTGCAATTTTTTTTTTTTGCAGTCTTGGAAGCATCTGTGGGTTTATTGTAGCTAGGCAGAGCGCTCCATAAGGCTACATTCGCATGGGTGACTAACTGGTGTGTGGGCAGGTTGAACCAGTTAGTTAGGTGCTGTCCCAGCCAAGAAGGTGAATCTTAATTCCATGTCCGGTTCCATGGTCTTTTTGGAGAGTTCTGCATTGGGTCCGGGCCACTTGTCCTGTTTCATATAAATTGGGACAGCGGTCTGGTGTGAGAGAGGTCATTGGGGAAGAGACAATCCCTGGAGAGTTCGAGAGAGTCTCAGTGCAGCTGTGGGTTGTAAGACCCGTAAGGGATTGAGACGGAGGATGAGACCCAGAGGAGCAGGAGAATGTCATGTATTACTACCCACATGTAATGACTTCTAACATGGGGTTCATCCTGAAGATACCAGTGCTGGAGAATGCCTCCGAAGCACTTACACTTGCGAGAGAGAACCTATTAAGGACTAAGATCACTGGAATGCACTTTTGCAGGTATGCCGGGGCAGCACTCAGTAGGTAATTATAGTGAGGGAATTAGGAAAGAAAAAATGTCTTGCCTGTTAGACTGTAAAATGTCTATTTTTCACTTTTTCTAAGTAAAGTATTGAATTGTTGTCCTGGCTTGGTCTGAAGTTACTAAAGAGCAGTGGCGGCCCGTAATGCAGGGCACACGGGTGGCGCCCCTCCATCCATGCGTCCGGCTCTCTAATCTACATGCGGGGAGCCGGACGCATGGATTTCAATTGTGTTTTTTTTTTTTTTTTTAAGCATGTGAGTGGAGCCAAAGGCTCTAATAGGCTTTAAAAAAGGGTGAGCTTGGGCCCTGAGCCCACCCAGTTGTGTGACAATAGCGAATGAAAATTTGCTATTGTCACACTGATACTCCTCCTGAGACCCGTTACCTCACTTGGACGATAGGAGAAACGATCCTATTGGCCTAGGAGGAAGAGGGAGGAGACGCACAGCAGAAGCCGTCTTGATGCCATGGAGGAGACGCAATGGAAGTCGCCACCCATCGCCCGGAGGGAAGCGCTGCCCGTGCCATAGATGGGGTAGTGCGGGGCTGTTGACCAACTGTCCAGCGGGGGGAAGCTGACTGGGAGGGGTGTGTCTGACCAGACTGGGGGGGTTGCTGTGGGTGCACTGTTTGCTGCCCCCCCAAAAAATACTGCCAGCCGCCACTGTTAAAGAGGTGTATTGTAAGTAACCGGCACACACATAATTCACTGAGTGGGTCTTAACACATTGGGATATGAATACATCAGCATGAAATGGAGAGTTATGAACACATAAGTAGTCGCCAAGAGTAATGGAAGTTTACAAAGTGCCCTGTCACTAGCGCGTACCTGTTATAGGTGGCACAGCCTCTAGTAGCGAGGGAGATGGCGGCAGTACTGTCAGCAGTCTGTCACCCAGAGCAATGGGAGCGGATTGGACCAGAGAGGTTCCCCATCCTGTACAGAGGTACAAGAGTACCTTGTACTCTTAGTTAATGGCTCCGCTGCTATCAATCTATCCAATCAAGAGCCGGGGCAGAGGAACAGCACGTCGGTTTTACAACCTCTTTGTTTCTGGTGGTCTTGGTGTAGCTATCCCTGACTCATCGATACACTTCCTACTCCACACACCTCCCCCATGTACTGGAAAAGCCCAGGCATTCCGAGTGAAACGGAGTGGATTAGGAAGGTGGGGGAGATCATGGAGGCTGAGGAATGGCTCACCACTTGCAGGGATACTCAAAACAGATTTGACTTCACCTGGGCATCCTGGAGAGACCACATTTCTGGGATATCTTCAGTCTCTCCTAGCTTGGACACTGAATTGCTGGCCCTAGCTGACCCCAATTTTAAACAATTAGTCCTGGCGAAACAAAACTCTTCAGGAGACAACCTTTTGGTTGCCATAACTAACCAGTTAAGGAACCAGGTGTGAACATCAAGTTTATGAACATCAAGTTTATGATCATGATCAGTGAACAATGGTTTATTTCTATAACTTTTTTGGTTATCAATATTTTGATTGTTTTATGAGTCTTATGTCAGTAAAAGACAGTGCTCAAAGGTAGCAGAGTCCCCCTACCCTCTTCCTGTAGGAGGAGGGGCCATGTCCACAGGGAGCGATTGTCGAGGACATAGGGGAACCTTCATAGGTTTTATAATGCTGCTGATATAGCTCAATGTTTTTTGTAACTATCCTCTTGAACCATGAAGATGACTACCGTTCTTTGTTTGGTTTGATTTATTTAATTATTTTTTATTTATGATCTGTACTGTTGAAAATGTTAAATACAGATTATACAAAAAAAAATAAAATAAGTGCATATACTACCAAGGGAATCCCCTAGATGCTTTCGGGGCTGCGGACAACCGGGGACGATGTACCACATATGGTTGCCGTGCCCCAAAGTGAGACGCTATTGGATCAGGGTGTATAATTTTATATACACCCTCACCCAGGTAAACTTAATTAAATCCCCAAAACAGGCATTGCTAGGTGCCGAGATAGATTCAGCTTAAAAATCTCAAAGGCGTCTTATAACGTTAATATTTACAGCAGCGAAAATAACAATAGCTAAATCATGGAAATCGGCAGTGGTGCCATTCGATCAGCTCAAACACAAACTCTCCTGGATCATGCTTAATGAACGAATGACTGCAATCTTACATGATAAAATGCAACAGTTTAAAAAAATATGGAGCCCCTGGACCCGATACTTAACAGGAGATCCCAGAACTATATTGATGTAAAGGGGCTGGCGGGGGGTGGGGATTGGAGTGTGGAGGTCACTTTCTAAAAAAGCCGTGTACACACGAGCGGAATGTCTGACAGAAAAAGTCAGACGGAAGCTTTTCATCGTCTATTCCGATCATGTGTATGCCTCATCAGACTTTTTTTTTCGAAAATTCTGATGGACCTAGAAATAGAACATGTTCTAAATATTTCTGACGGAACCAATTCCTATCGGGAAAACCGATCGTCTGTATGCTGTTCCGATGGACCAAAAATGACGCATGCTCTGAAGCAAGTACGAGACGGAAGCTATTGGCTACTGGCTATTGAACTTCCTTTTTTTAGTCCCGTCGTAAGTGTTGTAAGTCACCGCGTTCTTGACGGTCAGACTTTGGTCAGACTTTGGGTTGACCGTTTGTAGGCAAGACCACTTGAATGGAATTCCATCTGAGTTCCGTCTGAGAAACCTTCGGAGTTTATTCCGACGGCAAAACTGGTCATGTGTACGGGCATAACTCTTTCCTTCTTCCTTTCCTTCCTTTCTTTCCTAACCTATCTCTTTTAAGGTACAATTACCTCTCCCAGCCATCTTTAAATGGTCTGACCAATAAAAAAATAAAATAATAAAATAATAAAAAATGAGGGTCCTAATGCTGAAATCTAAAAATGTCAATTTAACCTAGGCATAGACCTCACTAGTAAACACGAATGTAGCAATAATATCATAAATGACATCTCAGGAGACAAAATGTCAGTACCACATTATAGAAAGTTTATATTTGTTATAGATTATGATGAGGTAAATACCACTATGAAACGGTTTACATGTATAGTACTTTTGTTTTACTATGAAAAATCTGAAAATTGAACTAAAAACCATTGAAACAAAAAAAATAAGTGCATATATTGTTTAAAATCCAATCATACACTTGAGTTGATTTAATAAAGATAAATAGACTGTGCAGTTGCTCCAGAGCTTAGTAAATGAGGTAAAGCTTTACTTTGCAAAGAAAACCCAATCACACACAAGGAAAATAAAAAACAGCATATTTGCTTGCACCCGATTGGATGATGGAAGTCAGCAGAGCTTCTGCTCATTTACTAATTTCCGGAGCAACTGCACTTTGCAAAGCGCATAAAATCAGCAAAGAAGTGAAAAAGACTCACGCTCAGTTCAGGAGAATCAATGTGGGACTTCTTTAAACATCTATCACTCCCTTAACAATGGGGATGGGTCTACATTCCGGAGAAATTGCATACATTTGAATAATGGAAAGAATTCCCAGGGAAAGTTGGTATAGAGTGACCCCAGACAGTATTAAAAAAAAAATTCTAATTTTATTGGACAATATTAAAGTTAGAACACATTCATGTATGACTTCGTCTCCTCCAGAGCAAGTGCAGCTGCAAACTGAAATTTTTTGTCTCCAGTGACCAACTACAACCAGATGCATAATCCCAACATTAATCCTCTATGTGTTTGCTGCACGCTTCATCTAATTGTTATGTAGCCGTTGGTTACCACTAGTTACTAACATCCACCAGATCACCCTGCTGCCAGACCCCCATCTATCATCTCTGAGACAATGAGCAGTCACTTGCATAGTTTTGTTGCGTTTATTGCGGGATACAACTTGGTTGAGGTAAAGGGAGATATGAGATGCCCATAGCACTTATTGAATTGTCATCACCTTTGTGGAACAATGATTAGCAGCTTTAGCCCTGAAAATGATGCACTTCTAACATTCACAGTCTATTTCTTCTGCATATCTCCACTGCAGACTATTGCTCCTCTTCCTCTGCACTCACCCCTGCAGATTATCACTCCTCTAGATTCCTCTCTTCTTGTACAAATCCTCTACTGCAAAACTGTTAGATTCCTGTTGCTTCACTTCCAGTTATACAAAAAGGGATCACTCTGAATAACCCCAGTTTGCTGGCTGTACTTCAATGGTATTGCTTCAGCAAATCAGTAAGCCAGAGGCAAGCAATACCTCTCCCCGGCAGCTCAGTAAATTGGTAGCTACACAGTCTCTTGGAAGGTAGTACCAGAGTGCTTACCAGGTCAGAGATACTCGGTACCTCTCCCCGATGGCCTAGCACATGGTAATAAGTGGACTACTGTTCCCAGCCAGTCCATAACTGTAAACGCTGCATTCCCCGGCCACTATTCACAACAATTCTCCTTTTTCTTCTTTCACACTGACCTTCTCCAAAGGACAAGTTCTGTGTTCCCCAGTCACAGAACCTTGGTCTATTCTCCTCCGTCCTACTGTTGCTTCTCCTTCACCGCTCCTGTGTACAAGTCCTGTGTTCCCCGGTCACAGCAGCTTGACACCAACTCCATGATGAAGATCTTTATCCAAGAATACATCCTAGCAGCTCCTCCATCGCTCCTCCGCACTCAGCGTGCCCCCCCACTTGGGGACGCCCTGCAGAGAGCTACCTAAAACTCCATTCTCCTTTTTCTCCTGCACCGTCAGAACCTCCCGGGCAGCATGTGACCCCAGCTTATATGGGAGGCCTGCCCCCTGTAAATACTGCACGGTAATTGGTCAGAGCTCCTCACATGAACTGCCTGCCACTCAAACCTCAGGTCCAACCTCTGTTCCAGAACAATCTTCCTGAAAGCAGGGGAGGCGCTTCTGTGTCAAAGCACAGGTGGTCACACCCACCACTACACTAAACACTCCCAATCTCAAATCAAAACAAACAGGCCTAAACCCAAAGCACAGGCCTGTATAAATTTGCCTACACTGACCCCTTAGACCCAGAAAAATCCTATTCTAGCCCCTACCTAATGGTAGAGGGTGCTATAGTTAGACTAGTGCGCCCTCACGTGAAACCACCAAAAGGGTAACTGTATGGAACTTTTTTACACTTAGCTAAAGTGTTATTGTAATACTCATACAAATAACCCCCGCAGCAATTAGTTTGAATTGAACAAGTCTGTCATCACTCCCAGTGCTGTGTTTTGGCCTAGGCTGACAAAGCCTAGGCCTAGGGTAGAACTTTGTGGGGGGGGGGGCGGCAAAAAGCTACCCCCCGCACGGAAAAAAGCTCCCCCCAACCCGTTCTCCTGATTCCCGGCTCCCGCGGCCGCCTCCCGTACAAATACAGCCCCGGCGGCCGGCTTGCTGTGCAGCACTTACATTATGGGCAGTATGGGGCCAGGGGTTGGGAGCGACTGACGCCCCCATAAAACGGCCGGTAAGTGACTGGCCAGACCGGGTGCACGGGTGAAATGATGGAGGCGGAACCTAAAGCTCCGCTTACCCTCCTCCGTACAGCTTCCTTCCATTGCATCTTCTCCCTAGCCAGGGGCAGGGTCTCTCTGTAAAGATAGGAGGAGAGAGAGAGGATGATGGTAATTGGGAACCCCCAGGCAGCAGCGGCCAGGACAGCAGGTACAATTACTATTGCTTATGTGCGTGTGCCAAGCAGAATATAAAGTGCTCAACATGGATTCAATTAATATATACAGATCACATTGCAATAAAGTGCTCCATGCGTGCTACAAACTCATTAAACAGTGCACATTCAGTGAAAGTTCATATACTGCAAAGTGCTCCATGCATGCTGAAATCAAAACATAACTTATATACCCTAATAAGCTGTTACTGTATATTATGAAACTTATAGGCTGTCCTGATTGCCCCTGGTGAGGCAGCACTGATGGGCAATGATATCCTGCACTGGTGGCCCCTGATGAGGCTACACTGATGGGCACCGATAGGCTGCACTGGTGGCCCCTGATGAGGCTACAATGATGGGCACTGATTGGCTGCACTGATGGTGCCTGATGAGGCTACACCAATGAGCACTGATAGGCTGCACTGGTGGCCCCTGATGAGGCTACACTGATGGGCAATGATAGGCTGCAATTGTAGCCCCTAATGAGGTGGCACAGATGGGCACTGATAGGCTGCACTGGTGGCCCCCGATGAGGTGGCATTGATGGGCACTGATAGGCTGCACTGGTGGCCACTGATAGCCTGCACTGGTGGCCCCTGATGAGGCGGCACTGATGGGCACTGATAGGCTGCACTGGTGACCCCTGATAAGGCGGCACTGATAGGCTGCACTGGTGGTCCCTGATGAGGCGGCACTGATGGGCACTGATAGGCTGCACTGGTGGCCACTGATAGGTTGCACTGGTGACCCCTGATGAGGCGGCACATATGGGCACTGATAGGCTGCACAGGTGGCGCCTGATGAGGTGGCACTGATAGGCTGCACTGGTGGCCACTGATAGGCTCCACTGGTGGCCACTGATAGGTTTTACTAGTGGCCCATCATGAGGCGGCACTAATAGGCTGCACTGGTGGCCCCTGATGAGGCAGCACATATGGGCACTGATAGGCGGCACTGGTGGCCCCTGATGAGGCTGCACTGATAGGCTGCACTGGTGGCCACTGATGAGGCAGCACTGATGGGCACTGCTAGGCTGCACTGGTGGCTCCTGATGAGGCTGCACTGATGGGGACTGCTAGGCTGCACTGATGGCCCCTGATGAGGCGGCACTGATAGGCTGCACTGATGGGCACTTATGGGCACTGATGGGCACGAATGGGCTGCACTGGTGGCCAATGATAGGCTGCACTGGTGGCCCCTGATGAGGCGGCACTGGTGGCCATTGATAGGCCGCACTGGTGGCTGTCAGTTTCGTGATATAGTGATTGATGTAAATATGGCGTGAATGGTGTGTTATTGTGTGTGCTAATGTACATAGAGGAAGAGGTGGAGCTCTAAGAAGAAAAGGTGGAGCCTAAAGAGGAAGGGGTGTGACTTACATATGATAGGGTGGGTCTTAAACAGGAAGAGATGTTGCCTTGACAGGAAGGGTTGTGTTGTATTTAAATTAGGTGCATTAATTTAGTGAGGCCTAGGGGAGCACAAAACCTAAATAGAACACTGACTACTCCCTAGGAATACAAACGGGATTGATACTGCTCAGTTAAGTAAATCTCTTGTCCAATATCCCTTCCTAAACAGAGGATCAAGTTGATCGCTCAACTAGTGTTGTGTCCATGGGCCAAGTGTATGCATAATTTTAACTAATGGCATAGCTGCCAACATGTGGGACACTTTTGTGGCTGTAGGCGGAGCTGTCCAATAATTAGGGGGCGGGACATTCATCAGTAGGCGTGGCCTAGCAAAATAGACAAGGGCGGCGTGCGAAGCGCTGCGAAAAATGGGCGTGGTTTAAGTAAAATAGTGGGCGTGGCTTAAATGGGCGTGGCTCTAGAGGGTGTGGTTAGAGTCTGAGATGAATGAGGGATGGAGAGGGGGAGAGGGGGAGAGAGGGGGAGAGGGGGGAGAGAGGGGGGAGAGAGGGGGAGAGAGGGGGAGAGGGAAATGACGGGACAGCAGCCCCAGATCCTACACAATAAAAATATGTGTATTCTAGAAAGTTTAACAATCAGCAGATAAAGATACTCCAAACACCTGGTGTTAGCACTTCAATCATCCCGGCACCATGGTTGTTATGGTGTCAGGATGATTGAAGTGCATTATTTCTATTATTACATTGTAATATAAAATGAAATCAACTCACCATAATGCAGAATCAGTGGGATCCCTGAGCGTGTCACTAGCCACGTCGCCTGCCACCAGCCATCCGTCCTTGCTTCAGATGTCCGAGCAGAGTCCGTCCTTGCATCAGGTGTCCCAGCAGAGTCCGTCCTTGCATCAGATGTCCCCAGCGGAGCCCCCCCTTATATCAGATGTCCCCAGCGGAGCCCCCCTCACACCAGGAGTCCCGGCGGAGCCCCCCTCACACCAGGAGTCCCCAGCGGAGCCCCCCTCACACCAGGAGTCCCCGGCAGAGCCCCCCTCACACCAGGAGTCCCCCCTCACACCAGGAGTCCCCGGCGGAGCCCCCCTCACACCAGGAGTCCCCGGCGGAGCCCCCTCACACCAGGAGTCCCCGGCGGAGCCCCCCCTCACACCAGGAGTCCCCGGCGGAGCCCCCCCTCACACCAGGAGTCCCCGGCGGAGCCCCCACTCACACCAGGAGTCCCCGGCGGAGCCCCCACTCACACCAGGAGTCCCGGGCGGAGCCCCCCTCACACCAGGAGTCCCCGGTGGAGCTCCCCCTCACACCAGGAGTCCCCGGAGGAGCCCCCCTCACATCAGGAGTCCCCCGTCGGAGCCCCCCCTCACAATCAGGAGTCCCCGGCGGAGCCCCCCCTCACATCAGGGGTCCCCGGCGGAGCCCCCCCTCACATCAGGGGTCCCCGGCGGAGCCCCCCCTCACACCAGGAGTCCCCGGCGGAGCCCCCCCTCACACCAGGAGTCCCCGGCGGAGCCCCCCCTCACACCCGGAGTCCCCGGCGGAGCCCCCCCTTACATCAGATGTCCCCAGCGGAGCCCCCCTCACACCAGGAGTCCCTGGCGGAGCCCCCCCTCACACCAGGAGTCCCCGGCGGAGCCCCGCTCACACCAGGAGTCCCCTGCGGAGCTCCCCCTCACACCAGGAGTCCCCGGCGGAGCCCCCCTCACAATCAGGAGTCCCTGGCGGAGCCCCCCTCACATCAGGGGTCCCCGGCGGAGCCCCCCTCACATCAGGGGTCCCCGGCGGAGCCCCCCCTCACATCAGGGGTCCCCGGCGGAGCCCCCCCTCACATCAGGAGTCCCCGGTGGAGCCCCCCTCACATCAGGAGTCCCCGGCGGAGCCCCCCCTCACATCAGGTGTCCCCAGTGCCCCCCCTCACATCAGGTGTCCCCAGTGCCCCCCCTCACATCAGGTGTCCCCAGTGCCCCCCCTCACATCAGGTGTCCCCAGTGCCCCCCCTCATCAGGTGTCCCCAGTGCCCCCCCCTCATCAGGTGTCCCTAGTGACCCCCCCATCAGGTGTCCCCAGTGCCCCCCCCACTCACATCAGGTGTCCCACAGCGGTGCGCGCGCCCCCCCCTACCTCAGAGGTGTCCTAGAGGTGTGTCCGCAGCATGGCTAGAACCCCCTTCCCCTTTCCATATCAGACTGGCAGCGGGGCGGGGGGTAGGCGGGCTGAGGCGGAGCGGGGCGAGGCGGAGCGGGGCGGGCCGAGGCGGAGCGGGACGGGAGGTGGGCGGCGATGCAGAAGCTTCGTCTAGCCCCCCCCCAGCCGTCTTCCTGAACTTCAATAAAATGGCGGCCGGCGGAGACAATGTCTCCGCCTGCCGCCGACCTCTAGCGGCGGCGGCGGCAGTTTCGAAAACGGGAACCGGATTTTTCGGGACATTTCCCGGGACACCACAAATTCGGGAATGGAGTCCAAGTCCCGGGAATGTCCCGGGAACACCAGGATAGTTTGCAACTATGTAATGGGCCACGGTGTTAGGTGGAGAGTTGCAACATTTCTTTGTTCTGACTTTAGTATTGTCTATTTAACAATTAGTTGAAGCTTGCAGCAGACACAACGAGGATTAATGTTGGGACAGTGTATCTGATAAGATAGTAGTTGGTCACTGGAGCCAAAAAAATTTAGTTGTACTTGCTCTGGAGGAGCCAGAGTCATACATAAATGTGTTCTAAATTTAATATTGTCTGAGTTCAGTCAAAATTTTTTTTTTTTTTTTTGATACAGCATACTGTCTGGGATCACTCTATACCAAATTTCCTTGGGAACTTTGCAAAGTGCACAGTCTATGTACCTTTAGTAAATCAACCCCACTGTCTTATCCTGCTCTGCACATGCTCAATTACTCCCTATTTTTAGGCTCTGTGCTGAATTTGTAGAGGCTGATCTGCTGACAGCCTAAAGATTTACTCAGAGGCTCTGGGCCTCCTCTGAGTAAATCAGGAGAAAACAGGACAAATGCAGGAGCCAATTTACAACACACACTCATTTTGGTAGCATAATTATTAATATGGAATGTATGATCCTTGCTAAAGAACATTATTTTAGTTGTTACTGGTATAGTTTCCACTTTAAGGTGAAAAGGAACTTGGAGTTAGGCTTTTAAGTTTATGTGAACCCCCACCTTGTAAAACAACCCATCCAATTTAAAATAGAAATAAAAGACAAAACTTTTGTGCATACATATAAAAACACATTATAAATACATGTTTTTTCCTTTTATAAGTGGCCACATAACCTTTGTTCTCAGCTGCATAAGGAGCTCAGAAAGCTGGGGGAGGAGAAACAGCTGAACACTGATCTTCCCAATGAATGGCTGGGCTTTGGTGGGGAGGGCATGTCAGTACAAGTCTGATCATTAAAGGAGAACAGGCTGAGTTCCCAGCGCAGCCAGAAAACTGATCATGCTGTGCTCTCATGTCTAGTATGGCTAGTTTTTATTAGGAAAGAAGAGAGACTGACAGGACCACCAGATATTTCAGATAAAGGAAGCAATACAAACAGGAGACTTTCTCATACAAGTACATAGTACAGCAGGCACATATAAGGGATAGGAGATGCTGAGGTGGCATATTCTTACATAACATATGCTTACAATGGTGTTATTCATATGGTTTACACCTGAAAATAATTGTTGCTGTAACGGTTTTAATTTGTTTCTTTCTTTCTAAAGCCCCATACACACGATCTGATTTTCTGACGGGAAATGTTGGATGCCAGGCTGTTGGCGGAAAAACCGACCGTGTGTATGCTCCATCGGACTTCCCACCAACAAATATTGGCTAGCATGTCTTCAAATTTTCCGCCAACAAATGTTTGTTGTCGGATTTTCCAATCGTGTGTACACAAGTCCGTCGGACAAAAGTCCAAAGTACAAACAGGCATGCTCGGAAGCAGAAGCGGTCGGTCTCGTAAACTAGCATTCATAATGGAGAATTAACATTCGTGACGGGGCAAATTATGAAATCTCGAAATGCAGCGCACAATTCTCTTTTTTTTTAATGGGATAATAATGAAGCTGCTTTGCTGGTGATACTGATGGAGTTATTGCAAATGAATTTTCAAAGGCTTTTTTTTTCTAGTGATATCAAGAATAATATTATTATGTTTTTTTTTTTTTATATTTGTGCAAGTTACCACAACACCATTATCCCGTAGTTTTTAAGATCAAAGATACAACAATGTTGGTGTCCCTTGTTAATTTTACATTGTATTTTTTAAAATGTAACTGCCTACTCCCAAACTGTCATACACATAGCCAAGTATTATTCTACACAATTTTTTATTTTTTATTGTGCATTTAAAAAATAAATAATTGAATAA
This sequence comes from Aquarana catesbeiana, assembly GCF_042186555.1. Lineage (NCBI taxonomy): Eukaryota > Metazoa > Chordata > Amphibia > Anura > Ranidae > Aquarana > Aquarana catesbeiana. The sequence goes on from NC_133329.1 coordinate 117,622,112, forward strand.
AATTAGACATGCTATCTGCCAATAGAACTTAACCAAAAAGTGCATTCTATGCATCCAAAAATATAGAAAATATACCAAATCAAATCATTATTCAACCAAAAAAAATAATGTTAAAGCAATAACTCCAAGGCCAATAATAAATAACACGTTATCTCCTCCGATTCCGCAACATGTCTGGTTGATGAACGGCCGTTCAGAAATGAACTGAAAAGCACGAAATGAAAAATGCAAAAGGAAAAGCGTGAATCAACACTCACCAAATTTCTACTAGCACGAAATTAGCAGAAGGAGCCCAAAGGGTGGCGCTAAAGAGCTGAAAAACCAGGTAGTACGTCACTACGTTCGCAATTGTTGGCCAACATTTGTGTGACTGTGTGCATACAAGACAAGTTTGAGCCAACACCCTTCGGACAAAATTCCACGGAAAGTCCGATTGTGTGTACGAGGCATAAGAGTCCATTTTAAAATGATAAAAAAGGAAGATTAAGGTCTGGTGTGACCCCTCTGACACCTCCATCCCTAATAGTGCACAAAAAAACAAGAAAAATAGCCCTGGGACTTTAGATGAGGTGAGAGAGGTTTAGCCAATGTCCACAGTGAACACTGAGACAAAATCAATTTATTCATTTCAAAATGTTATGTAACTGAGCGGTAACAACAATGATTGTGAGTTACCAGGCATAATAGCCAATGTACACAACACAGATGAACGTAAATATACAAAGATTTATTACAAATGTTATACATCAATGAGCAACAATAAAACTTGAAAATTGCTGGGTCAGTAAGTACACATACAAAATAAGATGATAAAATGTACATACATGTGGACAGTGAAGTATGTAAATATAATGCAGACATCAATAATACCCAGCATGTACCGGCATAAAATAAGCATCAATAAAGCCCTATGCATTTCGCGAGACCCTGCTCGCTCTTCAGGGGCGGATGCATGAATGTTGTATCTGCAATGTAAGTAATAAGATCAATAAATGTATGTGGTTGGTAAATGGGGGCAGATGGAATGGTTAGCAAGAGAGGCCTGATGCAGAGACCTCATACTTACCGGAGTCTGAGATGAATCGCCAAACGCTGGATATCGAGATGGCAGCAGTGTAATACATCCAGCTCGGGAGCTGAGGAGGCGGAACAAAACAAGGCCACAATAGAGGAACATCCGGAGGATCAGCACGGACTGGGTAGGGGTATTTCTCACTGCGGTCTCCACTTAGCCCCTTAACATTGTGTCTGGAAAATGTCTGCAAGGATGCATATATATCAGAGGGCATCATAACTGCAAAATGAACTTATTGTATAGGGTTCTAAGCTTTAATTTATATATACATAAAGATGTAAGTGAGTGAATTAAGGTTATAAGAGTATCTTGGTATGAACAAGCTAACTGAGATATGGAATATAGTAAATGCATGAATGCATGGTTATAAAACTGGTATGGGCAGAGAGACTACGGGGTAATGTAGAATGATATAGTATTACATGTGTATAAAAACAATGTAACAAACCCAATGGGTGTCAGGAAAGTAAAAAAGTTGTACCTCAATAGGAGTGAAAAACATCCAATGGTTGTCAGTTTGTTCTTAGAGATATGACCGCTCTATCCAATCGCCAAGTAATGAATCAGAATCCCAACCGTGCTGAACGTCCAGATATACCCGTAAGACCCCGAAGGCTACACCCCCAGCGTCATGTACGGGCGGTGACGCATGGGCGTCCAAAAGACATCCACCATCAAAGGAGGGTGCACAGATGCAACAACCACCCAACCGTCCGGGATGACCCACACAGCCCACACCTGAGTTACCTCAGGGAGACGTCAGTGTATGGGCGTGGAAAACATGGCGCCGATGTGCAGGTGGCCACCCCCATCACAGACAGGAGAGGACAGCAAGAGATCACGAACAGAGCTCCCCTATGCACATCGCAGCCCCCGAGCTGGATGAAAACCACTGCCACAAAAGACCACCAGCGAAAGGGGAACAGCTCAGCCCAGCAAGGCCCCCTGGGAGCAGTATGCAAATATAACTGGCCAAAGAGTGATAACACACTAGATGTAATATGGACAAAGGCTAAAATGATACGGAAACTAACATTACCCTGTCCACAGGGTGGCAATGCTGGTGTGCAATTTCACTGTAGAACAAACAGCATTGTCACTCTGGTAAAAAAAAAAAAAAAGAGGAAAAAGAATGGATTTACTTGCAGGATCAACAGGTAATAACACTGCGTTAAAGGGAAAAAAATGTGTTGCGGTAATGCTCCCGGAAGAATGCATAATGCACTGTATGTCATTTTTTATCCTGTCTATCATTCCACTTTAACCTTCCTTTTAATACAGCAACTGATCAGATTTTACTGTACAGACCCCTTCCATTATGCTTATTCTCCAGCAGCTGCACATTACAGTTGGATAAGCCTATTTAATACCTTCAGAAAACGCTAACTTGACCACAGTGGTGCACATTGTACTAAGCAGAACACACCTAGAAAGGAATAATTATATGCATTCAGTTTCCTTTTGTATAATAATTTGCTTCTTAGCATTAAACTATATCTAATTTTATGCAGCACAGTATATAATTGTTTGTTGATTTTTCTTTTGTTTTTATAAAGTAACAGGAATTGATCATTGTTGATGAAAATGTTCCTCCCACAGCTACAGTAATGATGGCAAGCCAAGGATATATTTAGCGATCAGAGCCCCAGCTAGTGTTCCTTATGAATAAACCATTTTATAATATCGCTACAATCCGATGAAAAGAAATGTTAAAATATGTGATTTACAGAAACGGGCAAATTATCTTTATCAAAATATATCATTAAAATTATTTTCTGCAGAAATGTTTTATACTATAAATCTAATTTTATGACAGCAGAACTGGCATATGATATTAAAAGCATCCCACATCTATTTTAGTTAATGGTTTGTTCTGAAAGTATTACACGAAGGACCATTTATACATACCGATTTAATCACACCTCTTCTGATTTAAAGGCTAATTTCAAGCTTTTTTGGCAGATTTGATACCTTAAAGCTGAATTCCAGGTTTAACAATTTTTTACTCTGTTACATTGACCCAGCTTGGCTAAATATGATTGCTGCTATGGGGTACAGTATGGCACCACTAATACAGAACTCTTAAAAGTTAATGATGACCAGTCAATCAAATGTTTATTTTATTACATACCTGTAATTTGCACTATTAAACTGATATTTCATTGGTTAGTATGAGTCACGGTTTCAGTTTCTATAGCACTGTTTTTGGTAAATGAAACTCTACCTTTTTAATATGCTAAGGGGTGTCTTTATAAAAGACTTGCAAAGCTGTTCATACATCCAAATTAGATGTAAATTCTTTCTGTGCGAATGGGGCAAAATGTCATGTTCTCTGCAGATCAAATGCATGAATGGGGAAGATACCACTTTATGGCTACTAGATGGTGATGAGTATCATCAGAAATAAGTGTGCTCCTTTGTTCCATCTAGTGGCCATACTGCAGTATTTTTTACATTCATACATTTGATCTGCAGAGAGCTTGATCTGCACCACTGGCATAGAATAAACTTCAGTGCACAAATATCTGTACAAAATTAAAAAAAAAAATATGGGGAAAGTTTAGGATTTTATATGCAGCCAGGGAGATGACATGACAAAAGTATGTCTGGTGAGTAATTGGTATAATGGAACTACATATGTTACATAATAGCATTATGCATGACAAAGAAATATAATACATAGGATTTATTTCATACAAAATATATAGTAACATGATAATATAGTAACATAGTAACATATTAGTTCATATTGTAAACATTTTTGGATAAAAACACCAAACTCATTAATGTGTGTCTCCACAGTAAAAATCAATCTTGATTGAGTTTGTACACTCCGGTAAAGTGTAGTCAGTTTAATATAAGTAACAATCTTGAAAAATAAACCAGGGGGGAATCTAATAGCTTGGCGCGTTTCATGGCTACCGCCACTCTACAGGAGCAGATGTAAGATAGGAGTCTATAAAATATAAAAGAGTACTATAAGTTGGAGTATATTATCGCCGGTCTGTCTATAAGAGGAGGAGGGAAAAAGGGATGGAAAAATGAACACCCAATCATACTTACAGACCAACTATGAATCTGGGGGCAAACGTGGAGAGCTGGAGCCTAGCCAGAAAGGTCATCAGCCCCAGGAGCTGAGGTAGTAAACCCTATGGCACAACGATGGAAATAAGCAACAGGAAACAGCAGTCCCCAGGAAAAAACCCTCATATGTGAACTGTATCAACATACCCATCTATAAAAAGAGTGTGAATTTTATGTAAAATGTTGCATAGGGGTATAAGATGAGGTGACTAATTATTAAGGGAAAGTATAGTAGTGCTCTGACCAAAAGAGGTGAAAAATTAGTAGAACTGTGCCAAAATATAGGGCAGTGTTTGAAATGGTGGAAGGTAGTAAAGTATGCCCCAACAAGGGGGATAAATAGTGGATAGAATCGAGCCAAATGCCAAAAGCACAAGTATAAAAGAAGGAACATGAGTGAAAAAGAGTAAGAAAAAGAGAACTGCCACAAATGTGCCTAGGATTCCTATGTGAACAGTTAAGGTCCAAATGGTGCACAATGTCCGCAGGAGCAAGGATCCATAGGAAGTGTCTGGTTTGGCTGGGAAGAGTATATATATTCCAAGGTGACTGTGGGTAACCACCAACGATACGCTGGCGGCCAATTGGATGTCACCGCTTAGCAGTTGGCATCAAACATCTTCGTGTAGGACGCCAAGATCAAATCACAGTGCCGGCGAACTCACGCCACCACTGATGATGCAGAGGTGTGATGTCGATGTGTAGCGGGATGTCTCCCCAAACCCCTGCGTCACAAGAAGGAGAGATAGAAGGGGAGGACCCCCAGAGTGCATCGCAGCTCCTGGGACTGGGCTCAACCAGCCAGACCAAACAACCCAGCACACCGCAATCCAGAACATACAATCTGCATAGTATATTGTAGTGGGTCTGTCTATAAGAGGAGGAAGGAAAAGGGATGGAAAAATGAACACCCAATCAAACTTACAGAACACCCAATCCCCCATGTTGAGGGAATGTGGCCTTGTTTGTTCCAGCCAGGGAGAGGGGAGTGCTCACTCATCCCCCCTTTCCTGACCTGCGTGCTTGGATAAGGGTCTGATATGGATCTTGGGGGGACCCCCACGCCATTTTTTTGGGCTTGGGGGTTCCCCTTAAGATCCATATCAGACAAAATAGTTGTCACAGTCCCTACTGTGCAATGCAGGCAGCCAGGCATTTTTCACGCCCCAAGTGGCTCAAAGAGGTATTGAACCTATGACTGCCCGTTTAGTGCTGCTGTTACTTTGCCTCTGAGCCACACCTCAGCTCTTTTCAGCCTGCTTTCCAGTCTTGCCTAGTTCTGCATGAAATACTAGGACCATACTCTGGATCTTGTTGCAATTAGTACCTGTCACTCCTGGTTCAGCTGAGGCAGTTTATCCAATCAGCTGGGTATAAAACACTGCCTCACTCTGAGGGTTTTGTCAGTTCATTGTTTCCTGTTTTGCCAAAGGTGCCAGTATGCCTGTGTTCTAGTATGCCTGTGTTCCAGTTACAGAGTTCCAAGACTGACTCCGGCTTCTGACCCTGGTTCTCTTATCATTTATTCTGTCTTCTGGAATCCCTGACTACGGCTTTACCTCAACTATCCTTTGGCAAATTCCTGTCAAGCTCCCGTGCACAGACTCACAGCCCAGGTAGCTTATTACCCTGTTACCGTGGGCTGTGTGTATTTGCAAGGGTAAGCATACATCTCTGCATCATGGACTCCAACCTAGGTAAGCCCTTACAAGGGTCTGGTATCGTCTGGGGGGGAACCTCATGCAAAATTTTTTTTTTCATTTTGGCGGGTTTCCCCTTCAAGATTCTCAGCATACAAGTCTCACCGCAAGTCAGATCCTCTTGATCCGACTTCTGGTGTGACTTCTTTTCAAATCAATGGGCTCCCATAGGGAACCATTGATTTTGAATAGAGGCAGAGAAACGCATCTGAAAGCTAGCGCGGGTAAACGCGCATTGACGCCAATACAAATCGCGTTTTTAACGCCGTTTTTTTTGCTGGCACCGGTACTAGCGCTCCAGCTCGTTTTTTAAAACGTCCATATGTATGAGGCCTAAAAGTCAGTTTGTGTTTTTTATGGGTAACTGCACATTTTTGTATCTTTTTCTGTTATTCAATACATCTCTAAAGGTAGGCATACACAACCATAGAAGAGTGAAAGAGATTTAAGCAGTCCGGCTGCCTAATGGTTAACTTTACAGTAGAAGTGACTGGAAATAGTGAACAATACACAATAATGAACTATACGTGTTCTCTATATGGGAATAATGAGCAATAGACAATAAAGATAAAGTCCACAAACTCAAAAAAATAAAATAAAATAAAAAAAAAAAGGATTGAATAAAAATAAGAGTCCAAATGCACAAAAATAATCCTCAGAGTCTTCTGCACAAAAATGCACAACACACCACTAGTGCATAAACGTTGAAAATGCAAGTGCTCTCCTCCACCTCAATATCCTAGCCGCTCACCTCACTTTCTGACCCCTGTTTCACCAGAAGGTCAGAAAAAGCAGGTTCCCTCTCAGTGGTATAAACGAATCAGCTGGTCATGGAGCTCCTATTCCATCCGTGCTGCCTCCGACTGATTAGATGGATACCAGCCAGTACAGATTCCCTCAATGGGGTCCGATGCACATAGGAACAAAAAAGGCAAAATCTAGTGCTCTCTTTATATCAAAACGGTTTATTTCCTTATAAAAGCTGAACCCTTACTGAAGAAGTCACGGTGGTGTAGTAGCCCATGTGATGTAACACGTATAGGGGGAAGAAGTTGCAGTGGCAACGTCACCCTGCGAGCATCTTGTCGTTTCTATGCATCCTGAGCCCGCACTTCTCAAGTGCTACATTTGTGAGTAACGTTTTAATGCTTTAATGAGGAAATAAACCGTTTTGATATACAGAGAGCACTAGATTTTGCCTTTTCTGTTCATATGTTCACCAGACCCCATTGTTGTCCAATTTTCCGCCAACAAATGTTGGATGACAGGCTAGTAAATTTTCGGTGGACAACAGTTTGATGTCAGATTTTCGTATGGTCAGTACACAAATCCTTCACACAAAAGTCAAAAGTACAAACACGTATGCTCGGAATCAATGCTCACCGAACAGGAAATTAACAGAAGGGGCCCAAGGGGTGGCGCTCAAGAGCTGTAATCCCTCGTAGTACATCACTATGTTCATGTTTGTGGCACAACAACTGTGTAACGTTAGTATGCAAGACGAGATCCTGGCACACGCCCTTTTGACAAAAATCAGACGATTGGTTGGCCAACAATCGTACCGTGTGTACGAGGCTTAAGAGTGTGCTGATCAGCGTGCTTGTAGTCCATTGAGATCTATAAGTCCGTCCGCTGTGGTTGGTGGCAGGTGGGACTTGTTATTAATTCATTAAGAGAATAAAAAGTGAATAATGATGCAGCTGTAGGGATGAAGCCCTGCGTAGCCACGCTTATTATAAATGTGACAGTGATTGCTTGGGAGAAGAAACTTATCCTTTAGGATTTTCATTAGTTATATGGTTTAAAATGTATCTGTGGCTTTTAAAATCATATATTAATTTGCACATTGTATTTTTTTTTTTTATTTCTAGCCTAATCCTTGAAGTTTGTAAATGTACGACTCTGTGAAGATCTCCACACAGTTACTTCTGTGACACATATTCACTATGTCCTGCGGGTAGGCACTGCCATGTCACACATTCCACAGAGTATCGCACAAGGACTTTCTGCTATATAAATCATACAACCCACAACAATGCTTTAGAGCGTTATGACCTCTGTGTAATAATCAGGCTACTACTTTAATCTTCAAGCACTTAATTTCCCTCTGGCTGATGTCGCTGGATAAACAGTAAGTAATATCAGTGTCATCATTTAGAAAATAATGGTTAGAGATTCTCCAACACATTGTCTCTTCCAACATAGAGTATGTTCCTTTACTGACTAACATTCATTTTATTTGCTTGACAATCGCTTTACAGCTTTTTTTTATCATGATCATCAGCTATACCTTCCATGGTCACAAAGACAACATTTTGTATTCTCCCATCTATTATTTTTATCTTCATCTGGTGACATTTATGTGTACATCTTATTTCAGTGTAACTGGTAAAACAGTCATTCCCCTTCCCTCTATTCTTTAACTATCCAGCTTTTTTCCTACTTCCTCTTATAGCGCTACCCCCGTAGGAGCTGCTAATAGTATTAGATCATCTGTTCATACCCTGACTTTGCAAAAAGCCTTATAACCCCTCCGACGCCTCAGGTTGTATTCCTTTAGCCAACACAGGTCTTGCAATTTTGAAGGACCTGAAGATCGCCCTGAAATTAAATTCAAGACCATATAGTGGATAACAGTGTATATTATTTCTTGAGAAGCATATGCACAGAATATAGCAGTACAATATATGATAACCCGTGCAACACACTCCCCTTGGCTTTTTACCTATTTTGTTACATTACAGCCTTTAGTTCAATGTTTTTTTAAAATCTGAATTAAATGTAATGGATCAGAACACAATAGTCTAAGTTGGTGAAGTAAAATTAGAAAAATATATACATAAATCTATTTTTCAGAAATAAAAAAAATGATAATTGGCATGTGCATATGTATTTACCCCCTTTGTTATGAAGCCAATAAAAAGCTCTGTTGCAACCAATTACCTTCAGAAGTCACATAATTAGTGAAATGATGTCCACCTGTGTGCAAGATAAGTGTCACATGATCTGTCATTACATATACACATCTTTTTGAAAGGCCCCAGAAGCTTCAACACCTAAGCAAAGAGGCATCACTAACCAAACACTGCCATGAAGACCAAGGAACTCTCCAAACAAGTAAGGGACAATGTTGCTGAGAAGTACAAGTCAGGGTTAGGTTATAAAAAAATATCCAAATCTTTGATGATCCCTAGGAGCACCATCAAATCTATCATAACCAAATGGAAAGAACATGGCACAACAGCAAACCTGCGAGAGACGGCCGCACACCAAAACTCATGGACCAGGCAAGGAGGGCATTAATCAGAGAGGCAGCACAGAGACCTAAGGTAACCCTGGAGGAGCTGCAGAGTTCCACAGCAGAGACTGGAGTATCTGTACATAGGACGACAATGTCAGGTACTCACCAAGGCCGGAATGCTGAGAGCGGCTTCCCTAGCAACTAGGTGCACGATACCTCTGAAGGTTGCACAGAGGGTATCAGGCACGGAGAGGCACGGGTTGCCAGCAGGTATGCAGGCCATGAAGGTATTCTCAGGTGCGTAGAACCCGTGTAGAATGGACTGGTTGCTGGACCGATGAGAAGCCTGGCAGGGGCTCAAAAACCTTGACCTGGAAACAGGAACTGGAGAACGATCCACTGAGGCAGCTGAGGGTTAAACACAGGATTAAGCAAGAACAAGTCCTTTAAACAGGCTGAGGGTCAAACACCAGGTAATCATTATAGCAAGTCCTTAAGGTAAGCCAGGGGGTCAAGCACGGTGGTCAGGCAGGAGCAAGTCCAAATAAGAGAAGCAGAGGGTCAAACACTGGAGAGGAGATAAGTGGAGGGGTCCTTAATCAAGCCGAGGGTCAAACACTGGAGAGAATTCAAGAGTAGTCAAAACGATCCGGGTCACTATAGGCAGGTACAGGTATGCAGAGAGTAAACAGGAACACTGGGAGCTGAGAAGACAAACCAGCAACGAGCACAAGGCATAGCTACCTTTATATAGGCCTGCCAAGGGGAAGTTCTTTTGTGCGCGCATGTGTTCGTACACCCACGTGTGCTAATCCGTTCGGGTCACGTGCTCATACCCGCCGATCGTGTACCTGTACGTGCTGATGTGCAACTCTACCGCACAGGGATGTGCCGATACTGACCGGCTCTGACTCTGCTATTCCTCTGACAGACAAAAAGCAGTACGCTCCATAGAGTTGGGCTTTATGGCAGAGTGGCCAGAAGAAAGCCATTACTTTCAGCAAAAAACAAAATGGCACGTTTTAAGTTTGCGAAAAGGCATTTGAGAGACTCCCAAAATGTATGGAGGAAGGTGCTCTGGTCTGATGAGACTGAAATTGAACTTTTTGGCCATCAAAGAAAACGCTATGTCTGGCACAAACCCAACACATCACATCACCCAAAGAACATCATCACCACAGTGAAACATGGTCGTGGCAACATTATGCTGTGGGGATGTTTTTCAGCAGTCGGGACTGAGAAACTGGTCAGAGTTAAGGGAAAGATGGATGGTGCTAAATACAGGGATATTCTTGAGCAAAACCTGTACCAATCTGTGTGTGATTTGAGGCTAGGACGGAGGTTCACCTTCCAGCAGGACAATGCCCCCAAACACACTGCTAAAGCAACACTTGAGTGGTTTAAAGGGAAACATGTAAATGTTTTGGAATGGCTTTGGCAAAGCCCAGACCTCAATCCAATAGAAAATCTGTGGTCAGACTTAAAGATTGCTGTTCACAAGAGCAAACCATCCAACTTGAAGGAGCTGGAGCAGTTTTGCAAGAAGGAATGGGCAAAAAACCCAGTGGTAAGATGTGGCAAGCTCATAGAGACTTATCCAAAGCGACTTGGAGCTGTGATAGCCGCAAAAGGTGGTTCTATAAAGTTTTGACTTTAAGGGGATGAATAGTTATGCACATTGACTTTTTCTGTTATTTTGTCCTATTTATTTGCTTCACAATAAAAAAAAAAAAAATCTTCAAAGTTGTGGGCATGTTCTGTAAATTAAATTATGCAAATCCTCAAACAATCCATGTTAATTCCAGGTTGTGAGGCAACAAAACACGAAAAATGCCAAGGGGGGTGAATACTTTTGCAAGGCACTGTACAAGTGGAAACAGTACTCGATTACTAAACATTAATGTTGTTAGTTGCTTACTGGCTTCTTTTGAGACCATTGGCACACTTGACAAGTGTCAATCACCCTGCCCACAAGGTAGTGGTAGAAGTAGTCAATTATGCACTGAGAGTTATGGTGCATGGGAATTGACTGAGAGGATGTATAGCCAATATGGAGGGCTATGGATGAGCCAGGCAGGATTAAAGGACAGTTGAGCGGCTTAATGGACTGGAGGAGATGAGAGTGAGACTAAAGCCCCATACACACAATAGGACTTTGTACAAACTTTCCCTTGGATTTTTGTACAAAGGGTGTTACCCAAAAGTTTGTCTTGCATACAGACGACAGGACTTTTCCAGCCAACTTTCGCCATATCACGTGGTTTTTCAGCTCTTTACCACCACCCTTTGGTCAACTTCTGTATTGTTGTCTGATATTGTGTGAATCTCGCCACTTTTATTGGCGAGATTGACACCTTGCGAGCCGGGTTCACACTGGTGCGGGGATCCTAGTTGGATCCCCGCCAATGCCAGGCACTGTGTTTGGTATGAATCCTGAGGGGGAACGCCGCGCCCGCCAAATTTTAAATAAAAAATCGGCATGGGTTCCCCTCCAGGGGCATACCAGGCCCTTAGGTCTGGTATGGATATTAAGGGGAACCCCCTACGCCGCAGGGCGCTCCCCCTCCCCCAAAGCACCCACCCCCCATGTTGAGGGCATGCGGTCTGGTACGGCTCAGGAGGGGGGGGCGCTCGCTTGTTCCCACCCCCTTTCCTGACCGGCCGGCTGCGTGCTCGGATAAGAGTCTGGTATGGATTTGGGGGGGACCCCCATGCCGTTTTTTTCGGCGTAGGGGGTTCCCCTAAAAATCCATACTAGACCGAAGGGCCTGGTATTCCCCCAGAGGGGAATTCCCTCTCGCACTCGCCGCAGTAGGAACTGGTCGTTGTCACTTTTGGTTGGAGTGACGGACTTCCGGTCTGTGGTTGTGTGGTGGTTGTTTGCCTCCCTCTGTCCCGCCTTTGCTGGCGCTCCATTGGCCGGATGCCGCCGTATAAGCGGCAGTTCCGGTGCATGTGCGGCAGCCTGTGGCTAGACCGGTCAGCGTCACTTCCGGTGGCGAGGTGACGCACTTCCGGTCTGGACCTATTTTATATGGGGCTGTTTCCTGTTCTTACCAGTCAGGCTTCCCTCGTCCAGGAGAGCACACACAGTTTTTGTTCCCTAACCTTCTCTTTTTTTGAAGTGTCCTTAAGAGGTATGTTTGGTGGCCTTGCTATGGTCTTTTATGGGGTACCTATTCAATTTAAATTTACTATTTTAGCAATACTACATTGCTGTCTTTCTCTATCATTAGGTATTGGCCCTTTGAGCCCCCAAAAACCTCCCTCTTTTACTACTGGACATCTCTGGTCACTGACTTTACATACAGTGACCTCTATTAACCTATATTATTGTGGTAGTCTACCTCCTACCCAAGTGTGTGCTCCCTACCACTCTCCCTGGATCCGTTGCTTACCAGCTGTTTAGAGTGCTAGACATACACCTGCATTTACTACTTGTTAAGCTTTTGTTGTACTATCTACTACATACTCAGTCTATATTTGCGTGCCCTTTGTTATATCTGACCATGCTGCATCTATACTAATGTAGTTTTATTTTGATCTTGGGCTTGATATGTTTACATATTCTAATATATACGTTATTATTACATCTCTCTTAATCATTTATAGACTTTTCTGACTATCTGGGACAACTCGGTTGAGCTGCATACAGCTCTTATGCTGTGCTTTTTAGAAACCGTTTTTACTATGTAAGTATGTGTCATTTTTTTCATAGTATAATTAACATATTATATTTAAAGACTTTACGCACGTAGGCCCATGGGTTTGTTAATTTCTGGGGCTCCCCTATCAATATAGATGTGTCCCCATGGGTGGGGGTTGTCTCCTGCCCCCTAGTGGTCACTGGATTTGGCCTTCTACCTTACTGGACTCTATCAAAGTAGCTTTTTCATTGTTTTATAATTATTTCTGTTTTATCTGTTTTGGATATTATGATATACTTATTTGATGGTTTTTCTGACATATTCATTAGATCTGCAAGCTCCTGAAGAAGTGCAGCTATGCTCGTAACATGTAGAGCGAATATTTTGTGTGACCTCATATTGTGACTCAAGCACTCTACGCACTTTACTTCCAATGGATACTGCTACTGGTTAATCCTTCCTTTTTAGCACCAATCTCGATTAATATATATCTTGGAGGTGTTATTTCAGGACTTTGGCACACATTTATCTGTGCATCCACAGTGTCACCCTGTGAGGATACAACTTAATTCAAAATCTCTTCTTGCCTTCAGAAGTCACCTAATTAGTAAATAGAGTCCACCTGTGTGTAATTTAATCTCAGTATAAATACAACTGCTCTGTGAAGCCCTCGGAGGTTTGTTAGAGAACCTCAGTGAACAAACAGCATCATGAAGGCCAAGAAACACACCAGACAGGTCAGGGATAAAGTTGTGGAGAAGTTTAAAGCAGCTTTAGGTTATAAAAAAAATATCCCAAGCTTTGACCATCTCATGGAGCACTGTTTAATCCATCACCCGAAAATGGAAAGAGTATGGCACAACTGCAAACCTACCAAGACATGACCATCCACCTAAACTAACAGGCCGGGCAAAGAGAGCATTAACCAGAGAAGCAGCCAAGAGGCCCATGGTAACTCTGGAGGAGCTGCAGAGATCCACAGCTCAGGTGGAAGAATCTGTCCACAGGACAACTATTAGTCGTGCACTCCACAAATGCGGCCTTTATGGAAGAGTGGCAAGAAGAAAGCCATTGTTGAAAGAAAGCCATAAGAAGTCTCGTTTGCAGTTTGCTAGAAGCCATGTGGGGGACACAGCAAACACGTGGAAGAAGATGCTCTGGTCAGATGAGACCAAAATTTAACTTTTTAGCTTAAAAGCAAAATGCTATGTGTGGCAGAAACGAACACTGCACATCATCCTGAACACACTATCCCCACCATGAAACATGGTGGTGACAGCATCATGTTGTGATAATGCTTTTCTTCAGCAGGGACAGGGAAGCTGGTCAGAGTTGATGGGAAGATGGATGAAGCCAAACACAGAGCAATCTTATAAGAAAGCCTGTTAGAGTCTGCAAACGACTTGAGACTGGTGCGGAGGTTCACCTTCCAACAGGACAATGACCCTAAACATACAGCCAGAGCTACAATGGAATGGTTTAGATCAAAGCATATTCATGTGTTAGCATGGCCCAGTTAAAGTCCAGACCTAAATCCAATTGACAATCTGTGGCATGACTTGAAAATTGCTGTTTACAGATGCTCTCCATCCAATCTGACAGAGCTTGAGCTATTTTGCAAAGAAGAGTGGGCAAAAATGTCACTCTCTAGATGTGCAAATCTGGTAGAGACATCCCCAAAAAGACTTGCAGCTGTAATTGCAGCGAAAGGTGGTTCTACAAAGTATTGACTCAGGGGGGGTGAATACAAATGTACGCCACACTTTTATTTGTAAAAAATTTTGAAAACCATTTATCATTTTACTTCCACTTCACAATTATGTGCCACTTTGTGTTGGTCTATCACATAAAATCCCAATAAAATACATTTACTTTTTTGATTGCAACATGACAAAATGTGGAAAATTTCAAGGGGTATGAATAATTTTTCAAGGCACTGTATTTAATTAATATTTTTATATGTCCAGGCGGATTGTATTATGTGGGGGAGACCACTCAGGAAATCAAGGATAGCATGGGTTGTTTTACATGGTGAAGGTTTACATATGCATTGGGGTTTATTTACTAAAGGCAAATCCACTCTGCACCGCAAGTGCACTTGAAAGTGCACTTGGAAGTGTAGTCACTGTGAATCTGAGGGGAAGATCTGAAATCAGGGGAAGCTCTGCTGATTTTATCATCCAATCATGTACAAGCTAAAATGCAGTTTTTTATTTTCCTTGCATGTCCCCCTCGGATCTACAGCGACTGCACGTCCAAGTGCACTACCAAGTGCACTTGCAGTGCACTTGTAGTGCAAAGTGGATTTGCCTTTAGGAAATAAACCCCATTAAGTTGTTACTGCTGCAGCCTTACTTATTAGAACTAGTTTCAGTTGTATTTTTTCCCTGTCAGAGCAGAAATGTCAGCCCAGCATTAAGCTAAAAAACCCCTTGGAAGCTAACCTGTCTTCTTAACAGTTGAAGAGTTGGTGCTTGAACATAAAATTCTCTGCTCTGCTTCTCCTCACTGCCACTTTAAACCCAGGAGTCGGAGGATGTATGAGCTGTCTCCGCCGCTCACAGACCAAGTGTTAAAGAGAAAGCCACTGCACACCGGAGGGATTACTGGTGTTGACAATTATTAGAAAGGATAACCACAAGCTTGACATTGACACCCCTCATTCAGGAACTCCCCTCTAATATGTTTCACCCATGGGGTTTAGTGAACATTTGGCTAAGCCCTATGGGTGAAATGCGTTAGTTGGGCAGCCCTAGACAAGCTCTGTTAGTGTAAAGCTTGTGTATATCCTTCCAAATAAATGTAAACACCAATGATCCCTCCACATGTGGTAGCTAAAGAGTGAGGATTCGGATTATTATAGATGCCCATTGTTGACTAGTTCTATTTAGTGATTGTAAATGCTCTTTTTTTAAAATGACAAACAGGTTTATACCTACCTGCTTTGTGCAATTGAATTGCACAGAGCGGCCGCAAACCTCCTCTGCTCGAGTCATCTGATGGCGTTCCTGGCTCTTCCTCTATGACGAGTGCCCCCATAGAAAGCCGCTTCCTATGGGGGCACTCATCTGCACTTGCTCTATTGACACAGACAGCGAGATTTGACCCCCCACTGCCTCATCAATGGCTCCAGCTGCTTCAGCAAAGCCTGTCAGACCAGTAAGTGAGGGGAGAGAAGAGCTGCTGACGGGCACAGCACTGGGTCCAATGAGGGCTTAGGAATGTAAAAAAGGGGTGAGGGGAAATACTTAAAGGTAAAAAATGTTACCACTTTATAACCAATTTAAGGAATGGTCCCCAAAGTATAAGCCAACAAACTTATCATAAAGGCAGACACTCCGGGGTTGATTTACTAAAGGCAAATAGACTGTGTACTCTGCAAGTGCAGTTGCTCCAGAGCTTACTAAATGAGGTGAAGCTTCATTTTGCAAAAAATAGCCAATCACAAACAAGGGAAATTTTAAAAAAATGACATATATTACTTGCACATGATTGGATGATGGAAGTCAGCAGAGCTTTTGCTTATTTAGTAAGCTCTGGAGCAACTGCTCTTGCAGAGTGCACAGTCTATTTGCTTTTAGTAAATCAACCTTTCCGAGTCCAATAAAATCACTTCAGAATGCAATGAACAGTGATTAATATATTCAACACCATATACTCTATATTAATGACTGCTGGAAGCCTAAATGTCCTGATAATGGTGCCAACATGTTATAACAAAAATACAATTGCAATAATCATACACATAGTGCACTATCCATTTAGCATTGTCCATTGAATAATTTTGTAATAAATTACATACATGGCATATGGCTTATGTTTACTGAGGGGCCACTTTAATTGGTACAGTGACCTTGATGTGACTACCTTTGATTCAGAATGGCATGTATCAATATTGCATTATTTCAACAAGGTTCTGGAAATAATCCTTAGAATTGCTGTAACTGTGTGTAATAGGGCCCCATAGCAAAGAATTTAGGGGGTCCCCTGCCTCTTCCATTGCAATGTTAAAGACAATTCCTCTAGTGATATAGAGTTATGTTTGTTTTCAAAGCAGTCATATAGAGGATCCCAAACTATATAGATATTAACCACTTGCTTACTGGGCACTTAAACCCCCTTCCTACCCAGGCCAATTTTCAGCTTTCAGCGCTGTCACTCTTTGATTGACAATTGCGCAGTCATGCTACACTGTACCCGTATTATATTTTTATCATTTCTTTCACACAAATAGAGCTTTTTTTGGTGGTATTTAATCACTACTAGGGTTTTTATTTTTTGCTAAACAAACAAAAAAAGACCGAAAAAAAAACAAAACAGTCATAGTTTCATAGTTTGTTATAACATTTAGATAACAGGTAATTTTTCACCTTCATTGATATGGGCTGATGAGGCTGCACTGATGGGCACTGATAGGCACTGATAAGGCAGTACTGATAGGCACTGATGAGGCAGCACTGGTGGGCACTGATTAGGAGGCACTGATGAGGCTGCACTGATAGTTGGCACTGATGGGTGGCACTGATGGGCACTGGTAGGTGACACTTATGGACAGCGCTGATAGGTGATACTGATGAGGCACTGATTGGCAGCACTGGTGGGCAGAGATAGGTGACACTGGTGGTCACTGGTAGGTGGCACTGATGGGCACTGCTTAGCAGTACTTAGGACACTGGCAGGTGGCACTGGTGGGCACTGGTAGGTGGCACTGATGGGCACTGATGAGGCGGCAGTGGCTCTCCGTGTTCGGGACCGATGTCCCATTTACACAAGCCGGTAATTTCCTTTTTTTTCCTTATCACACTGTCAACATTAGGAAAAAAAAGCTAATTACCGGCTTCTGTTTACATCATGTGATCAGCTGTCATTGGCTGACAGCTGATCACGTTGTAAGGGGCCTGATTAGCTGGGGGTGTGCAGGCAGCACATGGACGCCCTCCTGGCAATTTAGGCCCGTGCTGTAGCTGTCTTTTGGCTATAGCATGAGCGTGAAGAGGTAAAGTTCATTTAAATGTATTCCCAAATTCTATTGCTGTATAAATCTTTGTGTAGCCAGGCACTGCTGGGTAACCTGTGTTTCTGGGCCCCATAGCAGTTGCATGCTCTGCTTTACTTTTCACACTCCTGTTTCTTAGGGAATTTGATATGTGCTGTCTTAACAGCATTACAGTTACTACAGACTTGTTGGTCACATACTAATGCTGTAAACCTCCTGTCCCACCTCCTAATAGTCCATACTGTGTAAGCCAAATGCTGACCCTACTGGACAGTGGATACATGTCACAGCAGAAATCAAGATACACTATATTGTCAAACATATTGGGACGCCTGCCTTTGTACGCACATGAACTTTAATGGCAACCCAGTCTTAGTCCGTAGGGTTCAATATTGAGTTGGCCCACCCTTTGCAGCTTTACCAACTGCAACTCTTTTGGGAAGGCTGTCCACAAGGTTTAGGAGTGTGTCTATGGGAATGTTTGACCATTCTTCCAGAAGCGCATTTGTGAGGTCAGGCACTGATGTGGACGAGAAGGTCTGGATCACAGTCTCCACTCTAAATCATCCCAAAGGTGTTCTATCAATTGAGGTCAGGACTCTGTGCAGGCCAGTCAAGTTCCTTCACCCCGAGCTCACTCATCTATGTCTTTATGGACCTTGCTTAGCACACTGGTCCAAATCATTTGTTGGAGGGGGGATTATGGTGTGGGGTTGTTTTTCAGGGGTTGGGCTTGGCCCGTTAGTTCCAGTGAAGGGAACTCTTAAGGCCTCAGCATACCAAGACATTTTGGACAATTTTATGCTCAACTTTGTGGGAACAGTTTGGGGATGGCCCCTTCCTGTTCCAACATGACTGCGCACCAGTGCACAAAGCAAGGTCCATAAAGACATGGATGAACGAGTTTGGAGTAGAGAAACTTGACTGGCCTGTACAGTCCTGTCCAGTACAGTTTTTCTTAGCTGACAAAAGTGACTATCTGTCAGTTTCAACAAGCCTAGCTAGTCTTCTCTGACATGAATTCAATTATTTGCTCATAGAACAACTGCTTACTTTTTCGTCTGTTGCTTTTTTTTTGCATGATTTTATGTAAACTCTTTCGACTGAGGTTCCCGAAGATTCCAGGAGGACAACTGTTTCTAAGATGATACAAGTGCCACATTATTTAATGCGGTAATTTACCACACTGAGCTGGTTGCTAAGGAGCAGGCTGGAAAGCCGGCCGCCGCCTTCTTAACGACAGATGACTAATCAGCTGTCTGCAGATGTCCCACCCCCTTGTGACATCATGGACCAGTGCATGTTGGGCCGGTGATGTCACAAGGGGACTGGATCACTAGGTGATGTAGCTAGGTGGCCCCATCCCTTATCTACATAAGAAATGTCAAACAACAGAGCCTGCAGTAGGTGGCCAGCCTTCATCGGCAATGGGAGCGTTTTTTTGTTTATTTCCGGGGGCGACAGGTGGTG
Organism: Aquarana catesbeiana; assembly: GCF_042186555.1. Lineage (NCBI taxonomy): Eukaryota > Metazoa > Chordata > Amphibia > Anura > Ranidae > Aquarana > Aquarana catesbeiana. The sequence goes on from NC_133329.1 coordinate 117,641,325, forward strand.
TGATTAATGATGGAGTTACATCCAGGCAAAGTTTTAAAAAATTTTTAATAAAGGAATTGGAAAAAACTGTCTGTGATTTTATTACTTTTTTACACTTTTTTGGTGAATGGGTAGGGGGTACCCATACTACTCATTCACCTCATACTCATTCACATATGAGGGTTCCCTTCTTAAAGGGGGCTTCCAGATTCCTATAAGCCCCCTGCCCACAGACCCCCACAACCACCGGCCACGGTTGTGGGGATGAGGCCCTTTGTCCCCATCAATATGGGGACATGGTGGTTTGGAGTGGGAGGGCACTTGCTCGTCCCCCCCTTTCCTTATGTATGGATTTTGAGGGGGTCCAATGTAATTTTTTAAACAAAAATTTGATGTGGGGTTCGCCTGAAAATCTACATCAGGCCTGAAGGGCCTGATATGCATTGGATTAAAGCAATATTTACAGGCACATTTTTTCAGTTAATACCACATAATTGTTCTTTTTTTTTTTTTTTTATTAACTGGACTTAATTTACCACATGCGATGATTTATGCAAATGAGTAATATGACACCCCTATCGCATGCGTTAAAGTTTAGTGAATTGACCCCAAGATTCCCAAGATCCAGCAATCTCTGTACTCACAAGGCCCAAGGACAGATAGATGCCTCTTTCCAATCTTCCAAGTGATGCTCTCCAGTGATACCAGACAGATCTGTGGCAGACAGCTCCCCTCAGTCAGCTTCTTCTAAGTACCCAGGTCTCTGCTTTCCTCCCTCAGGTCCCCCACCTGAGGCCTCCATATGGCAGCCTGTGCATGAGAGGGTAGCGTGCCCATCTCAGGCTGGACTCCTTTACTCTGGAACAAGACTCAGAGCTCAGTGTGTTCACGGAATAAATACAGTCTCCCGGCATGCCATCAGAACCTGCCTCTCTGGGATAGACTGGGGTTGTATCCATATTTGTAGTTTCACACCTACTATCCAGAAACTTCTCAAGTCTCCTGGATACAGAGGAAACTAAAGACCAGACTGACAGCAGCTGAATACACTGAACAGACCTGCCTAGCAGATTACAGCTTCACTGATTACAGTGAACAGAATACGCTTTTGCCTGTCAAAACCAAATGCAGCCACACTAACTACAGTCAAAACACAACTAATACTAACTTATCTAATCTTAGCACCTACCTAGGAGGGTGCTACAAGTTAAATCAGCAAAATATCTATATAGTGAGAGATGTGTCATATCATGAGGATGGAGAGACTTCACAATTACACAGTAGACTTGAACTTTATTTAAAGACATACCTTTGATCAAGTATGTGGATTTAGGCTAGGAGGGAAGCCATGGAATCAGAAGCACAATATGTACTAGACCCAACCCCGGAAAAACAGGAGATTTGGCTTAATAAACAACAAGAATATAAAGAAGTAATTAATAGAAGAGTAGAGAACAAGAGACTTTTTCAGAAACAAAATTACTTCGGCGAAGGGGAGAAAGTAGGTCGGACGCTTGCCCTCTTAATTAAGTCCAACCTATCCTCACCGGCCATCTCCTCAATTAAGACATCGGCTGGAAAGATTACATCCGATCCCGCCGAGGTCCTAGAGGCCTTCTCTACATTCTACAGAGACCTGTATAGGTCACGTCGGGGTTGGAATCAGAGCGAGATGGATGGGTTCTTGGAAAGGGTGAACCTGCCCGTACTCTCGGAGAGGGATAGGGACGAGATGGAGTCCCCTCTGACCCTGGAGGAGCTGCAAAAGGCAGTATCGGAGTTGTCAGGCCAGAAATCTCCGGGCCCGGACGGGCTGCCATTGGAGATCTATAGGCGATATGGGGAGGTCCTGCTTCCGGAGCTTCTAAAAGTGCTGGAGCAAACGGTCAAGGACGGAAAGTTGCCCCCATCAATGTTGGAGGCTGACATAGTAGTTATACCAAAGGAGGGCAAAGACCAACTGGAAGTCTCCTCGTACAGACCGATATCATTGTTATGCACAGATGTTAAGATCATTGCAAGGGTGCTGGCATCCAGATTAAATAAGTGTATTACAAAACTTGTGCACCTGGACCAATCGGGATTTATCCCCGGCCGGTCCACTAGCACAAATATCAGAAGGGCCTATTTGAACCTCCAGGTACCAACAGAAAATGAAGGATCCAGAGCTATACTGTCTTTGGACACTGCCAAGGCTTTTGACAGCCTGGAGTGGGAATATCTATGGAGGGTGCTAGAGAGGTTTGGATTTGGCCCCGTATTCATCAGCTGGTTAAAAATCCTATATAACCACCCAAGGGCAAGGCTCAAGATAAACGGCGAATATTCGGAAAATTTTCCCCTTGAAAGAGGGACAAGGCAGGGGTGCCCCCTATCTCCTTTACTGTTCGTCCTGGCCATGGAGCCATTGGCGGGAGCAGTGAGATCATCGCCCGAAATACAGGGATTTCAGCGAAAAGGGGGGGAAGAGAAAATAGCGCTTTTCGCGGACGATGTCCTATTTTTCTTGGGGGACACGACTACCTCATTGGAGAAAGCGATGTATCTAGTGGAGGACTTCGGAAAGTTCTCCGGACTAGCCATTAATTGGGAGAAATCATCGCTCCTGCCGGTTGACTCATCGGCCAATCCTATTTCGACGTGTTTGCCCCAACTGAAGGTTACGGGGAAGATGAAGTACCTTGGTGTTGTCCTGTCTAAGGACCCCAGTGCGTTTATTAAAGACAACCTGGTCCCCCTCTTATCAAAATTTAAGAGAAAATGTGACACCTGGAGTAGACTCCCTCTGTCTGTGGCGGGTAGAGTCAACTTGATAAAAATGGTATGGATGCCGCAGTTGTTATACCTACTCCACAACTCCCCGGTTTGGATCGGGGTGAAGTGGTTCCAAAAAATTCAATCCCTCTTCAGGGAGTTAATATGGAAGAAAGGTCAGGCCAGGATTGGCCTACAAAAACTGCAGCGCCCTGCCACAGAGGGGGGTCTGGGGGTTCCCCAACCGTTTATCTATTTCTTGGCAGCCCAGCTACAACAACTAGGGGGATGCGACTCCGAGGGAGGTGGAAGCAACAATGTCAAAATTACTCTGCAGGGGAACCCACACAGCTCACTAGTGGGAGCACTGGAGGCAGATTCACTACAAGGGGAGATTCCCACATTTAAAATGATCACTAGGGTCTGGCAGGCAACCAAGAGAATAATGGGGTACAAAGGGATTTCAGAACTCTCGCCAATGTGGAACAATAAGCGACTGCATGAATTACTAACCGTCGACAAGAATAAGATGTGGGAAAGGTGTGGGATAAATCGACTGATTCAACTATACGAAGGGGACACTCTGAAATCTTTCGAGGAATTGAGACACGAGTATGGATTACCAAGCCAAGTATTCTATAGCTATCTACAGATTAGACATGCATTGAGCAAACAGTTTAATAGACAACCCCTAGTATGGTGTGGGATCCCGTTATTGCAAACAATAGTTAAGTCAGAGACCACTAAGGGCTTGATTTCAATGATATATACCCAGCTTACAAAGAGAATAAATACGCAGGCAGGTCCAACAGGGGGAAGGGACAAGTGGGAGGCCGATGTGGGGGAGATAACGGACGAACAGTGGAGAAGGATTCTTGAATTTGGATCGGAGGTGTCGGTCTCTCCCTCACAAAAAGCCTCCCACCTGATGTTGCTACATAGGTCGTATCATACACCAAAAAAGTTATTCATGTTTGGTCACAGAGCCAACGATGAGTGCCCTAGATGCAGAGGAACAGGTGATCTAATTCACATGGTCTGGAGGTGCCCAAAATTAGTTAGATACTGGTCCGAGATTCTAAAGAAAATCAACACCACCTTCAGAGTTAACCTAGAACCTGATCCCAAGACCTGTGTGTTGGGCTATGTGAACAACGGGCCGAGGGGTAGGAATACAGATTTAGCGATAGCAAGATGTTTGTTCCAAGCTAGAAAGCTAATAGCACAATCCTGGCAATCGAGGACACCCCCAACCCCTGAAGCCTGGATTGAAACCATTAACGCTACAGTATGGAGCGAAAGGACATTCTATACTAGATCAGGCAACTATAACACATTTGTGAAATTATGGAACTTGTGGGCCCAAGCAATGCCGTGCTCTTTACCAGTGCTATCTTAGTGCCGAGAGCAACCCTCTCTCCACCCGGATAGAGGTGTCGTGCTGGGCGTGGCTTGGGGTTCCGAAACCAAGAAAGAACAACGAAAAAGAACAGTAGTTAAATATAGGGCGTACCTCGGTATTATGTGGGCCCGATAGGGGGGGGGGGATTGGGGGGGGGGGGAATGGTGTATTAGACAGAACAGTAATAATATACAAGCACGTATGATAATAATAAGAGATTATGCGGCCGGTTGGCCTCGATGCACAAACTGGGTGTCTTATAAGTTACACATTTGTATTACTGTAATTATTTAAATATGGAATGCACAATGCAAAAGAAGGAAAGTTTGCAAGGCCACAATGATGTGACTAGGTAAGAGACACACATGAGTACCAAACTGAAAGCTGTCTCCATATTAAGTTAACTGAAGTGGCTGAGAAAAAAAAAAAAAAAAGTATGTGGATTTAGAATAGGTTAAAACCATTCTTACCAATCCTAGTCACTCCAAGTCTTGACTCAAGACACCTGCTCCCTAGGTGTAATCTTCAACTTATACTTTCTCCTTTACCTGGATGCACGCCAAGCCCTTTTTCCTTATAGAGGCAGAGCCCGAGTTACAAACATCCAACTTACATAGGGCTCACACTTACAAACGGAGGGAGAAAACAGGAAGCGAGAGGAAATATACCTCTAAGAAGGGATTTGCACTCCTGTAATACCCCATACACACGGTTGGATTTTCCTACGGAAAATGTTTGATGGGACCTTGTTGTCAGAAATTCAGACCGTGTGTAGGCTCCATCACACGTTTTCCATAGGAATTTCCGTCACACAAAATTTGAGAGCTGTATCTCAAATTTTCCGACAACAAAATCCGTTGTCAGAAATTCTAATCGTGTGTACACAATTCCGATGCACAAAGTTCCACGCATGCTCGGAATCAAGCAGAAGAGCCGCACTAGCTATTGAACTTCATTTTTCTCGGCTCGTTGTACATGTTGTATTATTATATTATTATTATACAGGATTTATATAGCGCCGACAGTTTACGCAGCGCTTTGTATGTCACCGTGTTCTTGACGTTCGGAATTTCCAACCAACTTTGTGTGACTGTGTGTATGCAAGACAAGTCTGAGCCAACACTTGCCGGAAAAAAACCCTGGATTTTGTTGTCGGAAAATCCTATCGTGTGTGCAGGGCATAGGGGTTCTCATAGGAACAAGGTGTCTCCACCGAAGCTTTATCACCAATTCTTGTTTCTACAACAACCCAAAATATTCAAAATCCACATTTCACAGGGACAGAAAGTGAAATGAAATCTTCTGAACAGGGACTCAGACATCAAAAAAATGTTACAGGGGTGTTAACCTTTCCCTATGCTATCTAAAAAAAACGTAAACATATTTTTTTCGGCTGGACTTAAAAAATGTACCTGTTCCAACTTACATACAAATTCAACTTAAGAACAAACCTACAGAAGCTATCTTGCTTGTAACCTGGAGACTGCCTGTACTTCTTTTTCTGCTCTCTTTCTTTTTCTCTCTGGTGACTTTCTTACACTTGTTTCTCCTTTCCAGACATCTTACGTGACACCTAGAATAGAATTACCATCTAACTTGGTACCAATCAACAGGCATGTAGAGACACAGAAACAGAGAAAAGTGATAGCAGAAAAAAAAACAAGTGGTCCACCTGGTCTGTCCCCTATTTTTCCAAATTTATATACATATGGATCTATGTTTGACACAAGCATGTGGTTGTGATTCATATTCACTATGGACTAGAACCCACCACCTTGGCATGAACATTTTCTGTTACCATTACCTTCCATAGGCTTTATAGGAGATAGTTCCACCCTTTGATATTCATCCTGCACCATATTGTGCCTTAAAGGGGTTGTAAAGGTTAATTTTTTTAAAAAAATAACAAATATGTTATACTTACCTCCTCTGTGCAAGGGTTTTGCACAGAGTGGCCCCGATCCTCCTCTTCTGTGGTCCCCCAGCAGCGCTCCTGGCTCCTCCTCTTCTTGAGTGCCCCCACGGAGAGCCGCTTTCAATGGAGGCACTTGTATGGGAGCACTCCTGAGTCCTGCTGCTGCGTCCATTGACACAGACTGCTGGACTCGGCCCCGCCCCCCTGCTCCCGTGTCACTGGATTTGATTGACAGCAGTGGGAGCCAATGGCTCCTGCTGCTATCAATCTATCCAATGAGGACCCGAGAGAGTGGATGAGCTGCTGTGCTCGTCTCCGTTGATGGAACGATCAGGTTCAGGTAAGTAAAAGGGGGGCTCTGGGGGGCTGCTGCACTACAGAAGGTTTTTCACCTTAATGCATAGAATGCATTAAGGTGAAAAACCTTGAAGGTTTACAACCCCTTTAATATGTCTTCTTGTTTAGTTGTCAAGAGATGTGCCTTGGAATCTTGTCAACTTACACTGTACATTTTAGACTTTCTGCTATTGCACTAAAACCTTATTAAATAAAATTAAAAAATTATTAGCGTGTATGCCTACCGGAACAATCCATTCAACCTCTCTCATGTTCATGTTGAGAGGGCAGAAAATGAGCATGGATCATTTATTATTTACTGGCACCTTAATCAGCCCCTAGAAGGTATCACTGTGTAACTATCCTGCTAAAATAATTTGACCCAAATGCTCATTTTTTCTGTATTATACTTGCTTGACACATTCCTGGTACATCTTCCAGTAGGAATCCCGAACAATGAATCATTTCCAGTAGAAACACAATCGTTGTGCTATGGCTTTTTATAAAAATGGAAAAAAGCACAGCTTCCAACCCTTTTTTTTTTTTTTTTTTTGCTTTACTTTAACAGAAATAAATGAAAATGCAGAGAATACAGCACATCACAGAGACATATCTAGAGTGATTGCTCAAAAATAAAGCAAAAGAAAATGAAGCAACAATATAGCTGTCACCTGTAGCAACCAAATTGCTTTTCATTGACCAGGCCAAAAAAAATAGAAACTGAAGCAAAATAGAGCCATTGTCCATAGCAGTACCCCAGAGGAGTGCAACATAAAATTGAATGCATTTAAATGAGCAGCGTATTTTTCTATATAAGATATATTCTTTATTCTTTCCAAAAAATAAAATCTATCACTGATTAGTTCTTCCAGCATGGCTCTTTTTTTTGTTATGGGTAAATCAACCCCAGCATATATGCAGACCATCATAAGCTAAGCCTAGTGCTCAAGAGCTTACCTTTATTGTTGGGAGGAGCACAGTCCCCATTCATAGCTGGACCTTTAAAACTGTAACAGCAATGATCGCAGCAAGGCAGCTTGCTTCTAGACTTCAGCATCGCTGACAATTTTATGTTCTAAGCATGAAATCTGCACTTTGCTGATCAGACAGGCATTGGACTGAGGCTCAGACAGGACTAGGAGCTGCACAGTCAGCCTTTGACTTTTCACAGATCAGGAACAGAGGGTGGATTAATGACACAGATCCTCATTTAACCACAAGTCAACCAGCAGCACAAAGTAACAAGCTGGTTGTTGGAGGGATCACTTTGTAGGCATCCAAGCAGAATGGACATGTGTTATTGAAAGTGCAAGTAGAGTACAGCACAGCAAGAGAGGATGTATAGAGCAGCATTTGCCTTACAGAGCGTGGACTGATCTCTGCTTCACCGGTGAACTATGTGAAAAAGGCACAGTTTAGAAAACAGAACAGGACTTCTCATTATTTCACATCAAGAGGTAAGTTCTTTTCTGCACAAACTTGCTATGTTTAGTGAATGAGAGAAATGTGATCTTAGTTGGCTCTGTCCTTAGGAAAGTGCACAGATGCCCCTTCAGCACCATGGACAGCATCCTATTGACATGCATTGGCATTCCACTTAACACGGCATGCCATGATGACACTAACACCTGAAGGACAAGAGAGAACACAATAGAGACTCTGTATTTAAAGACAACCAGGCATATGTCTAGATAGAATATTAGTGAAGACAGCAACCTTGTATGATAACAAAGCTTATATTCGCATACATTCTCTGCTTTCTTTATCACTTATAGGCAGAGCTTATTCTCATTAAAAGGGGGGCTTGTATAGAAGATCCGGATGAGCTTATGGGGTGAAAGGTCCAACATTTAGGGTCTATTATAGAATCCATCATACTAACCATTACCATGGTGATATGGTAACAATATGATCAACTGCTTTATATCCTGAAAGAGTGCATGTTTCCAGATGTAAATGCATGGCTTAAAATATGCAGTGTGAAAAATATTGGATCAGTTATCCTAAATGCAAATGAGTTTATATATAAAAGCGAAAAACAAATTAAAGTGTTAGTGCACATATATCTTTAGTTATGGATATACAGTATGTCATAAGGGTGCTTTGTTGTTTATCAGCAGTCACAGATAACAGAATTTATGTATTTTCTTTAATAGTGATTAATAATTATTTCCCTTAGGATTAATAAAGTAATCTGAATACACTTGTGGAAAGCTGGAAAACATACAATTATACAGTATTCTGCAATCAATTCTAAATTTTGTGCATGTGAAGTTGTTGTCCCTAGCAACCGATCAAATTCTTCTTTGAATTTTCAAATGTACTATTCAAAATGATAGCTAGATATCATTTGATTGCTGTGTTAAGCATCTGCAATTCTTATTCTGTTTGATAGATTGGTCTCTCTCCCCATCATTGGTGCCCTAAGGACCAGATTTGCGAGCCACTGTAACAGATAATCTTAATGTAAATTGCTTGTTTAAGAACTTTTATCTCTTGCTTTCTCAAATGATTTTTGTATTTAACAGCCGTAAGCATTGCTTCTATTTAAAGGGTCAGCCAACCCAAAAATAATATTACTTTTGAATAGATGCTGGCAGATTGATTCACCTACCAACTTCTTATATCCCTTCTGAACTTGGGAAATGAAATTGTTACCTGAGTTCCCAGCTCCACCGATATGCTATAGCCAAGGGAGTTTGCCTCTGCCTTTTGGCTGTTTAATTTATCCTACTTTGAAATTGCAGCCAAAGGATTGCTGCATCTTGCCTAGAGAGCCAGGGCCAGGTAGAGAGAAACTATTGCTGGAGTTGCCATAGCATATGAGAAGCAAGTCCGGTTGTGGATAGATACTATTGGGGTGAATCACAAAGAAGCAATATTGAAGGGACTGTATTAGGACCAAACCTTGGTATATGCTTTAAAAAAACAAATCCCATTAGCTTCTCTTTAATTGCATTACTAATGCAAAGAATGCCTGCCTATGATTTGTTCACGCTTAGCTGTTTGGAAAGAACTACAACTGTTGAAATGTGTGATCTGTTCATTCATCTTAAAAAAAAGAATATATTACTCTTATCTATCAGTGCAGCTTCACAACATAAAGGAACGATTTTATATCTTGATGTATGGTGGTTTGTTTAAAGTAATTTGCATCAATCCAACCATGCAACTGCGAACGCGTTTTAGATACATCACACATACATATTAAATTATGCATGAATCACAGCAAGCAGTGGTGCCCAAAGGCATCTTTTTGACTTGGGATTCTCGAGGAACTTATGTTTGCTTCATTTGTCAGTGTCATTAAAGCCTTATAATTATTTGCTTTGATTAATTGTTAGAATGAGATGCTGTCTACGTCCAGGAATTGGTGAAAGCTTTAATTACTGACTTTTTGGTACAGTGTAGTGTGCTGTGAGGATATAGGGACTCATAACTGTACTACTGTTTTCTTGATTCTTAAGAGTAAAAGTGGATTTAAAGGGATACTGCCATTTCTTTCTTTCAACTTTAATTTTTTTTTATTTTTTACTAAAAAAAATAGATGTCCTATATTGAAATTAGTGTATACCCTGTTTCCCCAAAAATAAGACCTAGCGTGATTGTCGATGATGGCTGCAATATAAGCCCTACCCCCCAAATAAGCCCTAGTTAAAGTACTTGTAGGACTTATTTTCGGGGAAACAGGGTAGGGCTTATTTGGGGGGTAGGGCTTATATTGCAGCCATCACTGACAATCACGCTAGGTCTTATTTTGGGGGAAATGAAGACATTCATTTTAGTTCCATTTGGAAAAATAAGGGACATGCTATTACAGCTTCCTGCATTAAATCTTAAAGGGTAAGTATACCCTTTCACGAAAAAATGAAAAGGTCAACTAAATCCAAATGTACTAGGCACCCCTCTGGACTCCACTGCACCAAGCGGCCATGATGCCTCGTGCTGCTATTGTAGTGAACAATATACCACAATACCTAGCCCCAGAGCAAGTATCTACCATAATAGCCTCAATGGCAAAGGCTCATTGGTCAGCGCAATCTCTTGACCGCCCTACACAATAAGAATCTCTTCTTTCTTCTGGGACACCTTACTGGAAGAAAATGCCTCTGATGTGCTTCTCATTGGTCAGCATGGTCACATGGCTGTGCCATTGCAAGCATTTTGATGGCATCAGGCTGCTATGTGCAACAGGGTCTGCAGCAGAAGCCAGGATGGTTGGAGATAGTTCACCTTTTTATTTTTCATGAAGAGGTGAAATTACCTTTTAACCACTTTGGCTATTTGAGCTATCTAGGTAGAAGAGAAAATAGTCAGACAATTCCAGTAAACCCCTTTATAAATGCAGGCTTATATGCAATCTGTATATGCACCTTAGTGAGAGATCTAATCCAGTCCAAAATGAGAGCAAGTTGTGACAATGGATCAAAATTATATTGATTTGATCTTGAGAGAAAATTACAATTAAGCTTTCTGAACAACTTACCTACTGGGTACTTTCACTCCCTTCCTGCCCAGGCCAATTTTCAGCTTTCAGTGCTGTCGCACTTTGAATGGCAATTGTGCAGTCATGCAACGCTCTACCTAAAAATTTCATTTATCATTTTTTTCACACAAATAGAGCTTTCTTTTGGTGGTATTTATTCACCACTGGGTTTTTTATTTTTTGCTAAACAAACAACATAAAGACCAAAAATTCTTGAAAAAAAACAACTTTTTTTTTAGTTTCTGTTATAAAATATTGCAAATAAGTCGTTTTTCTCCTTCACTGATGTGCGCTGATGAGGCTGCACTGACAGGCACTGATGGGGCAGCTTTGATGGATACTGATGAGGCGGCACTGATAGGCACTGATAGGCACCGATCGGGCGGCAATGATAATCAGGGCCCTGATTATCTGTGTACATTTCCTCTGTCACACTTGCCAGTAACCGGCTCTGCTCTCCTCGCGCTGTGAGAGCGCATGAGGAAAGCACTGCCGGTGACCGGCAAATCTGTTTACATTGTGATCAGCTGTGATTGGACACAGCTGATCACATGGTAAAGGGCCACCGTGATTTGTCCTTTACTGTGATCTGTGGTCAGCTGATGGATTGGACACAGCTGATCACAGAGCACATCAGATGCATGCCCCAGGTGTGCACAGAGGGGCGTAATTCTGGGAGGATGTCCATAGACACCCTCCTGGAACAACAGAGCCACTGTAGCCGTCTTTTGACTGTAGCCTGGTTATGAATTGTTTACAGAATATAGAAAAAAATTAATCAACTCAAAGAAATAAAGACTTTACATTAAAGACTCTATAGATAAAATACTGTATAGAAAATAATGTACCCAAAAACAAATTAAAGTGGATGTAAACCCCCATAATACACAGAGATGAAACAAATCTCCCTACATATGTTTTACATGTATATCTGCTGTCTTCAGCTTTCTACATTCTTTAGAAAGTGCACATCGAGTTAGAAATGTTTATTCCTGTTTCAGCAGTGGGTGTGGAGTCTGGGCATACACTGTGTGAGAGCTGATTGGAGAAAAGGCACTCCCCCCTCCACTTACAGAGCTGTGCTGTGAATAGACAAGCTCTCCTCTTATCTATCTCTAAGTTCCCTCCCCGGCACAAATTTTCAGCAGCTTTTATCTCCTGTGTCGGAGAGCCTGTCAGAAGTTATCATGCTGATAACAGAGGAATGGAGCAGCAGAAAGACATGGGACTTAGGGCTTTGGAGAGAGATAAGTAAACACTATAGATATATGGCCCAGGTCAGATTTCATGAATGGAGTTTACATCCACTTTAACCGATTGCCGCCCGCCGGCCGTCATATGAATGCCAGGTGGCGCGGCTCTCGTTCTGAGTGGGCGTCAAATGACTTCTGTCCATTTAAACAGGGAATGCGCACAATCATGTGCGCGCATCCCTGTTCCTTTGGTGGCGACGTGTCACAGATACCGCTCGCCATGAGGGGGGTGAACAGACATTGGGCATGGCTGTTTACCATGTGATCGGCCATGATGAAGTCACGGCCGATCACAGATGGTACCACCCCACTTTGAACGGCGCATGCGCGTGATCGTGAGTGAGCTGTGCATGCACGCCGGTGGCAGCGTGTTCCAGGGAGCACTGCTCGTCACGACGCTGGTAAACAGCTATTGGCTGGCGGCTGTTTACCACGTGATCAGCTGTGATCCTTTCACAGCCGATCACTAAATGTAAATACAGAGCGGTAACGAGATGTTACCGGGTTCACCTCCTCACACACCGATCGTGTGTGAGAAGGAGTTTGCGGTAACATCTTGTTACCGCTTACAGTGTACACCAATCACACTGATCCCCCCCCAATAAAGAGGACCTGTCAGCACTCATCAAAGTACCTGTCACAGTTCATTTGAGTACCTGTCACAGTCCATATGAGTACCTGTCACAGTTCATCTGAGTACCCAAGTACCTGTCACAGTCCATCTGAATACCCGAGTACCTGTCACAGTCCATCAGAGTACCCAAGTACCTGTCACAGTCCATCTGAGTAACTGAGTACCTGTCACAGTTCATCTGAGTACTGAGTACCTGAGTACCTGTCACAGTCCATTTGAGTACCCGAGTATCTGAGTACCTGTCACAGTCCATATGAGTACCTGAGTACCTGTCACAGTCCATATGAGTACCAGAGTACCTGAGTACCTGTCACAGTCCATATGAGTCCTCAAGTACCTGAGTACCTGTTACAGTCCATATGAGTACCCGAGTACCTGAGTATCTTTCACAGTCCATATGAGTACCTGTCACAGTTCGTATGAGTACTGAGTACCTGAGTACCTGTCACCGCCCTTCAGAGTACCTGAATACCAGTCACCAGCCCATCAGAGTACCTGAGTACCTATCTGTAGTCCATCAGAGTACCCGAGTACCTGTCACTAGGCCATCAGAGTACCCAAGTACCTGTCACCAGGCCATCAGCATACCCGAGTACCTATCACCATGCCATCAGAGTATCCAAGTACCTGTCACCAGGCCATCAGAGTACCCGAGTACCTGTCACCAGCCCATCATAGTACCCGAATACCTGTCACCAGCCCATCAGAGTAACCGAGTACCTGTCACCAGCCCATCAGAGTACCTGAGTACCTGTCTGCAGATCATCAAGTTACCCGAGTACCTGTCTCCAGCCCATCAGACTACATGAGTACCTATCTGCAGCCCATCAGAGTACCCGAGTACCTTTTTGCAGCCCATGCCTCATAGAGTATACATTGGGGTGATTTCTTTCCAAAATGGGGTTGTTTTGTGGATAATTCCATTGTCCTGTAGCTCAAGGACCTTCAAAAGTGTGATAGGTAGGAATTAAATGACGTGTAATTTATGCTGCTAGAACACCTGAAGGTACTACTTTAGTGTTGGGCTTCTGTATGTGGCCAGGCTATGTAAAAGTCTCACACATGTGGTATCGCCATACTCGTGAAGAGTAGCAGAATGTATTTTGGGGTGTAATTTTTGCTATATACATGCTATGTGTTAGAAATATCTTATAAATTCACAGCTTTGTGTAAAAAAAAATGCGTTTTCATTTTTTCTCCACATTTTCCCAAAACCTCTGGAAAAAAAAGAACCATTCAAAAGACTCATTAGGCCTCATAGATTATATGTTGGGGTGTTTGCTTTCCAAAATGGGGTCATTTTGTGGGCAATTCTATTGTCCTGGTGCTCCAGGGCCTTCAAAAATGTAAGAGGTGGTTGAGAAATGAGATGTGTCATTTATGTTCGTAGAACGCCTGAAGGTGCTGCTTCAATGTTGATCCTCTGTATGTGGCCAGGCTGTGTAAAAGTCTCACACATGTGGTATCGCCATACTCAGGAAGAGTAGCAGAATGTATTTTGGGGAGTAATTTGTTGTATGCATATGCTGTGTGTGAGAAATAACCTGATAATATGACAATTTTGTAAAAAAATAAAAATAAAAAAATAATCTTCATTTTGCAAAGAATTGTGGGAAAAAATTACAGCTTAAAAAAACTCACCATGCTACTTACTTAATACCTTGGAATGTCTACTTTCTAAAAAGGAGTCATTTGGGGGGTATTTGTACTTTCATGACTTGTTAGTGTCTCAAGAAATGAGATACACCTGATGTACTGAAGGCCTGATCAGATGTGATCAATTTTCAGTGATTGGCACCAGTTTGTAGACTCTATAACTTTCACAAAGACCAAATAATATACACTAATTTGGGTTATTTTTACCAAAGATATGTAGCAGTATAAATTTTGTCCAAAATTTATGAAGAAAATCACTCATTTTACGACAGAAACAAAGAAAAAGGCGTTTTTTTTTTTCTCAAAATTTACTGTCTTTTTTTATCTATAGCATAAAAAATATAAAACTCACTTGTGACTAAATACCACCAAAAGAAAGCTCTATTTGTGTGAAAAAAAGGACGCAAATTTCATATGGGTACAGTGTTGCATGACTGAGTAATTGTCATTCAAAGTGTGAGAACGCTGAAAGCTCAAAATTGGTCTGGGCAGGAAGGGGGTGTAAGTGCACTGTATTGAGGTGGTTAAAGTACTTAAACCATAGACATCAAGCTCACATTACAGTTTGTGTCTTCTGCATCCTCTTACAGCTGTCAGTTTGTAAAAATATTGGTGCAATCTACGTACATGGTCATCTCTATCTAACAGCCGATGTGCATACTACTTGGTTCAGTGTTTTCCCACTGAAGCACGCGCACTAGAAATCTCCACAAACTTGCAAGAGGGGCACCAAGGTTTTCAACTGCCTAGGGGCTTCCGCAGGATTTAATCCAGCACTGTTTATATCAGCTATATGGTGAAATTATATTCCCAGAGAAGAAGGGAGCTGAGATCTTAGCAGACATTTTTAGTTATCATGCTATTTGTATTATTTACGCATTAAGTCTAATATTTTTTATTATTATTTCATGTCATCCCATTAGAACAATATTGCTTATGAACATGCTGTCTGGGTCCCTGTGGGATCCGTGCCTCTGGACATGAAAATCCTAACTGTAGTCTAGGAATGAAGGTCCCCTTTGGTCATTTTTGTGCCAGCTGATACAAGAGCAGACAATGTAAATTCCCACACTAACTGATAACCATTGTGCAACTGCTCTTTCTGAATATTTCTGACAGTATTGCCACAGAGTAATCATGCCTGGAGCATTAGAATTAGCATCAAATATCTTAAAGAAAACCCATGTCGTGTGTTATGCAGAGGCTACATTTCTAGACCACTCCATCTAAAAATGTCAGCTGGATGCAATACTAACCTTCAGCCTGCAGTTGTGTCTTTTTACTACAAGATGTCCTCAGTATTCTGGACTGATTGACTGCCAGGCTGAGAAGATCCTGCTGCCTGCGGGAAGTCAACATGATACCTTTTTCTTCACAATATACTGATGCAGCGAATGGCCCTGACACCATCTCAGTGCTGTTTTTTGCATCATCAGGGCCACCCATTGACATAGAAGATGTGAAAAGGACCTACCGCATTGCGTGACTAGCCTGGAGACATGTCGAAAATAAAGGTAATTGGGAGGTAAGGGACAAATACAGGATTTGACTTTAAAGCCAGACATACCCTGTTATCTATGGCATTTCTCTTAGCTTTGGTTCCCATTAAAGAAGAACCCCAATCTCATGAAAAAATAAAAACATAAATTAAAAATGAAAAGTTTCTGTAGTGTATTTATATATCATTTCTTTCTTTACGAAGTTTAGGTCTATATTTTGTTAGCCAGATCGCGGTTCTGAGTCAGTTTACTGGTGGACAAAAGACGATACTTCTACCTTCTAAACATCAGTTTTTTTTTATCCCAATAGGGATTTTACATTTAAATACCATGACACATCTGCCACAGCTGCATTTGGTATTTGGTTGTGACACGGTCTCATTGACTTTAATTAATGCATTTGACAGGTGTAACAGAACACGGCATGCTTAGCTACTAGAGCTACCACAAAATGACACAAACGTGTGTTAGACTGAACTGCCTAATTCAGCAGTAAAGAAAAATATTAGACGTGGGTGTTGCTACCACATCATAAATTGCTGTTTTGTTCTGTGACCCTCTGCCTGTGTGAACGAGGCCTTACATTTTGTCAGGTAAATATAAAATATTGCATGCAATTTGCAGCCAGTGGGTGGAGCTCTAGGCTCCTTTACATATTTCACCATGCTAATCTTAACATGGATCCCCCCCCTCCAAAAACAAACACACTGACCAATGCACCAAATGCACTCATTAGTTACTTACAATTACTGTTTTTCCACTTCCTGGTTGAGTGAGGCAATGGTGATTTAACCAGGACCTCACAGATGCATCCTGGAAAGTCCACATCACCAGCATACATCACCCCCATGTGCACTGTCACATGTTCCAGGAGGCAGACCCAGCATTCAATAAAGTAAAGGGAAATGCATTAATCAACCCTTAGTAAATATGACCACTGTGAAAAGAATTGGAAGAAAAGAAAAATAAGGTATGCAAAGAATAAAAAGATCGCAATTATCTAAAATATCTGTTTGAAGACTGCCATTACTAAGTGTTTCTAAGGCTTGGTTTGTTGTATTGTTAAGAAATGAGTGAAGTTTCTCTTTGACTGGTTTGCTGAAAAAACCCTACACTTTACAGTGTGCACTAGCTCAAGATTGAATGACACACATGACTGAATGGGATTGTTTTTAGAAATTATTGCTTATAAATGTGCAGGGGCATTCTTACAATTCTCATGGTCCGAGTTTCTTTTCTTATTATTTTTTGTTTAAATTCATTACTATTACTGAAAAAATGTTGTTAAATAGAGCAGCCCAAGGTGTCAAATATGCTAAGCATATTCCTATATCCACTTACTGTTCACACTGATGTCCCTTGAACTTTAGATATAATTATCAGTAGGGGTACTCTGAGACCTGAAAGTTAATTCAAGAGTTTATTCATGTTAAAAAAAATTGAGACACCTTTCAGACTTCAAACTCTCCGCATGGAGCAACCAAGGTATCACAAATATCCTTGATCTTACCAATCACAAGACGTTAAAACCATTTGAGAACCTTCAACATGAATTTGACCTCCCACATTCAGAACTCTATGAGAATCTCCCACTTACTTAAATCGTCAAAACTGCCCTCTACAGTCAGGCTGCCGGAACCACTGTTCAATTATTACACACGATTCCCATACCCCAAAAAAGCAATATCATTATTCTACACCTTACTGAATTTATGATGTCCTTACTCGCAAGTTGCTACTTTAGCCAAATGGGCTGATGAGCTGAGGGTCCACATTACCCCCGATATGGGGCAACGAGCCTTTAGGTCCACCTTCACTGCATCTCACTGCTCCAACCACTGGGGAACATACCTAAAAACCCTACATAGATGGTATCTAATGCACTACCAACTATCAAAGATATACCCAGAAAGCCCACCATGCTGTTGGAGGAACTGTGGTAGCATGGGTTCCATAGGCCACATACTATGGTATTGTAAATCCCTCACCTCTTATTGGAGACAAATATATACATTGATCACCACTATCTCTGACTTGCCTTCTACCCCTTCACTAGCACTGCTCCATATAGGGTTAGAAAAATACCCTTCAAACACCAGAACTGTCATAATACATCTTTTGCTAGCAGCCTAGCTAAATATTGCTAGGTTATGGAAAACTCAGAAACCCCCTCCATATCTAGCACAATTGCGGATCCCTATCAACAATGTCATTTGGAAAAGATAATAGCTAGGAAAAATGTGCAACTAAACACATTTTCTGTACAATGGTCCCAATGTACAGTTCACATGTAAATTATTCTGTTCTAGACTGTTTTGAACCATATTGTTCTATACTGTTTTGAAACTTCCACACTTGATATGCTGGTGACCCATTCCCTTACCTCCCTCATTCCCTATTTCCCCTTCCCCTCCTAAAAATCTCTTTCCTTTCCCTTCCCTCTCCCAACCCTCTATCCTATCCCTCCTCCTATTACCTTCCTACCTCCGATCCCCCCTCCGCCTGCATTTGTATGCTAAATGTAGAAAATTTAAGCACATGTATCTTTACATACATTAACTAACATAATCATATATGTTGCTAGGCGGAACCTCTGTTTTTGTTGCTCCTGGACTGTTTTAATATCGTTTGTACTAAAAACTCAATAAAGACCTATTAATAAAAAATGAGAAAGGCTTCCTAAAAGTATATGTGTAGTGTTTTTTAGTTTAGGATAGCGTATGAAAGGGTATTATTAGAGGTACCACTAGAGCAATGGGTGTGGTAATATCTACCTGTTCCCGTGATCACTTTTTAAGATCGGATTTCCATTCACCTTTGACAGATTTCTTCTCATTTTCTGTTGCATCTTAGGACAGGAAGTGGGAAGATATTTCCCACTGGAATACAAGCAGCAAAAAATAACTTGATTGGATTTTATCTCCTCCTCAACTAACTAAACGCATTACATTATGCATTTTATCCCTTCCCTAACTAGCTAAAGTGCATTACTGTACATAAACTTTAAATCCCAATATAAAAACTAAGTTATCCTACCCTTCCCTATCTGCACGTCTTTGTGCTTCCCATTAGAAGGGACAGTCAACTAATGTTGGGCTCTGTTGTTAAGAAACTCATGATAATCTGTGACACCAATTTGATGGGTGCAATGTATGAGGGCCTAGGTACATGGACTTTTGATCATGTCAGAACTGTTGCTCTCCTCATATAAATCAATGGAAACACAAAAGCAGCTTGAAACGGGTTGATGCAGCTTAGGAAGAGGCCAAATGCAAGTCAAATGGAGATCAACTGCAGCTCAAATTCACCTGTTAATTAAGTCTGATTTATTTAAATTGTGTCTCCTAAATAAACCAAATGCACCTGAAAGCAAGTGGTATTATCTCAATTACAACTAACCCCTAAATATTTGTACACTGGATGGCACTGCAGACAAGCAGTGTTAAACCACCTACAGGCTATCCTAGTCTACAACAAGTCTTCAGTTTTTCACAGGCCAGACTTAAACACATACAGGTTTATACAGTTATTTCCCTTGATGTTGACACACATGAATCAAAGTGCAATATTTTTTCCTCTTATTATCCAAACAGGAAGCTTTGAAAAGATGATGGGTGGAAAACATCACTGGTGGAATAATTAGGGGGCAAAGTGTGGTAGTCGGAAAGCATGTTTTCTAAAGCAAAACTGGCAAAATGGCCACAAATTACTCCGTATAAGGTTTTGTAGCATTGTTGCAATGTAGCTTTCTTCTATATAGAAGATGGATTGCAATACTTAGTTCCCTGATAATAGGTATTGTATGTAGTCCATTCAGTGTCGCTATGTATATGTTATGCATCTCAAAAGAGGCATGTTCTGCATCTTGTATTGTATTGTAGTGTATTTTTACGTTTTCTTGTGGATTGTGCTGTCTTCTTTGTGTCATGCTAATGCAGAAATTAGCACATTGTATATTCATGAGTACTCCATAAAGCCATATAGCAGAGCATAAAATAAAAAAAATAAATAGCAAATCTTGCCAAATGAATTAGGCAGCAGTTGGACAGTTAAAACCTACATTATGTGTGCATGCATGCGTAAAAAACCTTAGAATCAATGTTTATGTCTACTGGAGTAGACACCCTTACCACTCACCAATATTGAGAAAATATTATAGGTTATATTTAAATGTACATCTTGACTAGCAGCTACTTTTCCCAAAGGTTTGACTGGCAGTATTTGCTGCCAACTGCTGTTGGCTTTGAATGTGACAATAGTCTGCTGAACTGGCCAAAGTTGTTCTCAGTTACAGGTATGTTAAATCTTGTTTGACGTGCCATCATTATCTGCCTAAATATTCTATCTGCTGATAAATGTACATGGTGCACATGTAGTAAAATGTCTGCTTTTTTTTCTCCAGGGAATGTAGGATTGATCAGTGAATAATCCCAAATAGATTTTCAAATACACTATATGGACAAACCTTTGTGAACACCTATATTAGCTTGTTGGATGCCCAATTCCAAACACATGAGCATCACCTTGGAATTTCCCCCCGTTTTGCATTTTTGAGGTCAGGTACTGAAGTTGGACGAGAAAACCTGGCTAAGAATCAGCATTTTCTTGCATCCAAAAATTGTTTAGTGGGGTTATAGTAAGTTTAGAGCTCTGTCCAGGCCACTCAAGTTCCTCCACACCCAACTCAACAAACTATGTCTTTATGCACAGGGGTATGTCATGCTGGAACTATTGCCACAAGGTTGGAAGAGCACAGTTGTATAAAATGTCTTTGTATGCTGTATCATTAACATTAACGTTTAGTGTTAACATCTGAACTGAAAATTGGTGTCCAGATAAGCTATGTGGACAATCAAAAATTGGTGCCCACATAATTTTGCCATATAGTGTATATGAGATAATCTCTCTGATTTGATGAATTCGGTGTTCATAAATTCAGATTTCCATTATAAAGCTTAACATTTTGCAAATGTCATAAATAATCCTTGAGTGTGTTTAATTTCTTGATTTTATTGGTCTCTGAGTACTGAGTATACTGAGTGTGTGATCTGCTGTGGGAGCCAACATAGTCTTAATGACACCCTAAATTCATATTACAAACACAGTACATTTGCCTGCACCAGATTGGTGCAGTGCATTTTTGAAAAGTAAA
Source organism: Aquarana catesbeiana (assembly GCF_042186555.1). Classification (NCBI taxonomy): domain Eukaryota; kingdom Metazoa; phylum Chordata; class Amphibia; order Anura; family Ranidae; genus Aquarana; species Aquarana catesbeiana. The sequence goes on from NC_133329.1 coordinate 117,662,391, forward strand.
TACATGCGATACTTTTTGTGTGATCCAGAGCAATTTCAGCCCATTCAAATGAATGGACTGAAAATCGCAACCACTGAGTCACACAGGAATGCGGACCACATTTCTGTGTGAATCAGGTGTGAACCGGCCCTTATTATGTGTTTAATATTAAAATCTATAGAGAACCTGCCTTGAGAGAAATATGTAGGCTTCCATCTTTAAACTCTTCTAAGGAGAATGCTAAATGCTTGGCTGTTGCACTGATGAATTAAGGTAAAAAAGTGTGTCACCAGCGCAAAAAAGTAGTGCTTAATTAATTGCAATAATATTTAAAATTAAAATTAGATTTGCTGCAGTTAAGAGTCCCCTATAACTGTTTAGGGAAGAAAATAGTATTGCATAAAATGTAACTACGCTAATCCTAAAGTGCTTATACAATTTTTACCACTAAAACGGTGTCTACAAAATGTGCACAAATAAATACAGTCATCAAAGCTATATAACTGTATAGTGCAAAGTATCAATATGTAAATATATAGTGCAAATTATCAAGTGTCAAATATCAAACACCAGTACATAGGTTTTTAACAATAGTCCCCAAAGTCCTCTTCACAATTTTATCATTTAACCCAAAAAATACACTGCTGGAAAGACTCAGTGCCGGTCTAAAGGCAACTGAATTGTGAGTGCACGTTTTATAAGTTTACCTTATTGATTTAAAATAAATTTATAAAAGCATGTTGCACAATGATGGATTTTTACTTCTTATGAGATATCAAGACTAATATGGAGACACAAAGAGTAACTAGTGGCATGGGCGTCCGCAGAACTTTTTTCAGGGTGGGGCATAATTTTAGGTCACCCATGCTCTGCCCCTTTTTCACAATGTCATGAAAGGGAGGGGCTTAGTCATCACATAAAGCGCAGGCATGTGCCCATCAATTGCAGCCTCATTGTGCCCATCAAATTTGGCCTGTACAGTATGGGAGGTGTACAGTGGGGAGGGAAAGTATTCAGACCCCCTTAAATTTTTCACTCTTTGTTATATTACAGCCATTTGCTAAAATCATTTAAGTTCATTTTTTTCCTCATTAATGTACACACAGCACCCCATATTGACAGAAAAACACAGAATTGTTGAGATTTTTGCAGATTTATTAAAAAAGAAAAACTGGAATATCACATGGTATTAAGTATTCAGACCCTTTGCTCAGTATTTAGTAGAAGCACCCTTTTGCTCTAATACAGCCATGAGTCTTTTTGGGAAAGATGCAACAAGTTTTTCACACCTGGATTTGGGGATCCTCTGCCATTCCTCCTTGCAGATCCTCTCCAGTTCTGACAGGTTGGATGGTAAACGTTGGTGGACAGCCATTTTTAGGTCTCTCCAGAGATGCTCAATTGGGTTTAAGTCAGGGCTCTGGCTGGGCCATTTAAGAACAGTCACAGAGTTGTTGTGAAGCCACTCCTTCGTTATTTTAGCTGTGTGCTTAGGGTCATTGTCTTGTTGGAAGGTAAACCTTTGGCCCAGTCTGAGGTCCTGAGCACTCTGGAGAAGGTTTTTGACCAGGATATCCCTGTACTTGGCCGCATTCATCTTTCCCTCGATTGCAACCAGTCGTCCTGTCCCTGTAGCTGAAAAACACCCCCACAGCATGATGCTGCCACTACAATGCTTCACTATTGGGACTGTATTAGACGGGTGATGAGCAGTGCCTGGTTTTCCCCACACATACCGCTTAGAATTAAGGCCAAAAAGTTCTATCTTGGTCTCATCAGACCAGAGAATCTTATTTCTCACCATCTTGGAGTCCTTCGGGTGTTTTTGTAGCAAACTCCATGCAGGCTTTCATGTGTCTTGCACTGAGGAGAGGCTTCCATCGGGCCACTCTGCCATAAAACCCCGACTGGTGGAGGGCTGCAGTGATGGTTGACTTTCTACAACTTTCTCCCATCTCCCAAATGCATCTCTGGAGCTCAGCCACAGTGATCTTTGGGTTCTTCTTTACCTCTCTCACCAAGGCTCTTCTCCCCCGATAACTCAGTTTGGCCAGACAGCCAGCTCTAGGAAGGGTTCTGGTCATCCCAAATGTCTTCCATTTAAGAATTATGGAGGCCATTGTGCTCTTAGGAACCTTAAGTGCAATAGAAATTTTTTTGTAACCTTGGCTAGATCTGTGCCTTGCCACAATTCTGTCTCTGAGCTCTTCAGGCAGTTCCTTTGACCTCATGATTCTCATTTGCCCTTAGATGCACTGTGAGCTGTAAGGTCTTATATAGACAGGTGTGTGGCTTTCCATATCAAGTCCAATCAGTATAATCAAACACAGCTGGACTCAAATGAAGGTGTAGAACCATCTCAAGGATGATCAGAAGAAATGGACAGCACCTGAGTTAAATATGGGAGTGTCACAGCAAAGGGTCTGAATACTTAGGACCATGTGATATTTCAGTTTTTCTTTTTTAATAAATCTGCAAAAATATCAACAATTCTGTGTTTTTCTGTCAATATGGGGTGCTGTGTGTACATTAATGAGTACAAAAATGAACTTAAATGATTTTAGCAAATGGCTGCAATATAGCAAAGAGTGAAAAATTTAAGGGGGTCTGAATACTTTCCGTCACCCCACTATATATATATGTACTCACAGCCCCCACTTGTAAGATGGTCTTCCTTCTCCCAAGTCCTGTTTCCACATGTCCCTGTGAAAATACAACAAGCAGCAAAGCAAACACGAGGCGCGCACATACAGGAAGCAGCCAGAGGTGGCAGTAAAGAGCTCTGTAAGTTCAATGACACTGATCTGCAGCAGCTGTGGAGCCGACTCGCGCAAACCCAGAGAGCCAGCACAGCTACAGATGCGGCCATTGCAGACCCTTGCCGATTCCAGGGGGGGTCACTCGCCCCCCCCTTGCCCCTACCTGCGGACGCCCATGACTAGTGGCAACCTAGTTGGAAAGACGCCAGATAGGCCCATGAGAGCGGAGTGGTTATCCCAATATAAACCAAAGGCAAAGTTTTTTCTAGGTTCTGGTGAATGTCCATTTCAGAAGGTGGTGGTAATTCACGAAGTGGTGAAAAGGTCTTTAAAGCGTGGATGTGAACTTGCACACATTATGCACATGGGATTTAAATGATAAAATTGTGAAGAGGACTTTGGGGACTATTGTTAAAAACCTATGTACTGGTGTTTGATATTTGGCACTTGATAATTTGCACTATATATTTACATATTGATACTTTGCACTATACAGTTATATAACTTTGATGATTGTGTTTATTTGTGCACATGTTGTAGACACCATTTTAGTGGTAAAAATTGTATAAGCACTTTAGGATTAGCACAGTTACATTTTATGCAATACTGTTGAACTGATGGTCTGGGAAGACTGATATCAATAACTTTGTTGAGTTATTGACCTTGAACTAGTATAGAATTGACTGCATGTTTGTTCCTGGTCTGTGACTCAGTTATTGAAGCTGAACACAGTTGGGCAACTGGCATTTTTAAAAAGAGGGCTGCAATGGCATCTTCCATAATCCTTTATTGACAGGGTTTCTTAAAAATTAACCTCAAATTGATAGCTATGCAGGGGCATTTCTAGGATTGTAAAGATATGGGTCATTCTTGGAAAAGGAGTTATGCAGACTGTATTGCTGTGGCCACATTGGAATAAAAGTAGGAGGGACTTAAAGGAACATGGTTAAAAAGAACCTGACCCCCCCCCCCCCCTCAAAAAAAATCCCCCCAAAGTCAAAATTACCCTCTTCCCCCCAAGCAAAATCTCCTAATGAAAAATATGGCACTGACACTATGCATTCCTCTGTATCACTTTTTTTAAACAAATAAGAAATCTAAGCTGTTGTACTGACTTGGCTGGTTGCTGTGGTAATTTGCTGTTTATGAGAGGTACTCAGTCATGATACATCAGTGGCTGGAAGGTCAGGCAATGCTACTGAATAGAAAATCCTATTAATGCACATTTCAAGTGCAAAACTACTGTGGCAAACCTTTTTACATACTAAAAGTATTGGGATGTACATTTGCTGTAAGTGTTTTAATCTTATAAATTCATGATTCTTTTTTAGAAGTCATAGAGTTTTTTGTTGCTTAAAATCAAATACTAGATGACAAAAAAAAAAACTATTTAGAAACTTCAACACCTTCTATAAAGGTAAAATATAGTAAAAGTAGTGACTCCCAAATCACAGTTTAAATTTAAACTATAATAAAAACCATTGCAGTTATTGTAATTTGTATTGTAAAACAAGCCCATTATTTTGTCTGCTCTCCTGGAAGTATAGTACAGCCGAGACATATCATAGGCAGAGTTTTGGGTGACCAGCATTGCTAGACACTGGGTTTATATCTACTTTGAGCTTTAAAACAAACCTTTATTTAAAACAACCCCTGCCCCCAAAATACCCCCAATGTATAGACAGTACCCTCCTTAACTTAACCTTTACCATTCTTTTTCACTTCCGTGCTTCAGTCACTTTGGTAATTCTAAGAAGGGGGCAGCACATAACACTCCTACTGTCCTTGCACATTGCCAGTTGCCTGGTTCATGTATGCCATCATAGGCATGTGCAGAGGGTGTGCCTTTACTATGCTTCAGCTTGTGAATGAACAGGAAGCCGGTCAGCACAGAGCACTTCCCATTCATTCACTGTCCAGTGCAGCTGAGACTGCAGAGAAAGGCATGTGTGTTTGGGCTTTGGGGTGCACACCCTAATATAATAGGCTGCGCACACCTATGTGTGTCATATAGGAAGAGAGGTGCTTGCCTAGCAGTGTGCAGGTACTGATCGTCAGAGCATGGTCAGTACTTGCATAGAGTATTTGCAGAGGCTTCAGCCTTCTCGTTGGACAATGAATAAAGATCATCGCTTTTGTCTACTTTACAGGGTGTTGATCTAAAAAGCTGCAACTTTTGCAAGTAAAGTGGTAATTATATATATTGTAAATGTAGCACCCTGGTGTTTAGGCAGGGTTGCACCTAAATTTACCTGCCATGTATAGCTACCTTGGCCCATTGTTAGGGATCAATTTATTTCACTTTAATTCTGTAATTGCTGCACTTTTCTCTTGTCGCTAGGTGGCCGGGTACCTGGTGGCATTAGATACGAGAAGGGCAAAGCAAGGTCAGATTATGGGTATATGGGGTATCCCAGCCAATGGGCAGGGGTTATCTTAAATCCCTTGGCCTGCTGGGAGAACCTATATATTTTGGTGGAGTCAGGTGATCGCTGTTCTGTGCTTTCCCTGCATGTCTGTCCTCCTGTTGAAGTCTTGGAGTCTGTCAATTAACATTGTAACTACCTAAGGGTGTCCTGGCCCTAACCCTCTCTCCCATAGTTCTGTTAGGAGAAATACAAATCTCTTTGCATTCAAGAAGTGTCTGGCGCCCAATGAATCTACCTTGCATTACACCCACTATGCCTCACAACCCACCATATACAGAAGAATGTCAGCTATCTCTGGCCCTAGAGGTTCTCATTAGACCGAAGGAGGCCTGTGACCTTGCTACATAAAGTTTGTGGGAGGGAGGTAGTAGCTCGACAGGACCAAAAGCAAAAGCCGATAAATTTAAATAAAGAAGTGTTTATTTTCAAAGAAACTCAAAGAAATGCTTCCAGCAGCAACACAAGAAACACAAAAGAAATTCCACTTATCTTCAGCACAAAGCAAAAATACAAAGGCACATACAGTTCATGGACTTTACCCCAGGGTGTAGCACAGTGCCTGTTAGGCTATTTGACAGCTTCTAGCAAACTCGCAGCTCTCCTAACAGGTGTCCCACCACAACTCCTACTCCCACCACACCTAATACTACCTGTTTTTAAGAGCTGCTTTCCGGAGACACTTAACCCTTTGAGGAGTGGAGTCCCTGTGGTCAGGAGTGGAGGCCCTTTTCCCACCCAGGGCTGTCACTCCAGGGCTTCTGAAATTCTGTGTCCCAACTACGCCACTGCTAATGCAGAGAGAACTGTGAGTCAGTCCTCTTTTCTGTACTGCTATCCCGGAATTCCTCACCCTGTATGGGTGAGACCCCTGAGTACACAAACCTAGCACCCTTAAAGGGACCACAACCCAAATATTGGTGACACGTAGCATCCATCCAGGACCCACCCTTGGCATCCTGTACAATATATATATATACAGTGGGGAAAGTATTCAGACCCCCTTAAATTTTTCACTCTTTGTTATATTGCAGCCATTTACTAAAATCATTTAAAGAGGAGTTCCACCCGAGGTCCAGTAAAAAAAAAAAATAAATAAATAAAAGTCAGCAGCTACAAATACTGCAGCTGCTGACTTTTAATTGGACACTTACCTGTCCCAGGGTCCAGCGATGCGGGGGATCGAAGCCCCGCTCGTCTCCCCCTCCATTCAGCGGCGCCGGCATTGCGACTGTGGGCGCCGGGCTGTGGCTTCATAGCCTGGCACCCACTGCGCATGCGCGAGCGGCGCCGTGATTGGCCGCTCAGTCACCTAGGACCTGTAATGGGTCCCAGATGATTGACAGGAGGGAGGGAGCAGAGCTGAGCCCTTCCTGTGGTGAGGGGGAAGTGATGTCACCAGCCCAGGCACTGGAAGAGGCAGACTACAAGGGACCACCTAGCAACAGGCATTTAGAGGCTCTTCTCCCCCAATAGCTCAGTTTGGCCGGACGGCCAGCTCTAGGAAGGGTTCTGGTCATCCCAAACGTCTTCCATTTAGGATTATGAAGGCCACAGTGTCTTAGGAACCTTAAGTGCAGCAGAAATTTTTTTGGAACCTTGGCCAGATCTGTGCCTTGCCACAATTCTGTCTCTGAGCTCTTCAGGCAGTTCCTTTGACCTCATGATTCTCATTTGCTCTGACATGCACTGTCAGCTGTAAGGTCTTATATAGACAGAGGTGTGGCTTTCCTAATCAAGTCCAATCAGTATAATCAAACACAGCTGGACTCAAATGAAGGTGTAGAACCATCTCAAGGATAATCAGAAGAAATGGACAGCACCTGAGTTAAATATATGAGTTTCACAGCAAAGGGTCTGAATACTTAGGACCATGTGATATTTCAATTTTTTTTTAATAAATCTGCAAAAATGTCAACAATTCTGTGTTTTTCTGTCAATATGAGGTGCTGTGTGTACATTAATGAGGAAAAAAAATGAACATAAATGATTTTAGCAAATGGCTGCAATATAACAAAGAGTGAAATATTTAAGGGGGTCTGAATACTTTCCGTCCCCAATATATATATATATATATATATATATATATATATATATATATATATAAAATTGTATTTTTTTTTTTTATTTATTTGTGCTTAGAAGATTGCCAGAAGCTACACTTTAGGGCACTGGAAGGTGGCTGCTATAAACTGGAATGGTTATTTTATGGTTATTTTGGGGTATTCGTTTTTATGCAAGTTTGCCTACAGTTCTGCTAGGAAAAAGTGGCAATGGTAAACGTAGGCTGTTGTTACATGGTATCATGTTGTATTAATAAATACATTTAATGAAAGCAACCAAACCCTGTACAGTACGGAGACATGTAGCAAAAGAGTTTAAAGCACAAAGTATAAACAGAATTACCGTGCCGGTTCACACAGGGGCGACTTGTCAGGCGACCTAGCCGCCTGACAAGTCGCCTCCCGTTCTGTACAATGGAACCGTTCTAATAGGAGCGACGCAAGTCGCTCCGACTTAGAAAAAGGTTCCTGTACTACTTTGGGGGCAACTTGGGGCGACTTGCATAGACTTCTATACAGAAGTCGTTTTGCAAGTCGCCGTGGCAGTCGTGTGCAGGTCGCCTCGGTGAGGCGACCTGCAAGTCGTGCCGCCCCTGTGTGAACCGGGGCTGGAGCAAGGATCTCCAAACTTTCTAAGCAAATGTGGCCATTGAGAGTAGAAAATGCCTTAACAGCGAGTTAACAATGTCTCAGCCTGGGTGGTCAATGGGAGGAATTCCCCATCTTTGCTGTCAGTGGAATGGTGCCTCATAATTGGTGTCAGTAGGAAGAATACTGCCACATATCAGTCGGAGAAAAAGTACTTCCTATCAGTGTAAGGAATAGTGCCCCAAGGGCTGGGGACCACTACCCTAAAGCAATGTTGTGCTTACTTTGTCACTGTGAAACCATTACAATTAAGGGAATACTTTCTTATATCAATAGGATCTGAGATCTTTCTCTACGTCACTTGCGGAGAAGATCTCTTATTACCTGGTGAGAACTCCTTAGGTGAACAGTAAAAAAAACGTTGCAGATTACATGCATTTACAAATTTGTAATAGGCTGGTTATTATTAACTAATAGCCAGCATGACACACATCCTGCCCCCCTATCTCTTGCACTACTGACTGTATGGGGAAGCAGAAGACTTAATCGCTAAGACACCACATGATGAATTCACAAGATCCTTTATAGCTGAACTCTGGGTAGATAGAAAACATATAATTTAAGCAAGCTACAGGTATATTTCATTAAAAAACAATTTAAGTGTATGTAAAAACAAAATCTATTTTCAGTATTTTGGGCATCATGCCTCAGGCTGCTCATTCAAAATCTTTACAATCTCCTTTAGCTTTGTAACTTTGTAATATGAGGACAAACCTAAAAATTCTATTAATATCAAATAAGGCAGGCCACTATACAATATGATAGTGATAACAGTTCAAAAGAGAGGTCAGACTTGGCAGGTACCCTTGCCCTTATAGATACAGATTGATCTGTGTATATTGACTTGATTCCTAGCCATTACGACTCATATTACAGAGTGTATATTAATGCCAAACATGCTCCTGGTTAATAGTAAACCAGCATCTACTCAGAAAATGGGTGCTGGTTTACCATTAACCAGGAGCACGTTTTGCATTAATGTATATTCTGTTATATAAGTTGTTATGATCTGGAATCAAGTTGATATACACGGGTCAATCTGAAAACTTATAAGGTGACGGTATAATGGTACAAGGCATAATATTAGGAACGGTGATCTAAATTGAAAAATCGAAAATCAATGTAACTGTGGATTTGAACCATTTTTATGTTGTATTATCATAAAAAGAATTGCTTTAATTGAAATAGATTGTTTTGTGTGATTCCTGCAAAGTCCAACCTCTGTTTTGAACTATCATTATGCAAATAAGGATGTGGTTCCTATCCAACCCATATTCTTAGGTACACTATATAGTTAATGGTAGATCTAAGCCTCATGCACACTAAGCGTTGAGTCCTGGTGACTCCATGAGCTGCTGTGGTTGGATGGGGCAGGATGGTGTACCAAGTGCTACTAACATTTAAGGGCAGTATGTACCCAAGGATGAATGCTCAGAACACAGACTGCTGGCTTTCTGAGCATTTGTCTCTGGGTGCATTCTGGCTTAAATATTAGTAAAACTCAGTGCACCATCTAGACCCGTCCGACCATAGCAGCTTTCAGCTTCTCATACAGTATTACAGGCTGCTGGAAGTAGGGCTGGATGATGCGCCTGTGCCTTCCACCTGCACCTAAATGCCCAGTGTGCATGATGCCTAAAGGAGATTGTAGAATCAGATTGCATAGCATAAGGTCAGCCTGCTAGCAGGTGCAGCTAGCTTACCTGCTACTAGATGGCTCTGTTGCCATTATGACATTGTAAGGGGAAGGTTGTAAGCAGGTGTTAGTTCACCATTTAGAGAAACCCCTCCTGTAGTAATGTAGGGAAGGAGATAACGCCCATATAGATTCTAGCTGTGGCTGAGGCCCAGTGAGTTTTCGGGTATAGGAACAGGATATCCCAGAGCTGCAATAATGTAATCCTGTATTGAACTCATCCAAAGGGCCCTGTGCAGGGCTGCATTACCAGGCGAGGTGGTACAGATCATGTGAGGACTTTTGAAAGAGACTGGTATACTAATGGAGGCATTTTACCCCCCTGACCTTCAGCATTGGGTCCTGTCACTCTGAGATGGATAGCCTAAGGCAGTTAACTTAGTATAGATTGCTAAATGGTCCCAAACTTATGGTGCTCCCAAAGAGGAGAGTAAGGCACGACACTGAAATGACTGCTGCAGGATGCATATTCATACTAGTGGCACTCTGCGCTGAAACCTCTGTCAGTATGTCAAATGTGAACATGTGAAGTTGCAGTAAAGTGCTGAAAATGTGTCTGTGTGTTCATACCTTTGTTTGAAGAGTTAGACCTCAGGCCAGGAATGTGTGTGGGGACCAGGAGACATGTTTACATTATGGTTGGTACAAGGGCAGGGGCATCAGTACTCTATCCAAGAAGAAACATGGTGGGCTGCTATAACTTGGCACCAATATCTGCCCAATCATGACTCCCCTACATTTTTGGCATATGTGACAGGATATAGCCCCTCCCCCTGCAAAGTTGTGTCACCCTCTCTGAGTGGACGAGAAGCAAGAGTTGGTGTGAAAGCAGGGCGTGCCTCTGGACTGTGCTGGGTGCATTCTTTAGTCATAATGTGCTGTTTCTGTGTAAACGTGTACTCTGAACATTATTCTGCAGCAAGGGTAGCGAGACCCTGCTATACAGCTTCCCACTACAATGAGGTTCTTCTTAATATGGAGATATAGGTAACCACCAGGAGAGGCTTTGCAGTCTGCAAGATAGGAGTAGCATAAATTCTGGTGGTGTGTGGCGACTGTGGGGAACTCATCCATAAGATGTCACCTTAAGCTCAGTGCAGGGCTTGCCTGGCCTTCCTCTACAAGGTACTCCCTGGGAGGGTAGCACTATGGGAATAATAGAAGCATGGCATTGATCACGCAGCAAGGGTGGACAAGGCAAGTCCTAGTGATCCCCTTCATCAGCCAATGGAATGCCACCAGGAGTCTCCAGACCTGGTAAAGCAGAAGGTGATGATGATGATACCAGGGGAGATCTAACAGAGTTGAGCTCTGTAGGAGAACCAGACGTTGACTGCCACAGGGCCAATGGAGAAACAAGTGTCTTACAGTAATATAAGTGACTTAACATGTGTCTTAACACTGTTGGTGGAGTGCCCATCTGTTCCATTGGAGTTGGATTAGGGTTTGAAAACGTGTGAAAAAAATGATGTGCTTGTGAAAATTATATAACATAAACCATGATGCCAAACATAAAGTGAAATAGATTTGGCTGAACAGAATTACAAATATATAGGCAAGTAAGAAAGCTCACATGCATATTTCAGCTGTGTGTTTACCAGTGTTCATTGAACCTAGATTTACAAATGTGGGGTTTCCACCACCCACAACAGGAGCACATGATTTTTTTCATACTTACTTTTTTTAAATTCATTGCTTTTAGTTCTGATCTCATCCCTCACAGAGCATATTACAAACCTGTTTCTGTAAAATGCTGTCATGCAGAAATATTACTGAATGTTAAAGCTGGATTTTCTCACGATGAATCTGATCAAAAAGATGTAGCGGCAAAATATTCTCCTTCTCGATGTAAAAAATACTTTTCCTGCACAATTCAGGTGTGATGCAGTACTTTCCATTGAATTAAAGGCAACTATGTGTTGCAAACCATGTTTATTTATACCATCTTATGCCCAGATCCTATGTAAGTTTAGCTGGGAACACCTTAATTTGATTGGATGGAATTGTTGCTGTTTCAGCTCAGAAACTCTAATATTTTGTCAAATATCTCTTCCCTGGGTTATTTTATTATCCATCTGTCCAGGATGGGATATTGGGGGTTATTTACGAAAGGGAAATCCACTTTGCACTACAAGTGCACTGCAAGTGCACTCGGAAGTGCAGTCGCTGTAGATCTGAGGGGAAGATCTGGAATAAGGGGAATCTCTGTTGATTTTGTCATCCTATCATGTGCAAGCTAAAATGCTGTTTTTTTATTTTCCTTGCATGTCCCTATCAGATCTACAGCGACTGCACTTGAAAGTGCAATTTCAGTGCACTTTCAAGCGCAAAGCGGATTTGCCTTTCGTAAATAAACCCCATTAAGTTTACTACAGCAATACATCCTTGCTTTTCCTATTAGCATAGTACATGTACTTGGTAATTTGTTGACTCGTTGATAATATGTAGTTCCTAGACCCTGAGTCATGTCGATTGAACCCCATTTAACACTGGAAATACAACCCTATTCAATGCTGAATCACTGAAGAAAAATAGCTCCTAGATTTGGAGTCATGTTGATTAAACTCTGTCTAATGCAAAATATACAACCATATCCAAGTATCCAAGGCTGACTCATTGAAGAAGAGTAGCTTCTAGACTCAGAGTCATATTGATTGAACCCTTTCTAATGCTAGATGTACACAGCTACTTTCAAGCGATTTCAGACACTTTCAACTAGCTGTAAAAAAATGACCAACGTTGAAGCAGCCCATGGCCACAAGTTGAAGCTGTTTGAAAATAATTTGCATTGACCCATTTCTTATTTTTGCAGTCGAAAGCCGGTTGATGGCAGTTATTTGGAAGTCTGCTACCATGCCTTCCCTGGAATGGGTGAATGAGATGCAATACCTGAAGTACATGAAGAAATATACAGTGAACCTACTGTATATGACCAACATAATCAAATCTATGACATCTGGAGTCCCTGGATTTATTACTGTACCACAGACCCATTCTGAGAGATGCTAGTGGTGTAATTTAATCTATGATACTTTCCTCATTATAGTCGTGTGTACCTTGTCTGGCCTAGTGTCGCCTCTTCCCTTTCCTATCCATTCTGCATTCCTCTTCCCTTCATTTTTCTTACTCTCTGCTTTCCACCTGTCTCAATTTCTTTGTTTCTCCCCATCCCACAGGACAGTAGCTGTCACCTTCAGAACTGGGCCACTGTTACAACATAACTATTGTATGCGATTTAACACTTGTACTTTGCTGACACAATTGTCCTTTCCGTTAGGGTCCATGATTGCTTAATCTATATGTCATGTCATATATCCCATGGCCCTGAATTTTGGGTGACGGTGACGCCTGTTCTGTTATCTGTATTCCTATTATTCTATATAGTAACTTTGCAAAAAATGTTATTAAACATAATCTTTCAAGAATAGAAAGTACAGTAGTTGAACTTGCATGACAATCACCATGTGTATAGCCATTATTTAAATTCTTCATATGATTTTTTTTAAATATATTTTTTATACATGGAATGTTAGGAAAATATCTGCGGCAACTAGCAGAGCTCATATACAGTGGTAATTATTCAAATATTTTATGCTTTTTTTTTTACTTGCTGCAGCACCCAGTACCCAGTGCAGAGAAAGCACTGCAGAGTTGGATGACTGCTGTCACACACAATGCAGCAGTTTAGGGACTGTGAGCACTGTTGAGATGGTTCACCTCCATGACTTCCTCAGCATATACAGTGATGAAAATAATTATTTGATCCCCTGCGGATTTTGCACTGTTGCCAACTTACAAAGAAATGAAGGGTCTATAATTTTTTATCATAGGTGCATTTTAAATGATAGAGACAGAATATCAACCAAAAAGCCAGAAAAAAAACACATGATACAAATGTTATAAACTGACTTGCAGTTCAGTGAATAAAATAAGTATTTCATCCCCAAGCAAAACATGACTTAGTACTTGGTGCAGAAACCCTTGTTAGCAAACACGGAGGTAAGATGTTTCTTGTAGTTGGTTACCAGGTTTGCACACATCTCAGGAGGGATTTTGGTCCACTCTTCTTTACAGATCTACTCTAAATCCTTAAGGTTTTTCGGCTGTTGTGTGGCAACCCGAAGTTTCAGCTCCCGCCATAAATTTTCTATAG